>NC_134711.1:90032424-90335454 GCF_049634645.1 Pelodiscus sinensis | reverse complement strand
ATCTTAGCACGATACCCTCTGTGGAAGTAACTAATTTCAGAAATGCACTGAGAACCTAACTTGTTGCTAGAGTAGTAATGCATGTAATTGACCCAGGTGAATACCTTTCTTAGAAGATTATTGCTAATTTAGAAAACTCGGTAGAGGGATATGAAGGGATACAGGATAGTGCCTTTTAGCTACTTCTTTTATCTTAAAATTCAGGTGTTCCAATATTACAAATGACCTTTTGTGTAAATACATGGTATACTATCAAAATGTTGCACAGGTGGTTAGCTGTATTTCACTGTCCTAAAAATTATAATCTTTACTGAAAGACAGTTTAATATTCACTTTGCTGCAAGCATGTGTAAATAAGTCAACCAAAACCAAATTCGTATTAGCTTGTTTGTGCTATATATTAGGTACCAACTCCCAGTGTAGACCAGGCCGAAGTCTATACAAGACAACCCTATTGAGGATTGAATAAATCAGTCTAACTTTTTCGATCTTTATTATTCCATTGAGACACATTCTTATGTTTTTTCTTCACATATTTGCATACATTAACAGAATAACAAATTATCTGAGCTATACATGTACCTCAAGGTGATGGTCTGTTAGTACAAAGAGAGTTGCTATGGTGATTCTCTGGAATTTCTTGGAAAATGCCTGGGACAAAAAGCTTTTAAATGGTTTTGGGAGGAGGGAGAGCTGAACTTCACAGTTACAATGAAAACCATAGCAGGTTCCAAACTGTTGTTAGAACAGCAGTGCGTGTAATTGACCCAGGCAGCTGAATGCCTTGCACAGAGAGATTTTGCCAGTTCAGAAAATTCATTGGGGAGGTGTAAAGGGAAACAGGATAGTGAAATTAGTTACTAATTCTAGAAACACTCTAGCTTTCTATGTGATGAGCACAGTCATGAATGCATATTTTTCAACAAAGTAAAAGAATGTTTCTGTGTGTTTTAGGCTTTTGGGAACGCATGAGGAGGCTGACTTGTGTGTGAGAAATATCAGAAATGGGAAAAACACATTAGCATATCTAGGCCCTCTTCCCATCATACATTGGGCTATATTGTTTGCTAAAATAGTGCTTTGTCTCATTTCATTTTAAATGATTGTAGGTATGAGCCTTTCTTCCCTTCCATTAGGAGACATTTTTTTAAAATTCAGTTGATATTTGATTTAACTTTTCCTCTCAATTTCAATCTGCTGTTATCTCAGTTGTATCATCTTGTACACATTAAACTTTTCTGTGGTATTTATAAATATTTGGATAACTATTTTCTCTGATTTCAATTTTGTATTCTAGGTGAACCATGCATGTTGTTTAGTTACATGTATGCAGGTATAAAGGAACAATTTTTAAATTTATAAGAAAAAAGTAATTTCAAAGAACAATAAGTGTGTCCTGGGGGAAACAAAGTGGATTATATATGGCTCTTTGTTCTGTGGATGTTAACGGCTAGTCGGCTAATGGTTTAACTGATAAGTGATTGTTTATTGATTTACGTCCTGGTTAACTGCAACAACCCCATCTCCCCCCGTGCATGCTCTTCATTTAAAACTTGGACTGGCAGGCTGGCTCAGTCCCAGCCCACCAGTCAGAGTTTTCAATGAGGAGCATGCAGGGGAGCCACCTGCCACCTTACACAGTGCAGGATGGCAGCAGCTCCTGTCCACAGCCAGTTTTAAACACACTTCCCTTGTGGACTGGCTTCTATCTGATACAGAGGCAGCAGCGTGGTGTGGCAGGGGGTTCCCCGGGAGTGGAGCTGAAAGCGTACTGGCTGCCAGCCATCCCCTCAGTGGGAGGGTGATCATCAAGTAAATGCTAAGAAATTTAGTGGTTACATGATTATTAAAATAACTGCTATCTAGCATCCCTACTTCGTTCATTACTGCTTTGGTCTTGTCAGGCTCATTCTTAGTGTTCTGGATAAATGTTTTCTTCTAAAATCATGGCAGAGTATCTAGCCAATGTCTACACTTGTTCAGGATTGCTTCTGCCTTCCTTGTCGTCCCCTCCCCCCCAAGCATTCAGTTACAAATAAAGGCAAATATGTAACACTTACGGAGGATACGTGCAAATTTAGACCATAGTTTTGGCTACTTTGTTTTTCTTCCCTTCTTTGATGAAATCTTTGTATTCATGTTTGGCATCTTTAGGATCCTTTCATTTCTTCCAACCATCCAAAACATTGCACATTGTAACCATCATTTTTCTGACTAAAAATAACTCTTCTGAGCCCATAAATAATGGTCCTTTAATTTCTAGATTGGTCAGTCTTCTGGCACACTCCTCTTCCTGTAGGTTTGAAGAAAGGACTGTGTCGTGTGGCAGTGCAGAGCGTATTACATGCACTGTTTGTTTTTCTTTGAAACTACAATACTAAAGTTGCTTCAAATGAGGCTACAATGCAGCAGTTCATGGAGCTAACAGCTAGTGGACTTTAGACTAGTTTTACACCCATATAACTTTTAATTAGTTCAGTGAAGATATTCTTGATTTACCCCAGTGTGTGCATGAAATCAGAATCAGGCCTCTCTTGTTTGGCACCTGGTTAAGATATTAGTTCATACTTCTAGACAAGCTTTTTGTTCTTACCACAGCACAAATGAAACAAAGGTATTGTAGCAGAGCAAGGTGAAGGGTCCAGAAGGAGTAGGAGATATCTGGAGCTTTCTGCCCTTGGAGTGCTATGGAGGAAATGAATTTGTGAGGTCAGAATGTTAATTGGCTGTATCTGGTATAAGGACCAGCAGTGAAATGGTTAAATGTTGACATTTTATGTTACTGTCTGATTCATAGCTAATTAATTGAGGCAGAGAAAAATGTATGCTTGTCTGCTGCCGCTTGCTGCAAGCTCAGGAAGACTCATGGCATTTGGTTAAGCTTAATTCTCCTTGTCTGAGGTGATTTAACAGCTATCATGCTGTATATTTTTTAAAAAATGAAAACTTATATGTCAGAGGTATATTTTTGAGGAATAATGATTTCGCAGGATTCTGAGGGTAGATTGGACTTATTTGAAAAATCAATTTTTAATGAGACAGGAAAAATACAGTGAATAATTCATCTTAATTGTGACCTTAAGAAATCCCTGCTATTCCAGTCCTGGACTCCTCCTGCAACTCTGCCAGGTTGACAGTAGGGATCTTAACTATCGTTTAGTTGTATAAACATGTAACTGTTGGAAATTCTAGAGGTTACACGTTTACACATGGGGGGGGGGGCAGGCTTTTAAGCCAGCTCCCCACAAACACTGGCTCCTGCCTGTTCCCTCCCTGCTAAAGAAGCAACAGTGTATGGAGTAGGCAGCTCTGCGGGAGCTGATATGCATGGGAAGCTGGTTTGAAAGCTGCTTCCCACATGTACCAGCTCCCGCCTGCTCCCCTTATTTCTATGCTGCCGCTGCCTGTCTATCAGAGACAGCAGTGTGGGGGAAGGATGGTGGCAGGCGGCTCTGCAGGAGTCGGTGCTCGTGAGGAGCTGGCTTTTAAGCTAGCTCCCCGCAGCACCAGCTCTTGCCTGCCCCTACCCTCTCCTCTCCCCCATGCTTCTGCCTCTGTGGGAGGTGGGGGGAGGCGGTTCTGCAGAAGCTGGCATGCTCAGAGAGCTGGCTCCGAGGAGGTGCCTGCCTTCCACCCTTGTTGCCTCCCACAGCAGCAGCAGTGCAGGGAGGAAGGGCAGGCAGGTGCCAACATGCACGGGGAGCCAGCTTAAAAGCTGGCTTTTCGTGGGCACCAGCTCCAACTGCCCCTTACTGCCTCTGCAGCAAGGGAGGGGGTTGTGTCTAGTCGATATGATTAACTGATAAGCCCAGGCTCATCGTGTAATTGTCCACATGCTTACATCCCTAGTTGACACCTGTGACGTACTCTTATTCTAATCTAATCTTGTCTTCAGCAAGTATCTGGAGCATAGTGGCCAGTGTATTTATCTCTTTTTTCACTCAGTGACTTACAATATGCCAGGTGACCTGCTAAAAAGAGAATTCAACCACACTCTATTGGACATTCCACAATAGAATGTAAAATGTTTCACATGAAAAGTCAAACTCATAAAATTTCCCTCGTGTGTAGTATGGTCTTGTGCTAACTGCCAACCTTAATGGTTTAAGTCTTGCCCCACATGTGATAGGCTCATTCACTCGGTTAATGCCCTTTATGCCTGGAGAAAAACACATCTCCATTACGATGCTCTTATAAAAAAAACTCATGAGTCAGTTGATGTGCACGAAGCTACATCTTCACCTACTTGAGCAATTGATGTGTGCCTCCTCAGATCCAAAAGAAACATCCACCACCAAAGAATCCAGAGTCAACAAATGCTCTTTTGAGCAGCCACTATCGTGTGTGTGTGTGGGGGGGGGGGGAGGGGGGCAGAAAAAGGAAGGCATGGAAGAATGCTCCATTTAAATGGACAATGGTCAGATTAATGCCTGCCATCCTAGCACTGAGGCTGTTGGCATTCGCAGCATTCCTCTCCAGTCTTGGTTCCTTAATGATATTTAGCTAAAGATTTAGACATCCTAAAGCTCAATGCTACTAGACTGGCTTTCCCTGTTTGTTCTCTGAAATTCAGTAGTGCAAATCTTCACAGACAAAAGCAGTACAAAAAGAAACATAATCCATCAGATTCTGGAGTTGGTGCCATCAGAGTGGGGTGACTGCGAGGCATTTCATGTCACAGGACTTACTGAGCAGACAATCTTTAATTGGTCCCTGCATGATTCTGTAGTAGAGCTGATATTCAGTCTTTGGGGATGTCCCTGAAAGACCATGAACAACACATGTCAGAACTTCTGCTCCAGATGTAGACTGAGAACAGGATAATTACCAGATGCTTTTCTCCTGCAGCGGAAGGGAGGCCTTCTTTTCACCCTTCCCCATTTCCCTGTTTCCCAGGGTGATCTCCAAGATCAAGAAGCATGGTTGTGGTCATTGTCATTGGCCTGTATTGGCTGAGGCACTTCTGACTGGCAGATCTCCTCTTACAATCCATTCAGTCTTTGATCCAGTTCTCTTCAGCACTTTTCTAGTCAAGTGGAAAAGGTTCTTTATTTGTTCTGTGCAAGGGCACCCCTCCGCTGCAGTCCTCAGTTCCCTTTATACTGGACCACTTAGTCTACTTAGATGAGACTGCCAGCCCTTGTTATTTTATCAGTGTCCAACTGGTAGCTATTTCTGCTTTCCATCCAGGTGCAGTGGGGTGGTTGGTATTTGGTAAGCCCATGCTTGGATGCTTCCTTAAAGGGCTAGAAAGACTGTACCCCCAGTTGTGGCAGATAGTCCCCCCCATGAGACCTTACCCTGGTCCTTTTGAGACTCATTGGGCCACCTTTCGAACCTTTAGTAACTTTTTTGATTTACCTTTTGGTCTCTCTTTGACAGCCAAAAGTCTGTTGTAATGATAACCCTGTGTATGAGAGACCAATTTTTCATATATAATAGTATTTTGACTTCAGTTTTAAACTTTATACACACTCACATGCACATTTCACATATATAGGAAAAATGTGACTTGCTGTATTTGATCAGTTGGCTGATTCAGTGCAGCAGAGCAGCTGTGGCCAACCTGTGGCTTCCAAGCCACATGCAGCTCTTGCCCCCCAAAAGTGCGTCTCGCGAAGCTGTTCCTACTTCCCTCCCCCCCCCCCCCCACATGGTCCTCACCCCTCCCCCGCCGGCTTCCCTGTGCTTACCGGGTCAGAGCTGCGGGGTTTTAAAAAAATGGTGCCCAAGATGGCGGCCATCTTAAAGGGGCAGCCCGCCTTTTTTTAAAAATGCAGAACACAGAAGTTCTTATCAACTAATTGAATAGTCGATGGAAATCCCATTGACTATTTGATTAATGAAAATTTAACATCCCTATTCAAAACTTGCTGGTTTTATTTTTGTTTTCTTGTAAGAATTTGAATTGGTTGGAGGACCCCTGTCTGCTCTTAGCCGAGTTCCTGCTAGGCCTTAGTATCTTGTGGAGCTTCTCTAGGTGATGTAAGTCTGTGCTTTTCTCCTTTTTGACATGGTCAGAAAATGATCTTTTTGTTAACATTGTATCAGGATCAGGAGCACGGCCAATATCTGTCATGTTGCGCTGATGTTTCCGGTAGTTTTCCAGTGTTAGTGCCATATATATGGAGAAAAAGCCAGTGTAAAAATCAAGGTTTTTAAATGAACCTAACATATGAGATGTAATAACTGTTTTCAGGACAGATGGAAGTCTGATTTAACAGGAAGACTGAATCCCTTTACACTCAGGCTGTATCTGCACTATGCAGCTTTTAGCAATACTGTACTGGTGAAGCCATGCCACTAAAAGGCACATGCAGCATAGCCACTGTTTGTTGGCAGAAGAGAGATCTCTCGCTGACAAAGCGCTCTTCATACTGATGCTTTTTGTCCACAAAAACTTTTGTCTTGTGGGATTTGTATGTTTTTTAACACCTTTGAACAACAAAGGTTTTGCTGACAAAAATCCAGTGTATAACAAACCCCGTGAGGTATTTCTATGTCTGCCTCAAAATAATAGAGGAAAGGAAGTGCCTTTGCTTCATTATACAGATGAGTTAATACTAAGAGCCTATCATTCTTTCAGTTTTATGGAAGCCTCCTGTTCATTTAAAATTAGAATTAATTTAATTTTGTACTGAAGAACAGCTCTTTGGATTATACAACTATTTTTGCTTTAATTTTAAGAAAATATATTTATGCCATTGAATGCATACTCAGACTCTTTCCAGTAGATGCCTCGGTTTATTTTAAAAAAATCAAACAATTACTGAATTACATGTTTGTGTTTGATCGTGGACTATTTTTGTCCAGCTGTTCAGGATTACTGTGCAGACAATACTTCTATTCTATAGTTCTCAATTGTTTCTTTGTCATAAAATTTCACAGGAGGAAACTAAAATTTCCAATTAAAATAGTAATATCTGTAGTGTATTTCCAGCACTGGCAGGAGACATTTTTGGTTGTAACAGTAAGGCTATTAATCAACAAAGTTTAAATTGTATTTTCTGATAACTGCTGTCATCTTTTTCATGCTTGTTAATGGTTATCATTTAAACAAATTCATAGTAAGAATTTGAGATCTGTAAGGGGAGTGGGACACTTTAGTGTCTACAAAGTACAATACTTTGATATGTATCAGTGTGTTTCTGGATTGTGTTGATCCTCTGGGATTGTAGGAAAAGAGGGAAAAAATGCAAGTTCAAACCATTTGTTGATTCAGTCTGGCTTAAATTTTTAAGAGTGGAGCCTTCTAGTATCTGTAAACAGAATGCCAGCTCAGTTTTTGTGATGGTAGTGTAATACTTCTATTAGGGAAGGCGGAGAATGGTACTTCTGCTGCACTATTGGCAGTTGTATGAATGTCTCATCATTCAGTTTTATCATAAGTATTTACAAAATAGATTTCAGCTGAAGACACAGAGAAGTGTTAACTGAAACTGATGACTTGAGGCAGCTTTTTCGATGTACTCTCTACAGTTGCCATTTTTCAAGGCAGATGAAAGTATTAACCAAGAATAGTAAATATTAATATAAATATATTAATTTGCCCCTACTGTTGTTTTGATTCTCTACTGTGCTGTACATCAAGCCCTCTTGAGAAACTTTCCTGTAAATCTTTGTTGCTGCTTTTTTTTCCTCCCCAGTTACCCACCTGTTCTCATTTATCAGCCTGTTGCATTCCCTCATGTTATTGCTTTCCTGTCCTTACACCTTTGCTTTACTAATATTACTACCATTCTGGTATCCAAGTGGAATCCTGGAGTTAAGACTGGGTTGCTTTTGATTTTTATTATTTTTAAAGTGCTGTTCAGGATTTTCTCTCTGATTTTGTGTAAAACAAAAACTATTTACAGGCCATTTAAAGTGTTGGAGCTGAAAGAATATATTAACCCATATTTAGGTATTTCTTATGGCTAAGTCAGTATGGTCATTTTATATATCTATATGTGGTAAAACACACACAGAAGATTAGCCTTCTTAACATTTGTAATTTTTTATAGTTGTGAAATTGCAAATTATGGCATTTGTAAACCAAAGTTTAGAAATTTTTGGGGGAATATATCTGAGAAAACAGTTTTGACACCTTGCTGGGCTGATATTTAGGAAGATGGAGACTGAACTAATCATATAGCATTATCAATAATAAATGCAGAAAAGGCAGAAGTGTTCAGTAAATATTTCTGTTCAGTATTCTGTGTAGTATAGACGCAATAAATCAACCGCCGAGTGCTCTCCTGTCAACTCTGGGAACTCCACCAGAATGAGAAGAGTACTGGTAAGTGGAGTCAGTGGGAGAGCATCAGCTGTTGACTCCACCATGACAAACCGAAGTACATCGACTTCACTATGTTATTCACATAGCTGAAGTTGAGTAACTTAGAAATACGATCTGTGGCAGTGTGGACAAGGCCTGGGGATATACACTTTAATATACTCAAAACTGCCTTCACCAAACAAGGACATTCCATCTGAGAAGTTGGTTGTGTCATGGAACGGGCCACCCATGTACTCTGAGAGAACCTTTCATACACAAATAAAACCCCCTCCAGTTGTACACCCCTTGTTGTCCCCTACCACCCAGTGCAGAAACCATATGGAATATCATCAGATAGCTACAACCCATACTTGATGGAGACTGTATTCTGAATCTGAAAGGAATCTTTCCTGGACCCTTCTCCTTCTTGGCTTCAAAAAACCCCTCAGCCTCTCCAAACTCATCAGAAGTAAGCACCTCGCAGATTAGAACAAACCAACTCAAAGTAGTATCAGACCCCGCAAGAACAAGATGCAAAAACTGCTATAATGATGATCATCCTTCTCTTCCCCCCCATCTTTCAAATTTCATAGGTTCTTCATATGCATATTGCAATATGTGGTTTACTTCATTCAGTGTGCAAGTGCCCCAGTAATAACTATTTGAGTGAAATATACAATTGCTACGCCTTCGAAAGAACTCTCAAAGGAAAAGGATAAAGGACAAAAACACCTCATCACCTAAGGGTTAACACTTTTCACACAACGATCACTCCATATCAGCCCCCTCATCCTTAATGGAAACTTGTACAACACTTTAAAAAATGAGTCTGGGAGCTTAAATTCATAACTTTTAGTGTCTAACAAAATCATGGACTAAATAGAGACACTTGGAATTTTTGCTTATTAAAGCAGTTAACTCACTAACAACCCTTTTTTCCCCCATGCTCCCAAGGATTGGAGATGTGTTAATGGGCCACTTCACCATGAATGATCCCTTGAAATATGTTAACTACTTCAACTAAACAATCTGTTCCACTGTTTGTTTAGCTGAGTGTTTCCCAAATCTGAAGAAGAGTTCTCTTGAGAGCTTGTCTCTCTCTTCAACAGAAGTTAGGCAAATAAAAGGTAGTTCTCTTCCACCTTGTTTCTGTCATGGGACTGACATGGCTACAACAACTATGCATAGTTCTCAAAAAGTAACTGAGAATTGTCATTCCAGTGGGGTCCTGCAGGGATGAATATCTGTTCTTGGCCCTATGCTATTTAATATCTTTATGGTGACCTGGAAGAAGACATAAAATCATCACTGATAATGTTTGCAGATGACACACAAATTGTGGGAATGGTAAATAACAAAGTGGACAGGTTACTATCTAGAATGCTTGATAAATTGGCACACCGGAAATATGCTTTTTATTATGCCTAAATGTCTACATTGGGAACAAAGAACTTAAGCCATACTTACACTATGTGGATTGAATCCTGGGAAGCAGTACCTCTGAAAAAGATTTGGGAGTTGTGGCTGTTAATCAGCTGAACAGGTGTTTGCATTATGATGCTGTGGCCGAAAGATCTGATGTGACTAAAGGATTCATAAATAGAAGAATGTGAGATTGGACTTGAAAGGTTATTTTATCTCTGTTTGGTGTCAGTGAGAAATACTGTCTAATTCTGGTGTCCACAATTGGAGGAAGACTTTAATAATTTGTAGAGTTCAGAGAAGAGTCATGAGAATGATTAAAGAATTAGAAAAAATGCCTTACTTTGGAAGACTCCGGGAGATCCGTTTGTTTAGTTTAGCAAAGAGAAGGGTGGTGACTTGATTACCATCTGTAAGTGTGAACATGAGGAACGAATATTTAATAATGGGCTCTTCAGTATAGCAGAAAAAGATATAACATGATCCAGTTACAGGAATTTGAAACTAGACAAATTCAGACTGGAAATAAAATATAAATATTTACTGTTAACAGTAATTACCGTCTTTTAGCATATATAACCCGTGGGTTATACACGTTTTTACAAGCCCCTCCCCTTCCTCTCCCCGCAGCGTATACATGTCCACGGGGCATACAAGTTTATTTTTACTCGCCTGTGCTGCGGTCTCTGTTTTCTCTCCCCCCCCCCCCCCCCCCCCCCCACCTGGAGGAGGGTGGGTTGTGCCTGGCTGCAGCTGCGCAAAGCTTGGTCATGGGTGCGGCTTCCTTCCCGCAGGCTGGTTGGCCAGCTTGCCTGGGCTGCGCTCTCCATTCCCCTGGCCCGGAGGAGGGTGGGTTGCGCCTGGCTGCAGCTGGGCATGCAGCTCCCCTCCTGTAGGCCGGCCAGCTCGCCTGCGCTGCGCTCTGTTTACCCTGCTGGCAACCAGTATGTGCAGTCACCTTAAAGTAGCATATATAACCCGTGGGTTATACACGTCCATGGGTTATCTAAAACTTTTTTTACTCATTCAGGAAAAGCTGCGGGCTTTGCACAGGTGCGGGTTATACATGAGTGCGGGTTATGTACGCTAATTTACGGTAATTATTGGAACAATTTACCCAGAGGGTGGGTGGGGTGGGTGTGTGTGTGTGTGTGTGTGTGTGTTATTCCGTAGACAATTTTAAAATCAAGACGAGATCTTTTAGAGAATCATCCCTAGGAATTATTTTTGGCACTATGCAGGAAGTCAGACTAGATGGCCACAATGTTCTTTTCTGGTTTTAGAGTTTATGAATCTCCTCTCATCTCTTGTGAGCTTGAATATCACTTTATAGAGGAAAATCTCATAAATACTAGTGCTTTTATTAGTTTGGCCAAGCAGATTGCAAAAACCATTTAGGGTGGTAGAAAGGTGCATAAAATTTAAGGAATTTAATTAAGTAAACAGAACTTAGATTGAGTATTGGTGACTTTCTCAGTGGTCCCATCTATTATGCTGGGAAATAGTCTTGCAAGTGGAGTGGTAGAAATCATAAAATGTGAGTCATTTAAAACTGGTATAGCTGGAACACTAGTAAATTGTTTCCCATGGGATAGCTTGCACTGAGATGGATATAATATATAGATGGATATGTCCTAGTCCAGCAGGGCTTTTCATTCCTAATGTTTGATAAGTTATATGTGGACATTGCACCAGTGAGCAGTGAAATGTTTGCTTTAGAGGACATTCAATAAGAGGAAGCTGCCACATATGGAGAACCTCTATAGCGGCACCTATAGCGTCTTTGGTACTGAAGAGCCATAAACATGTGCTACTGACATCTCCTTCGTCGGTACCACGGGTTGTGTCAGCACCACAGATCGTAGCAGGAGCTGCACTGCAGGCACCGAGACCACTGCCGTTCACCACTGAGGGGGACCTTTGAATATCCTCAGTACTGACAACACCTTTATTTGGCACTGATGGCACCCCCGCATCAGGCAGTTTCCTGCACTTGCTCACTCCACCCCGCCCCTATGAGCGATGATGAAGACTCAGTAATGAGGTCGCTCTCTCTGAGACATTTATCCCCTAAACAACTGCAACCGCCAGTACTGACGGGAGCGCAACAGCCACCTCGCCAGTGGTTGCTCCCTTTCATGCCTCTACCACTCAACTGGCCCTATTGGGACCCATGTGCGCCATACTGGGCCCAGCAACAGCAACAAGTACAAGCGCAACAGCCCATGATGATCACTCCTGCAACCAGGTCACTTTATCAGGAAGAGCAAGAACTTGGCTCCAGTGATGAGGCGTCAATCTCCTCTTACCCTGCAACACACACACATTGTCCTCCTTGCCCAATGATACACTCATGCTGCCACCACACCTCATGGCAGGTTGATGACTTTCGCTCCTTTCAGGAGCTTTTCAAATGTGTTGCTGACGTCCTTGAGGTCTCTCTGGTGAGCCTCCTGGAGACTCAACACAAGTTGACCAGCATACTTCACACAGCTCCAGCCTCAAAATTGGCCCTACCTATGGATCCATCCCTGATGGACCCTGCCAAGATAATATGGCAGACACCAGCCACAATCTCACCAGTCTGCAAGAGGTCTGATTGTAAACATTATATGGCAGCCCAGGGCGCAGACTTTCTTTTCTCTCATCCGGGCCCAAATTCTATAGTGAAGGACTCGGTCAATCAAAGGGGCAAACAGGGCGCAACACGTACCACTCCTTTCAACAAGGACTGGAAACAGTTGGATCTTATGTGGAGTAAAGCTTACTCTTCAGCATCGTTGCAATTACACATAGCAAATTATATGGCTATGCTGGTGAAATATACCCACCACTTATTTGAACAGTTATCGTCATTTATTGAAAATTCATCAGAATACAAGAAACAGCAATTTTCTGCCAACATTAATGAGGGTATGCTGATCTCCTGAACAGCCCTCCAGGCTGCACTCGATGCATTGGACACAGCATCACGTTCCATCACTACAGCAGTGATCATGAGAAGGGTCTCCTGGCTCTACCTCTCTAGGTTTCCTCGGGAGGTACAGACCACTATAGAGGACCTCCCTTTCCAGGGCTCCAAGTTATTTGCTGACACTACTAATGCGTCTCTCCATTCCCTTAAAGATTCAAGGACAATACTAAAAACTCTCAGGATTCTCGTACTTGCAGGGAAATGGAAACAAAATCAATACTTTAACCACAGATACAAGTCTTCTCCTTTCAATCAGAACCAGGGGCACTTTGAAAACAGGAGAAGACAATGCCAAACCAAACGCAAGCAAACAACCGATCAACCTGTGGCATCGCAACCATCTGTGTCCAGGCAAACCTTTTGAAAGCCAGGTCGAGAGTCTGGTACCACTCCCACATACAGAAAATCCTCAATCATACCTATTCTTCCACCACTGCCTCCTACCCTTCTTACACTAATGGTCAGAAATCACGTCTGACAAATAGGTGCTAGAAGTTGTTAGAGCAGGATACTGCATCTCTTTTACCAAATTCCCCTCTATGCATCCTCCCTCCCCGTCCCTCTTCAGGGACCCACTCACAAGCGCGTGCTTCGTCAAGAGATTGATCATCTCCTCCACTTGGGGTCCATAGAACCAGTACCCCAACATGTCAGGAACAGAGGTTTCTACTCCGATATTTTCTCATAACAAGAAATCAGGGGGCTGGAGACACATCTTTGATCTCAGGAAGCTCAATCGTCACATCTGAAGAGAACTCTTCAAGATGGTGATCCTAGCTACTATAATACCAGCCCTAAACGAGGGGGACTGGTTGGCCACTCTTGACCTTCAAGACGCTTACTTTCACATAGACATGCACCCGGCATATCGCAGGTACCTCAGGTTTTCACTAGGTCCAGCATACTTCCAATACGCAGTGCTCCCCAAGGGTCTTTTCAGAACTCATAGCAGTCATGGCAGCTCACCTCCACGAAAGAGAAGTAGACATTTTCTTCTACTTTGACGACTGCTTGATCAGGGTACCCACATGACAAGAGGCCCTCGAAGCAGTATCTCAGGCCATGTCTTTATTACAGAATCTAGGGCTCCAAATCAGCTTAGCCAAATGCAGGCTCCAACTGGCGCGGACCATAGAGTTTATAGGAGCCCACCTGGACTGCATTCAGGCAATAGCCTCTCTTCCATACCACAGATTCCAAACCATCAAACAGCTTGTCAAAGTGATGCAAACAAGCCCACAAGTTCCTGCAAGAATTTTACAGATTCCGGGCCACATGGTAGCAGCCACATTAGTGGTATCGCACGCTGGACTGCGTATGAGGAACATGTAATAATGGCTTAGAATGGTGTACAGACCCCTCTACACTAGCATCAACAAGCTACTATCGCTCCCAAACAGTCAAGAGCTCACTAGATTGGTGGGCGGACCAAGAAAACATGCGCTGGGGTACCCTTCCACACACCTCCCCCGATGATGGCAGTTACAACGGATGCTTCCCTCCTCAACTGGGGAGCACACTTAGGCCACATCTCAGTCCAGGGTCAATGGCACACTCATGAACACTACCTCCATATCAATGTGTTGGAACTCAGAGCAGTACGCTAAGCTTGCCAGAATTTTCTGCAACGAATACAGGGCAATACAAATTTTTATGGACAATCAGGCCACCATGTATTATATAATCAGGAAGGGAGGGGCCAGATCCTTCCGCCTATGCAGGGAGGTGACATTCCTATGGTCATGGTGCGTAGAACACAATGTTAGCCAACATGCAGCCTACCTACCGGGCAAAGACAAATGTTGTAGCGGACGCACTCAGCAGGAAGTTCACCTCCAATCACAAATGGGAGTTGGATGACTGCATATTCCACAAGATCTTCATACGCTGAGGATTCCCAAAAGTCGGCTTGTTTGCACCTTTTGCAAACAAAGTGTCCACAGTACTGTTCTTGTGCGAGCATTGTACTACACTTTCTGGGGGATGCTTTTACAATCCCTTGGAACACATCCCTCCTCTACACCTTCCCACCAACCCCGCTCCTACACCGAGTGGTCAACAAAATAAGAGCAGGAACAGCACCAGTGATCCTCATCACCCCAACTTGGCCTCGTCAGACATGGTATACTTACCTGCTGCGCATGTCTCTAAGGCCTCCGTTGCACCTTCCATTGCACCCTCGCCTCCTGACTCAGCAAGAGGGGCTCGTTCACCATCCATCTCCTCATATTCTTTTCCTTCGAGCATGGCTCATTGCTAGCTCTCCTCAACAGAAGCCTCATTCACTCATGAGGTCAGACAGATTTTAATAAGTAGTCACAGAGCTTCTACGAGAGAGTCTTACCTGGGCAAATGGCATAGGTTCTCTATTTGGGCAAACCTCAGAGCCGCAGACCCATTCATGATTCCTCTAGCTGACATATTAGAGTATTTTTTGCATCTGAAATGTACAGGACCTTCCACCAACTTGGTACGGGTCTATAACGTGGCTATAACAGCGTTTCATCAGTCTATTGAAAACAAATCAGTCTTCGCCCATCCCACAACTAAGCGTTTCCTAAATGGCATCCAAAATATGTTTCCGCCCATCAGGGTGCCAGTTCCAGCTTGGGACCTCAACCTTGTATTGCGCGCTCTAACCCGCCCACCATTTGAACTTATGGCCATGTACTCGATGATGCATCTTCAATGAAAGTCGTAACGCTGGTTGCACTTAGCCAGAAGAGTAGGTGAAATTGGAGCTTTGATGACCGACCCACTCTTTATTGTTTTTCCCAAGGACAGTGTGGTCCTTCAACTGCACTCAAAATTCTTATCTAGTCTTATCTCCAGGCATTATAATGAACCACTGGTCCTACCGGTCTTTTGCCCAGAACCGCATGTCACCAATAAACAAGCTAAGTGGACACTCTAGACATATGAAGAGCGCTTGCTTTCTACCTAGAAATAAAACATTCGTAAAAGGAACAGACTTTTGGCTCCATTGCTTAGAGTTTGAGAGACAAAATCCCTACACAGAGAATTTCTAAATGGATAGTAGACTGTATTTGATTGGATTACATCAACTTTGACCAGGAGACCCCGTTGCAGTTGCGAGCACACTCCACAAGGGCCGTGGCAACATCCGTAGCCTACAGTAGCAACATTAACCTAGTGGACATTTGCAGGGCAGCTATGTGGTCCTCTGTACATATTTTTGCCAGACATTATGCCATAGACACCTATGCGAAATGGGGCATGGAGTTGGGACTGACAGTTCTCTCCAAAGTTCAATATAATCATTAAGCCTTAGCATCTGCGTCTGTTCATGGGTATGGCTATATAGTCACCTAAGGTGGAGCACCCACAGGGACACTCCTCGAAGAAGAAAGGGAAGTTACTTACCTTGTGCAGTAACATAAGTTCTTCGAGATGGTTGTCCCTTGTGGGTGCTTCACCATCCACCTTTCCTCCCCTTTGCTTCGGACTTGTCATACTTTTTCCAGGGAAGAGAAGGAACTGAAGGGAATGGTTGCCGTGCTTGTGAGGTAGCAGAGCTGTGTGTGCTGACCCCTGCGTGTGCATGGCACACCGGAGGGCACTGGTAGCAAAATCTCTGTCCAGATGTGTCATGGCGCTGCAAGACCTAAGGTGGAGCACCCATAGGGATAACCATCTTGAAGAGCCTACGTTACTGCACAAGGTGAGTAACTTCCCTTTTCGTTTTTGTTTTTGTGGTTGTGAATCATCTTGGACTTGGTGTATTTTTTAAATGACTGTTAATACAAGCAATGAAGAACTCTGGCTTATATGTCTGCCCTGACCTTCAAAATTAAGCTAGCACTAGATAATGAAATAATGATTTTTAGGAGGTGGCATATGTAAATACTTATGCAAGCTGCTCACAGTTTAAAAAGGGGGAAAGGATGGGCTGAATTGGACTTGGAAGACTGGGACGAGCAGTATCTCCATCCTAGAGTCCACTATAGAAAAAGGCACACTGTGAGTTAAAGATATAATGCTGCGTTCTTCTTAAGGATGTTAAGTATCTGGTAATTGACTAATCGAATAGTCTATGCATTTTGCATTAACTATTTGATTAGTCGATAGGGTGCCTCCACTTTGGAAGTGTAGCAACAGACATAGGGCTGTTGCTACACTTCAGAGGCCAAAGTGCCAAAGCCTGGGGTCAGCTGGGAACTTCCTCGCTGACCCCATGCACCGTGGCATTCCCAGCTGCTCTCACGCTCCACGTGGCATTTCAAAGCGCCAGCGTTGTGCGGAGCCCGGGATGAGCTGGGGAGTCCCTAGCTGATCCTGGGTTTCATGCGTCATTTCAAAGCAGCAGTGCTCCACAGAGCCTGGGGTCTGATCCAGGGCTCCATGCAGCACTGCTGCTTTGAAATGCTGTGAGGAGCCTGACGTTGTGCTCCCCACGACTTTCAAAGCAGTAGAACCGCACAGAACAGCTAGCCCGGGGCTATGTATGGTGCTGCCCATCTGAAGTATCCCCTTCTTCTCTCCCCCAACCCTGGTTCCTCTATCAGATAGAGGCAGCAAGGGTCGGGGGGAGGGGCGGGGAGCGACTAGTTGACTATCCTGTTGACTATCTGATAAGCTATTGCTTATCGGATAGTTGACTATTCCTTCACATGCCTAGTTCTTCTTCAAGTGATTGCTCATGTCTATTCCATATAGGTGAGCGTGCGCTACGTGTGCACGTCGTCAGAAGTTTTTCCCTTAGCAATACCCGTTGGGCCAGCAGAGGATCCCCCTGGAGTGGCGGCTCTATATTGGCTAATATATACCCCTGCTGCCCCTCCAATCTCTCAGTTCCTTCTTACTGCTCTTGATGGTCAGTCATTGAAACGTGCTCTGCTCTTGCTCTGCTAAGAAGCACTTGCAGGTCTCACCTAGTTTGTTCTTGTAGATTGGTTAGTGTTCCTGTTAACTGTTTTGTTATCGTCTTTAAATAGTTATTAGTGTAAGTAGTTTATTCTGGCATGGAGACTCACTTCGTGTTCCCAGCACCTGCTGTGGGGCATGCCTGGGCCCCAATGCTTCAGGCCCTGTGGGGAACTCCATATAGCCTGCTTAAAGTGCCTTGGGGAGGCCCATCTTTCTGAGTCATGTAAAATTTGCAGAGGGTTCAAGCTTCACACAGAGTGGGAGTTCCGCCTGAAGAGTCTGCTGATGGAGGTGGCTCTCTCTCTGGCGTCGGACCCCACATCGGCCACGCAGAGCATCTTGGCTTTGGTGCGCGAGGTACCTGGCCACTTGCAGGCCTCCCCGGCACCGATATTAATCCCTAGTGCTGCAGATGAAATAGAGACCAAGCAGAGGCAGGTTTCCATTGCAGCATGTGCTGACAGTGTGCCCTCAGGAGGGGCACTGGGCACTGAGGGGGCTCAGTACCTGGACCTTTGAGGTTGGGTTGACCTTATCCCATCCTGCACTGGGAATCCAGCCCAATGGAAGATCTCCTGGAGCTGTCAATGCCGGACAGTTCTGAGGCCATGAGGGACCTCTTTGAACAAACCTTGTCCCTGGTCTTGGTGTTGGCCTCGAAGAGGGAGTGAGAATCACTACAGCACCATGCCGATGCTATGGCACCGAGTGCCTTGGCATCAGCCTCGAGGGTGCACTACAGGTCTGTCCCAGGGCTGACAGCTTTGACACTGGCACAGCCTCTGTCAGTAGACCCAGCACCGCGTCCAACCGCGGTACTGGCACCAGCACCAGCTCTGGCGCCAGCACCTGCACCAGTGACCACACCAGCTTTAGCACCAATCTTCTCTTCAGCACTGGCACCAACCTAAGCTAGGTGTGCAGCAATGCCTTTATCATTGGGCCAGCCATTGGGCTTGCTATGCCACCACCCCCTCAGCACTGGGGAAGCCTGAGTCCATGGCTAGGCATGCCACTAGCCGCAATTCACTGATTGCCACTGCCATGGCACTACACTGGTTGGCCTCTGAGTACTCCACTGACTTGGAGGCCAAGTCAGTCTTTTCGTTGTGGATTTCCAGATCCAGGTCTCCACACCGATCTTATTCCCAGAACTGCTTCTGGTGCCAGAGTCCTTCTGCACAGCCTTAGCAGCAGCCCTGGCTGTCCCAACCCACGCCTGTTCAGTCAGCACAGCAGTCATGGCCACCGCAATGGCAAGCACCTATTCAGTGGCCCTTTTGGATTCCCTTGGCCTACCACCAGTCAGAGGGCGCGGGACCCTCTAGGCCAGAGTCGGTCTACTCTGGACTCAGGGCTCGACCATCAGTCACCCCGCTAGTCTGCTTCCCTTGCCTTTGGGCCAGGCCTCACCCAGAGCTTCGGGGGTCAGTGCTCTGCCCACAGCCCGGGCCTCAACTGTGGTCTCCTTGGCTACCTCCCCGATGGCTCCCCCAGGCCTGTATTCTGGAAGATGTCGGTCTAAAAGGCTGCTCATCTTCATCTCCAGGCAAGCCCCTCGGAGAGGCCGTCCTGTCAATGCCATCCATGGACTTGAGGGCTCACCAGGACTCCTTTGCCAGCTGGCTCAGAGACTGGGGGTACAGCCAGAGAGATGTTGGAGACTCTGACCTGATGGTTCACATTCTGCAATCCAACATCCCTACCAGAGTAGCCTTGTCTCTTAATTAAACTTTGGCTAAGATCACGAACTTCTGGCAGATCCTGGCCTCCATTCCACCAACCAATAAGAAGGTGGAAAGACGTTAACTTTGTGTTTCAAGAAGGGAAATGAATGCCTGTTCTCCCATCTACCCCCAGATTCCCTGGTTGTCCAGGCGGTAAATCAGCATGAGAGGCAGGGGCAGCCGGAGCCAACCCCTAAGAACAGAGATGTCAAAAAGATGGACCTTCTGTGTAGGAAGGTCTATGCCTGGGGAGGGCTGCAGCTCCACATAGAGAATGACCAGGTTCTGCTTCTTTTCTATGCCTATAACACCTGGACCACGATTGACAAGTTCACCATATTTCTCTCTCAGGACTCCTGACCTGAGTTTAAGTCCCTCTCCAGGGTGGTCTCCCATGCTGCCTTGCAAGCAGCCCTGGATGGAGCTGACGTAGCCCCTCTGATAGAGGCAGCAAGGGGTGGGGGGGGAAACTGCTAGTTGAGTCGACTATTCAATAAGCTAGGGTGGGCAAAAGGGCTTCCGTGGGCTGGATCTGGCCAAGCAGGTTAATCCAGACCGCAAAGACTCTGCTGTTCCCCCAGCCCCAGGCCAATTAGAGCCTGGGGACAGAAGGGGGCGTATGAAGTTTTCTCCTCCCTGCCAGGAACATGCGGTGCTTAGAAGCATCATGCGCTTCTGGAAGGGTGGGAGGAAGCTTTGTGTGTTCCCCTGTTGCCAGGCCAATCAGGGCTTGGGAGTATGGGGAGCGTGCAAGGTTTTCTTCACCCTGCCCCTGCCCTGTGAGGCGCGTGTGGCACTTAGAAGTGGCTCGTGCTCCTGGTAGGGTGGGAGGAGACTTTGCACGCTCCCCCGCCCCCAAGTCCTGCGGGCAGAAGAGGGAGCATACGAAGTCTCCTTCTACCACCAGGGACATGGGCGCCTAGAGGGAACCTCTGGGGGGGGAACAAAGGCACTCCCCCCACCCCCAGACTAATCATGGTCTGTGGGTGGGGAAGCAGGGAAGTATCCTGGCCCCACCCCTTCCACTGGAGGCCCCGCCCCTTTTGCTTGAGGCTCTGTCCCTTCCTGAACTGCCCAGGGTCACTTCAAAAACTTCTGAAGTGGCCACCCCCCTAGCAAAAAATTATTGCTCACCCCTGTGATAAGCATATGCTTATTGGATAGTCGACTAGTCACTTACATCCCTAGTGTAGAGAAAGTAGATAGGGAAGTGTTTACTCCTTCTCGTAACAAGAACTAGGGATCACCAAATAAAATTAATAGATAGAAGTTTTAAAACAAACTAAAGGAAACATTTTTTTCACACAACACACACAGTCCATCTGTGGAACTCTTTGTAGACGATATTGTGAAGGCCAAGACTATAACAGGATTCAAAGAACTAGATGAGTTCATGGAGGATGTGTCTATAGCTGGAGCCCCTAAGGTCTGTTTGCCAGAAGCTGGGAATGAGCTACAGGGAATGGATCACTTCATAATTACCTGTTCTCTTAATTCCCTTTGGGGCATCTGGCACTGGCCATTGTCTGAAGACCGCATACTGGGCTTAATGGACCTTTGGTTTAACCTAGTATGTCTGTTATGTTCTGGCTGTTCCAATGGTTAAATTATACCACATCTTCACTTGTCGCACCAGAGATCTGTCTTCATGCATTTGATTTAGCAGGTCTAGTTACAACCCCCAAATTGAACTCTGAGGGTGGCCCTGATTGGCGCTGGTACTCCTTGAAGTTGTGAGGAGAAAGGGAAGCCAATGAGAGTGTTTGCCTTTGGCCTGTTGGCCTCCCTTTGTGAAGACAGCACCATGCTCAGTTAAAGGTAAGGTAAAATACGTAGCTGGAGTTGCGTACCTTAACTGGCCTTCCAGATCTAATGTAGACCTGGCATTACTCATGCCATTCAAAATGTGTAACTTATTTCCAGTCTGGATTTATTTAGCTTCAAGTTCCAGACATGGGCTTATGCTAAGCCTTTTTCTCTTAGGGTGAAGAGCTAATAAACATTTGTTCCCCATATAAATACTTAGACTGTAATCAAATCAACCCTTAACATCCTTTTTTTAAAGCTAAATAAATTGAGCTCCCTGAGCCTGCCACTAAGGCTTGTTTGATAATCCTTTAATCATTCTAATTGCTAAGGTTATCAAATTCATGGCCATGAGAAACACATCATGGACCATGAAATCTAGTTTTTTATGTGCTTTTACCCAATTATATATAGATTTCACAGGGGAACCCAGCATTTTTCAAATTGAGATACCTGAGAAAAAAGTGAATTGCACAGGAAGTCACAAGGTTGTATTAGGGGGATCTCAGTATTGTCATACTTCTGGGCTGACTTCAAAGCTGGGTGGTTGGAGGGGCATGGCTATTGGCTACGCACCCAGCTCTGAAGTCAGCATCCCGTGAGTAGCAGAACAGAAGGAAAAAGTGGCAATACCATAACATGCCACTCTTACTTTTGCACTGCTGACTTCAGAGCTGAATGGCCAGATAGTGGCTGCTGTTTGAGGAACTAGCTGTGTAGGCAGGTGTGCCGAAATGAGGGTGGAAACACCATACCATGCCATCCTTATTTCCAGGGTTCGACAAATCAGTGAATCTCAGCTGGTTGCCCCGTTCACCGGCGGCGCGCGTATGCGCAATGCGGGTCTGGCGCATGTGCAGTGCGGGGCTGGTGAGTAGATTTTGCTGCGGTTTGTCAAGCCCTGCTTATTTCTTCACTTCTGCTGGTAGTTGTTCTGCCATCAGAGCTGTGCCCCTGGCTAGCAGCCACTACTTTCTAGTTTCCCAGCTCTGAAGACAATATCATCGTTAGCAGTATTGCAAAAGTAAGGGTAGCTGTACCACAACTCCCTCATACAGTAACTTTGTGACACTCCCCCACACAACTCTTTCAGTGTGTCCGGACCCCCACAAATACATACATTTCAGATTTAAATAGCTGAAATAATGAAAATCGCCAGGACTCGCTGAACCGCGGTGATCCCCACTCGCCAGCCGCGCTGTCTGGCGATCTGCGCATACGCAGATCATTCTGCGCATGCACAGATCGCCCGAACCCAGCTCTTCCGGGTTCAATCTAATCTTTCCAATTTATCAACATCTTTTTTAATTTGGATACCAGAACTAGATACACTATTGCAGCAGCAGTTACACCAGTGCAAACTACAGAAGTGAAACATTTCTACTTCTACTCAAGAATCCCCTGTTTACACAACCAACGATTATGTTTGTTCTTTTTGCCATAGCTTCATGTGTTCAACAGATTATCCACCATTTTCAGAGTCACTGCTTCTCAAGATAGTTCTCCATCTTGTAACTATGGCCTTGTAATGAAGTGGCATTCACCTCATGTGAGCACCCCTGTCTGGCCAACTGCGGATTCTTGCACTGCCTCAGTTTGTTAGTTGAAAGCCACTTGGGTAACTCAGCCCTTCTGCTGAGTTACATCCCGTATATCCCAAACCCATTCCAGAGTACACCACTTCAGATGAGAGTGATGCCTCCAGGGCTTCCCCTCCTGAAGATAACTATTTTGTCCTTATCTTGGGGCTTTATCTCAGTCTCAACATGGTACTGCTGCTCCCATAGCCAGCCAGTCACCCGGTCTTCACTGTTGAGGGCTCCAGAGCCACTGACTTGCTGCTGAGCTTTGTAGCTCCTTTTGTAGGCTTCCCTGGCCCTTGATTGGCAGGTTTCTTCTGTCGCCTCTTTAGCTACCTGGAGGACTTCCCTGTGGTCCTTTCTGGGGTCAGGGCTTGGTCTGCCTGAAACCAATTCAACCCCCTTTCATATTCCAGTTTCCCCAGGATTCCTGTTAGGCTTCCTAGCCTGCAGAGCTTCACTCCTATTAGTCCCTCAGTAAGCCTTTGTCTTGGCTCCCCAGGATTCCCTTTCAGGCCTCTCTGCCTGTGGAGCCTTGGAGTCCAAAGGGGTGCCCTTCCAGGTGATACTCATCTTAGACAATGTGCCAGGCCACCCACAAACCGCTCTGCAATTTTCCCATTCTGAGGTTGAAGTGGTTTTCAGCATGCACACCTTCGCACTGGTTTATACTGCACTGGATGCTGCTGAAATGCTCGATGTCAGGAAGTACTGGACGGACTTTACTACAACATATGAACTGCTTCACTAACATAAAGGAATCGATCAATTAAATGAAATAAAAATCATCAACCATCAGTGCTTATTGGAGAAAGTTGTGGAAGGAAGCTGTCAATTTAGATCAATGATCTCTCCTCTGTCAATGAAGAGATCAAAGGATTGAGAGAATGGCCTGTGATTCTGAAGGGGAGATTTTGGAGGATATGGAAGAACAGGAGGTTGAAAAACTGATTGAGTTGCATTCAGAGGAATTGACTGATGAGGACCTAGCAGAACTCATGACAAATAGTGAAGACTAAGAGGAAAGAGAAGAAACCTCAGAAAAACTCAATTTAAATTTAGAAATACTGGCTGAGCTCTTCAGATGCAACAACTCACTGACAATGTATTGTGTATGATCACTAAATGGAACGGAGCCTGAAAGTTAAAAGGAAAATTGAAGCTGCAACGCCGCCATATCAGGACACTTTAAATGAGTTAAAGAAAAAGTCTAAACAGTTTCCCATCACAATGTTCCTTTATGACCCCACTCCTTTTAATTTCCCCATCCCAGAAGAACAAGAAGATGCACAGGAAACAAGTTCAAAGAACTGTTTTGGGTGATTAGTGTTCAGTTAAGGATTTTACTGTGCTGTATTATCTGTTTGATTTTTGTTTGGAAATCTATTGTTTTGAAGTTGAAGTAGTTTGACTCTGAAACAGCAGGTAAAACTCTAGTTAGCATTATAGTTTGGATCGTGTGTTGAGGTGTTCATGACACAAATCCTCCTCCAGTATTCACAGATTTCATCATTGGTGATAATCTTAAGAACAATTCCCCACAAATGGCAAGGGCTTCATGTAGATAGTTCCACCATTCTATATTTCCTGTTTAATATTTAATTATTTTTGTTCCAATTTATTCTGACCCTAATGTTCCTTTTTGCCAGATTGTTTGCACTAAACTTCACCCTTGTCCTATGCACTCTTCTACCCCACTTTTCCAAACCACAGAAAGACCTTGATCTTTATGAGCTAGAATGAAGTGTCAACATAATAGAAATTACAATGATCTAGCCAAGAAACCACAGACATGCAGAAACACCTAGAATAGGATAGATTATTCAGGGATGTTATATATCTAGTCCTTCAGTGATGACAAATAACTGTCCACTGTCAATGACTGATTCTTTGTAGCATAGGTATGCATGACTTGAACTGCTGGAGGACAGACTCCAGAAGAACCAGTTATATATTTACTTGTCACTAACGCAGCAATGTATGGTCCATGCTATCAAAAGACACTCTGAAGCTCAGTATGATTAAATTGGCCAACTGTCCCAAATCTAAACCTATAGATTTATTATGTATAAGTTTTAAAAGAGGTCTGCAGTGTAAGCAAAATGATGATATGTCCAGGCATACCTGGAATTGAGAAACTATGCTATTTTTAGTCCTCATTTCTGTAGAGATTTGAAATTGACAGCAGGCTTCCACATACTGCTCCTCTCCACTTGTCAAGAAAGGCTTTGACAATATACATATGTTATGGACAAGAGGAGTGCTGACCAGCACCCAGTGACTAAGGGGTTAAAGTCAGGTAGCTAGTAAAGGTGTTGGCCAGGGGGCTGGGAGAACCAATTGAGATGTGTTGAAATTTGAATTGGGTATAGATTTCTTGCTGGTTTTCTTTGTGTGGTGAGAAAAACCAGGAGTTGAGACATGCAGAATGATTTAAATCCAGGCAGGACTACCATATCTCCAAGGAATATGGGGTTTGGGAGTGGACTGAACGAAGAGAAAATTTTAAGTAAGTGGAAAAGTGAATCTAGTCGTGTTCAGGGCAATTTTTTTTGATTTTGTGGTTTGGTTTGAACTACTCTGTGTGAATCTGCGCCTCCCTTCCTCCTTTACCACCTAACCATTGGTCCCAGAGATTTTTCTGTGTTTTAATGTGTTTTCTTTAATTGCTATGTAACATCTAGCAACCAAGTTTATACTTTATCAACTATATCTTTTGTCTTGTAATAAAAATCACTTTTTTTAATGTGATGATTTGATTCTTGTGTCCTGGAACATCTTTCTGTGTGTATCTGCGTGCCTCCAATTGAGGGGTCGGGTACCAGAGACTGCAGCTTGTTTTTCTCTTTCCTTTTTTTGAGCTCTTTTGGGGGCAAAAGAGCCCCAAAAGAGCTTGGGGGTACCCCTGAGGTGGGTTCAAGTGTTCACCCCCAGGTTTAGGAATAAAAAAATCACTTGACAGTGGCAGCAATTCCTCAAAATCTGAGTATTGTGATCCTAGGGAGAAATTTTTTGATAACCAGTGCCTGTAGAGACAAGGTTTTTAAGCTCTCTTGCGGGCCCCCCACCTTCTGCACTCAGAGTGCGAGAGTGGGGAACAGCCCTGACAGCATACAGATACTTTACTTGCATTATGTAATCAAGGTGGCAATGTTCAAAGTACGGTTGGTGGGAACCCAGAAAGTCACGTAAATTAGTTTCAGAAACATTCATTGCGAGAGACAAACCATATAGAGCATTAATTTTTCTCTGGTGACATTATTTGTGAGAAGATCCCTTTCACTTGTAAAGAACCTGACACAAACTCATTAGGAATGTCAACTGGAAGGACTGACAGCTGTTTTTAAGATGGTTACTATTCCTTAGAACAGGAATGGGGAGTCTTTTTTGGGTTGGGGACCATTGACCCACAGAAAAAACCAGTCGGGGGCCACACACAAATGAGAGGCAAAATAATAAAAAAGCACTCTCACTGACCTAGCCGCCAAGTGAGGATAAAAACAAACCCCTCACAGATGTGGCCCCCAACTGAAGAGCAGAGAAAAAAATACATTTCCCTCATCACCCTCTAGCCCAAGGGAGGGCAAAAGAGCCTCCCTGGGCCAGATCCGGCCCGCCAAACGTATGGATTCAGCCTGCGGAGGCCCTGCTGCTCCCCCACCCCGAGGCCAGTTAGGGCCTGGGGGCAGGGCAGCACCTGAAACTTTCTCCGCTCTGCCCCTGCCCAGTAGGGTGGCGGGGGTGGGAGGAGGCACGGCAGAGGAGGCTTTTCATGCTCCCCAGGCCAATCAGGGCCTGGGGGTGGGGGAGCTTCATGAAGCTTCCTTCGTCCTGCCCTGGCCCTGCGAGGAGCCGGCAGCACTTCAAAGTGCCACGTGGTCCTCGCAGGGCCGGAGGAGACTTTGCGTGCTCCCCTGCCTCCAGGCCCTGATTGGCTTGGGGGTGGGGGTTTGTGCCAAGCCTCTTCCAGGGCATGGGTGCCTAATGGTAAGGGAGGGCAAAGAGGCTCCCCCTTCTGGGGTGGCCAGGGGCTCCCCCTACTGGGGTGGCCAGGGGCTACTTCAAACATTTTTGAAGAGGCCCCTGGGCAAAAATTATTGCCCACCCTTGCTTTAGCCCCACCCCGGAAACTAGGGGGACTGGAGCTAGTAGATTTTGTGTGGCCCCCTAGGCTCTGAGGTGGGGTCAAAATGAGGAATTCAATGCATGTGAGGGGGCTGCTGGGGAATGGGATGGGATCCAGGCAGGAGGAAGGATACAAGAGTGAGCTTGTGGTTGGGGTTTGGGAAGGGGAAGGTAGGATGCAGCAGTGGGCTATGGGTGGGGGTTACAGGGTCTAATGGGGGGGGGGGCTGCAGAGCCTGGGCAAGAGGAAGGGTGCAGGTGCAGGAGTGGGGTGGGCGGTGTGGAAGGGAGAGAGGGTGCAGGAGGAGGGGGGGGGTCTGGAGAGTGCAGGTAGGGGCAGGCGTTGGAGGTGCTTATCTGGCACAGCCCTTGGGGGGTGTATGTGGTTCTGTATGGATGTGCGCTGCAGGTCAGTGCCCCCTGTAGGAACTACTCCCCATCACTCCCATTTAGCCAGTTGAAGCAACAGGTGGCAGTGTGCAGAGCTACTTCCTTCCTGTTGTCCTCCCAACCCTACCAGGCAGAGCCTGTGAGCTGGATCCGGCTGGTGGCTTGCCTGGAGTTAGGCCCATGAGGCTTGGGGCTACTCCTCTCTCACCCCCACTGCTGCAGTGGGGAAGAGTTGGCACTGGTGCTCCAGCCATGCTGTTCTCCGCATGACTGGAGCTGGGAAGCGGGGCACAAGTCTTGAGCCTTGCAGGTTAGAACAAGGCAAGTGGTGGGCCAGATTTGGCCCACAGGCTGTATGTTTCCCACTCCTGCATTATAATGTATAGTACTTCAAGATCTCCCTCTAACAGGTAAAATAGCTGTTGGCAAATTGGTCAGTATACTGGCTGGAAGGAAAGTCTATGGTCATGCAGAACTAGATTCTAATAATGATGTAAGTGTGACGTAGTACACTTACAATACACAGAATTGTTTGGACCTTCCAAAATGGGTGACATTGATATCTGAAATAATTGAACAAGATTTGCAGAGTATGTTGCAACATCTGATCTACTCTGCACACTCTCTTCTCAGTTCACTGTGTAACAGTTCATTGCTTGTAGGAAAACACATGTATCTATTCAAGCTGACTTGGTTGTTCATGTTAAAATGCCAGAGGACAATTCATAAAGTCTCCAATAACACAGCCAGCACAGTTTGGAAGAGGAAACTGTGAATTTCTCTTTAGAATCTCGTGGCCTGTACACTAGTTGGAGACATTTGGTCTCACTACAGTGGCACATGAAATGGCCATGTGAGATGGACTTAGCTATTCATTTGGCTGTCTTGAAATTAACATTTATGACATAACTGTCAAACCAGAGCTCTTGGTTTCATACAAGGTTGTCGAATTACTGAGTAACTAAGACTATTTCCAAAACTGGCCCTATATTGTCATCTCGCTAGGTCTCAGTAAATGCATGTCTGGTCCAGATACCACTTCATGATACAACTGTTAAAAGTGTTGGTATTACTCACAACAGTTTTGGCATTGCCCAAATTAAAACTCATGCAGGATCAATCTGAAAGAATTCTCCCATGTAGGTTCTTAGAATAGGGCTTGAAAAATTTTACACCTGCTAGCCTGAGAATTAAGCCTGTTAGCTAAGGTGAAAAATACCATTGCTGCTATGACTCCAGCAGTGTGAATGGGGGAAAAAAGTGTACTGTGGATCATGTGTGTGGCTAGTGCAGTGGTCACCAACCAGTAGATCGGAATCTACTGGTAGATCTTGGAGCCTCTAACATGTGATCCTCACTAGTTTGGCCAAGAGGCTACCAAGCGAAGCACTTCAGCTGCCCCTCCTCCCCCCTCCTGCATATCTCTGGCCCTTTGCCTTGGAGCTGCCCCTCCCTGGGAGCCTCCTGCTTGTGGTGCAGAGCAGGGGAGGGAGAGGAGGGTGCTGATGTCAGGGTGCCCCTCTCCCACCCTGTATTATATCTCCACAGAACAGAGAGGGGGAGCACAACAGGGCTTGGGATGGAGGGAGTTTGCTGGTTGCTTTTGAGAGTAGTGTAGGGCTAGGGTTAGCCTGCCTTAGCCTCACTGCACCACCATCCAGAAGCCACCTGAGATAAGCAGTGTCCCGCTGGAGCCAGCTCAGTTCTCCTGCCCTGGTCATGAAGCCCCTTCTGCACCCTGAACCCCCTACTCCAGCTCAAAGCCCGTCACATTCCAAATCCCTCGGCCCAAGAGCCTGTGTCCCATCCCTCTGCCTGGTGAAAGGGAGGGAGAATGTGGGAGAGAAGATGGAGTGAGCAGTGGATGGGCTACAGAGAAGGGGCATGAAGGAGGTGGGGCAAGGGGATTTGGGTTTGAGAGAGATCCTGGATTGCACTTAAATTCAAAAAGTGATGTTGTGCTTAAAAAGGTTGGGGACCAGTGGGCTAGAGGATTGGATGTGTATGCCAATTTTGTATACACACAGAGCTATATCTATAAACAGCCCTCATGGTTCACCTTGCCCATCTTGATAAGTTGGTTTCCAATGCTAGAAAGCTTTAATCACAGAAATATATATGAATAGTGTTTAATGCTAGCCAATGATTTAGGGATACATGGATGGACATTAGGCTTGTTTGAAAAACTGTCTGAATTTCCTGGCTTTCAAACATTTTTAAAAATAACTAATGTTTTGGTAATGTTTTAAATAGTCACGGTTGTAAATATGTATCACTCTTAAACATGTTGAGTGCGTCTAGACTGGCAAGATTTTGTGCAAAAGTGGCCGCTTGAATTTGCGCAAGAGCACTGACTTTGTAATGTACAAAATTAGTGCTTCTTGCACAGATACTTTCCTGCTGCCGCTCAGGGATAAGCCCTCTTGCGCAAGAATACTTGCGCAAGAGGGCCAGTGTAGACAGGCAGTTTAATTTTTTGCGTAAGAAAGCCTGATGGCTAAAATGGCCATCGGCGCTTTCTTGTGCAAAAATGCGTCTAGATTGGCACGGATGCTTTTGCGCAAATGCATCCTTGCCAATCTAGACGCTCTTTTGCAGAAATACTTTTAACGGAAAAACTTTTCCTTTAAAAGTATTTCCGCAAACTCATGCCAGTCTAGACGTAGCCGTTTTGTTTAAGGAATACATGGTTATTGAACATCAGTTCTTGCATATATCTCATTGATCTTTTACGGTATATCTGTGGTCTTGTTCAGGAGTTCTTGCTTACCAAGACAATAATGCTGCTGCTTTTGTCTCTGTAAATGTCATTTTTGTCTCTGTAAATGTCATTCAGACAGTGCCTCGCATAAGTGAATTTTTTGACGCTGCTTGACAATACTGAAATATGATTGGGAATTACCTACTGTTTTGTTTTGTTTTTTGCCAAAGAACTCCCCAAACAGGTTACCTTTACCTCCTGTATTAATGCACTTTACCCTTTCCCTGCCATCAGTTTCATAGCTTTCTTTTGTGGATATCATTCAGTTGATTTTTATTTGTCATGTCTGACAATGGCATCTACAAGGTATATCCAGTATTGCCGTGTGGCTAGCTTACTTCACATAGTGTGCAAGGTTGCTAAATGTGTATGTTCTGGTGTTGATATATAGATCCCTACAAATCTGCAGATACCCACTTCATCCATTGGCCATTTTTGCAGATCAGATGCAGATACAAATTGTGTATCCATTTAGAGCTCTAGTTATATATAATAAATGTATGTGTGGTTTTTCCATAAAGGGGAAACATTTTGCTGCCTGTTCAGGAAATTCTCCCAGAGGGAGTTAACTGAAATATGATTGTTTCATTGATGAGGTTTAGATTTAGTGTTTGAGTGCTCTGATTTCCTGGCCTAAGAAATGGTTTAAAATTCACACAGGAATTGTGGAGAAGAATATAAGATAATTAAACAGAAAACTTCCTTAGTGTCCTCGAATCTTCTATCATGAGATCCAGAGGAAATGCCTACCTTATGCTATCACTGGAACAGCATTTGTATAAGGCTCACTTAAGTTTTTTTTCCTTCTGCTGGCTACAGTGTGTGGCAGTATGATTATGAGCTAATGCTTTGTTAATACAAAAAGTTATTTTTCACAAAATATATTCTGTGTTTTTGTTTCACAAAATATATTCTGTGTCTTTCATTGCCAGATCCTAAAGTCCTTTAAAATGTTAATTAATCTTTAAAGATGTTGTGGGATAGAGAAGTATTTTTATTCCCAGTTTACATATAGAGAGCTGAAGTAGAAAGATAAAGTGCTTGGCCAAGGCTACACAGGAAGTCTATGACAGAGGCAGGTACAGAATCTAGACCTTTTGACTATTGCTGTTTTGCTTTAGACATTAAACCATCCTTCCTCTTTGGAAGCTCTTATTTTGTTGAACACACAGGCGGAATGGTACAACAGTAAGAAGAGTGAAGGTGTGCATTCATTGTTTAGAATGGGATGGGCAATAATTTTTGACTGGGGGCCACTTCCGAAATTTTTGAAGTGGCTCTAGGTTGCCCTAAAAGGAGTGGGGCCTCAGGTGGAAGGGGCAGGGCCAGGACACTTCCCTGTTTCCCTCCTTTCCCCCCGACCCTGATTGGTCTGGGGGTGTGGGAAAGCACAAAGTCTTTGCCCCCCCTGCCCAGAGAACTGCCAGCTGGCGGAGACTTTGCATGCCTCCCGCCTGCTGCTCCCAGCTCAATCAGGGTCTGGGGACGGGGCGCACATGAAGTCTCTCGCTCCCTGCCCCTGCCATGCAAGGGAGTGCTGCGCTTAGAGTCAACCACTAGCTGAGCAGCAGTTGGCAGTTGACTTTAAGTGATGAGCCTCTGGCAGGGTGGGAGGAGACTTCACACCCTTCCCCCTCCCCCCAAGCTCTGATTGACCTGAGAGTGGAGGGGAGTACACAAAATCTCCTCCTACCCTGTCCCCCTCCTGCAGGGAGCATGCAGGGCTTAGAAGTGCCGCACCCCTCTCAGGGCGGGAGGAGACTTCACGTGCTCTCCCCTATCTCCAAGCTCTTATTGGCCTGGGGTGGGAGGAGTGCACAAAGTCTTCTCCCACCCTGCCCCGGTCCTGCAAGGAGTGTGCAGTGCTTAGAAGCACCGCACCCCTTGCAGGATGGTAGGAGACTTTGCCTCCTCCCCCTTTACCCCTAGGCCAATCAGAGCTTGGGGCAGGGGGAGCGTGTGAAGTCTACTCCACCTCAGTGAGGGGTGTGGCACTTAGAAGCACCACGCACTCCTTACAGGGTGGGAGGAGACTTCCCGTACTTCCTCCAGCTCCCATGACCTGATTGGTCTGGGGGCAGGGGGAGCGGCAGGGCCTCCATGAGCCAGATCTGGCCCGTGGAGGACCTTTTTCCCCACCCCTGGTTTAGAATCTAGATGGTCTGTTGTGGACCAGTCACTGAAATAAAGTTGTGATATGTGGAAAAAAAATGCCACATTAGGGTGACATGCACTTTGCTCCACCGAATTCTGACCTGCAATGCTTGCCTTTGCAGATGGAACATGAGGATTTTGTAATGGAAGGGCATGGCAAGACTCCACCTCCTGGTGAAGAAAACAAACAGTGAGTCTCACGTTTATTTAAAAAGGGCCTTACCATAGTAAATGGTGGGTAGCACTCTTGTTTAAACGTGCCGGAAGCATTGGTTGTTCTTGGGGTGCTCTCCCTTGGTTTCTTGAATACCCATATTTTCATAGTAGCTAGTGACTGAAAAATCAGTATGCTGAAATGTACTCAAAGAAAGAAGTGCATTGAGAAAACTCTTCTACTTGGTGGAAATCTAGAAACCTTTCTTTGGTTGTGGGAGTACAAAGCCCTCTGCTAATGATACTATAATGATGGATGTTCTAGTTATAGCAGAGACCTTTTTTTTTTTTTGCTCGAGCCAGTGCCAATATTGTGGTGATTGTCCTTTCTCACCTTATCACTTTGTAGAGGCTTGGAAGATCTTGGGACTTTGGCAGAGCCAGACCGTAGTAACTTCTAAAAAAACATACAATTCCAGTGTCACTTTGTCATTTAAAGGAGAGTGATCTCACCCTTAATACACTCCTTCAAAGTTATTTAATTGATTCTTGTCGTATGCTTTTAGTAAGCTAGCAACACAGACTGTTACCTCTGTGACTGAAGTTGTTTCTTAGATTGCCAAGATGAACTCAGGGAGCAGTTGCATAGTGGAAATGAGCCAAACTTTTCATAGGAATTGTTGCCATTTTTTCCTGTCCATATTGGTATCACAATAAATTGAAGAAGAGTTGCAAATTTTTAGTGATTGAAACAAGCAGAAATGTTTTGAAATTAAGCAGATAATGTAAAAAAGTGGAAGTTAACTTCCTAAGAGACTTAATGGTGAAACTATATATATGACTGCAGAGAATAACCTTTAGGGGTATTATTTTGGACTTATCAAAATAGAATGCTCTGCTTTTGTTGCTGCCTTTGTTTACTGTGAATAAAATTGAGAATTCTTTCACAGCTGACCTGATTTGTAGCTGCAGCTTTTCAATAGACTTATAATCTACCTTCTCAGAACCATTTTGACTGGAGAGAATATTAAAAACTGGCAGTGTGCAGTGTTCCTTACCAAATTATTTGTATTATTGTACAGTGGTATCCAGAGGCCCCAGTCAGGATCAGGGACCCATTGTGCTAGATGTGGTAAAAATACATAGTAGAATGATAGAGCTTTCCCTAAAGAACATCCTGTGCTAATTATGTTACTAATAAGATTTGTACAAGTATAAAATACAAGTTTGACACCTCAGCTAAAAAAACAAGGATAGTCACGTTGTTCAGCTGTACTATAATCACAATACTTTATTGTGGATGTTGCTTGATTTAGTCATCTGGATTTCTTTTTACCCACACACAATTTTTCTTCTGCTTCAGTGAATATACTATTAGTTACTGTATAAAAATGAATAGTCCTGTGAAATTGTTATTCATCTACAAATTTGACCGTTTCCCTGGGCTTGAACCAAAGACATTAACTGGGCTGGAACATAGAATCATAGAACACTAGAACTGGAAGGGACCGCAAGAGGCCATCAAGTCCAGTCCCCTGCCTTCATGACAGTACCAAGAACTGTCTCGATTATCCCTGACAGGTGTCTGTCTAACCTGCTCTTAAATATCTCTAGTGATGGAGATTCTACAACCTCCTTAGGCAATTTATTCCAGTGTTTAACCACCCTGACAGGCAGGAAGTCTTTCCTGATGTCTAACCTTAACCTCCCTTGGTGCAATTTAAGCCCACTGCTGCTTGTCCTATCCTCAGAGGCCAAGGAGAACAATGTTTCTCTCTCCTCTTTATAACACTCTTTTAGATACTTGAAAACCGTTATCATGTCCCCTCTGTCTTCTCCTTTCTAAACTAAACAAGCCCAGTTCTTTCAGTCTTCCCTCATAGCTCCTGTTTTCTAAACCTTTAATAATTTTTGTTGCTCTTCTCTGGGCCTTCTCCAGTTTCTCCACATCATTCTTGAAATATGATGCCTAGAACTGGACACAGTGCTCCAACTGAGACCTAATCAGCGCAGAGTAGTGGGGAAGAATGACTTCTTGTATCTTGTTCACAACACTCCTATTAATACATCCCAGAGTCATGTTTGCTTTTTTTGCAACGTTGTCACACTGTTGACTCATGTTTAACTTGTCATTCACTATGACCCCTAAATCCATTTCAGCAGTACTCCTTCATGGGCAGTCGCTTCCCATTCTATATGTGAAACTGATTGTTCCTTCCTAAGTGGAGTACTTTGCATTTGTCCTTATTAAACTTCATTCTGTTTACCTCAGACCATTCTCTAGTTTGTCTAGTTTTTTTTGAATTTTCACCCTATCCTCCAAAGCACTTGCAACCCCTCTCAGCTTAATAAGTGTACATTCTATGCCATCATCTAAATAATTGATGAAGATATTGAACAAAACCAGCCCCAAAACAGACCCTGCGGAATCCCGCTTGTATCCTTCCTGGCAGGGAGCCCACACTGGTGCTGGACAAAACAATCTGGTCTGCAGACACAGCAGGGAGCCCCCCAGAAAGACTACCTTGTTTGTCCTGCCCACACTTGCTGCTCAGAAAAGGGGCTGCTGGGCTGTTCGTGTTTCACAAACTGTGAGCCCAGATGGGAGGTGGAAATGGTGCTTTACAGCTGCTTCCACCTCCAGCACAATCCCATTGGCCAGTTTCTGGCCAATGGAAGCTGCTTGTTTCAAGACCAAGCAGTATATGAAGCACTGATCCCCAATCTTCCCTTCCCTCAGGCTCCTATTCACAGAGGAAATGGCCATGCAGCCTGTGCGAGGGGCAGGGTAGGCCCCTGAGAAATGTGCTGGGCTGGAGTCTCACTGGTAAGTCTCCCAGGTCAGAGCCTGCCTCTGGCACTCCAGCCCCCCCACTTCACATAATCCAAACCCTCTGCCCCCCTCCTGAGTCTATCATGCCCCCTCCCAGACCCTGTACTCCAATTCCCTGCCTTTGGTCACAGTCCAAACTCCTGCACCCCAATCTTGTGCCTCGGGTCACAACTGCTTCCTTCACGCAAACTTAGTGGCCTCCAACCCAAAAAAGGTTCTCTATCCCTGCCATAAATAAAAACCATGTTGAAACCTTATGTGTTGCATGTAAAATTTTACTTTATTTAAAAATGAAGCAAGGCCAACAAGCCCCCAATTAGGATCCAGCCCCCATCTGGCCACAGCGTCCTAACATTCCTGCACCCCCACACCAATCCTGAGTCCGTCATACACTAGAAGCCCCTGACCTGAGCCCCTCATATGCCTGAACCCAGACTCCTGCACCCCTGCATCTCCAGCCCCCTGCCATAACCCTCTTGCACCCCCACACACCTCAACCTTGTGCTCCGAGCCCATCATACACCTGAACCCCTGTCCTGAGACCCTCATACCCCTACATCCTGAGACTCCTGCACCCCCACATCCCCAGTTCCCTGCCATAACACTCCTTCGCCCCACATACCCGAACCTTATGTCCTCCTTTTTTGAGGAGTAACATTAGTTCGAACCAAGGGGTTTGATTCAAACTAACGCAGCCCAGAGCGCACTTCCTGGTTTGAATCAGCTGGGGATTGGAATAGCGTGCTGGTGAGATTATGCTAATGAAGCGCGGGATATTTAAATCCCCGCTTCATTAGCATTTCGGTCGGCTTCATTTGCATTCCTATCTTGAGATAGGGAGCAAGTGTAGACGTATCCCCACAGATTAAAGATCTTACTAAAAACCAGAAAGAAAATGAAGTAATCAAGCACTTTTACTGGAGCTATAGAGTTGGTATCAACTAGATACCATGCATCTGACGAAGTGGGTCTTTGCCCACGAAAGCTTATGCTCCTACACTTCAGTTAGTCTATAAGGTGCCACAGGACTCCTCGTCGTTTTATCAACTAGAGAAATTTTGTAGTGCATACTTGAAGAATGAGGACATTGAAGCCCTTCGTAGGTTGCAAGTCTCTCAAACAGGTTTGTGAGGTTCTGGGTTGGAGTGCTCACTATTCCCACTGTGCCTCTGCCTTTTGAATGTATCAACAAACCTTCGGGGTAAAAGCCCTTTCTTTTAAATATAGCATGACAGAGGTGCAGCAGTTGGGACCAGGGCAAGGGGACCTGCTCATGCCACTTCCCCTGCTGTACCTCTGGCATGCCTTCTTTCCCCTGCAGAGACAGTGCTGGGGGGAACTGGCTTTTAAGATGGCTTTCCCCAGCACCGGCTCCTGCTCCCTCCCCCCCCCTTGCTGCCTCTGGCACAGAAGGGTTGGGGGGGGCAAGAGAGGGGGGAGGGGAGAAGCAACTAGTTGAGTAATGACTCGACTGTCTGATAAGCCTAGGCTTATCAGGTAGTCAACTGTTTACTTACATCCATAATGTAGGTGACTTTTTTCTTCAGTCAGTATTAACCAGTGTCTCAGTGCAGATATTTATTTGGGTGAATAATGCTTCTGGCAATGTTTTTTTTTTTTCAATAGAGGACTCTGGAAACTAAAGTCCTGATCATGTGTATTCATTAAAGAACCTTTGTGAACTTTTTATGAAGTTTAGGTTTTTAATCCCTGAGTCTAGGACAAATTCTACTTTATATAATTACTAAATTAAAATTCTGATTGTTTTAGATAAAATGTTTTTCACTTCCTGTTTTAAACTGTTCAGTAGCTTTTCTGGGTTCTGTATAATAGCTGTTATGGTTTGTTCCAGAGGTGACTGCATTTCATTGCTTGGAGGGAAAAAAGGATATGAATGGTTCATGAGTGTTTTATGATCATTTTGAATGAAACTGTGTTTTGCTAATTTCGAACATGATCTGGTGCCCCAGCAATAGCTGCTATGTTTATAGAAGTTTAAAATATGGAAGAAAAACTGTTGATGAATTCTTTTTTCAGTCTTGCTCCACTGAATATAGCTAGAATTTCAAAGGTGTAGGATCTCTCAATTGAAGAAACCTGCTTCTGTACATATAGCCTGGGATTTTCAAAGAAGCCTGAGAGAGAGAAGTGCCCAAATCCCATTGAAATTTAGTGGGATTTGTATTTGAGTCTGAAGTGTCTTTAAAAATTCCAGATGTACTGTGCTCAAATTTGAGGTAACAGCTGTTTTTTCCCATCACTGGGCATAAAATAAGAAATAGCCTCTCAGATAAATGTCCTTGACTTTAAGTCTCCAAAGATTATCTCCAACTTCTGTAATTGCACTTGGCAGAAACTGGAAAGCCACTGTGGAGACCTGAGCGTAGATATGTTCATGCCAGCCATGGTGCTGATGTAGCAGACATTTCTCTTTTATGCTGTCTGTAACTTCTAGGTTGACTTCAGAGCCATAGTAATAGTTCAGGATCATAGTTTGAGGATCACAACGTTAGTATAAAGGAGAAATGACCACAGTCTCTTTTAGTCAACTGTGAATGGTGAAGAAGCAGTTACAAGCCACCAATTCTCCCTTGTGAATTAATGAGTAACATTTTAGGCTCAAGAGGCAATAATTAGGTACATCCCTCCAGTAGATGAAGTATAGCTTTCTATCTCTTGAGGACATGTTGCTCTGTAATTCACTGAGTAATGAAGGTTTTTTTTAATAGTCTTCCAAGCATGGAAGGGCCACTTGTCTTTTTTTCCCCTCTCTTAACTTCTTGAAGTCATGCCTCAAGAGGGAATAATTTACAGTACTGGTTGCACCTCTAATTTCCTGGTCTCTTACAGTAGAAGGTAGTTCCCCAAAGTTTCTCTTTTGTATCTCCAGGCAGAAGCTTTTTTCAGAGATTTTTCCTTCCAGTCTCTGCAGCAGTGAAGCAGGTAAGCATTGGGATGCAAGGCATAGAGAAGTTTGGTGCTAAGACCTGGCATTTTGGAGAATACAAGCCAGTTGTCACTAGCCACGTTTCTTTCCTAGTTGATGTGAAATATGGTACTGAAGGGCTAGGAAGAGCTCAAGACGGGGGACCTTCTCACTGCCACAATACCCAGTTTTTGCAAGGAAGACCTTAGTTCACAAGCTCAGTCCCTGTTGTGTTTGGTGTCTTGAACTTGAACTTCTATCAACTCCCATCATAATGATGACTCTGAAACCAAACAATAAAAAAACCCTGAAATGGTTTAGATTTCCAGTATTTGTAACCAACTGTGATTCTTCTAGGAAAGCCTAAGGCTTTTCTATGCTGATTCTTTTCTCAGATGGGTTCCTTCTAAGTGTGTGATTAAGGCCATTCCTCCACAACTTTAACGCATCTTCCGTAAGCTTTTCTCAGGGATACAAAAGACCAGTCTGATCCATATTACCAAAATGCTGATGCCAGCTTGTCATCTGAATTCTCCTTGGGTTTTTGTGTGGGTGGGGGCAGGCAGGCTAAGGCTCCAATCTACCGTTTTACTACTCTTTTCTCTGTGTTTTCCCTTGAGGTGCAGCAAAGTTGTCTAGATCCGTGTTTCTCAACCTTTTTTTATAAAGCACCCCTTTTTAATATATAAGTACCCCCAGTACCTACAGTTTTCAGACACACATTTTTTTCTACCATTGCAACACATTTGTTTAAACAACTTAATCATGGCTGGGCGGGCAATGAGATTTTTGGGTGTAAAAAGTACACAAATAATAAAGCGCTGTAAAACTTAAAACAAAAATTCAGATTTCTCCAAATTTCAGTTGTTGATATACCCCCAGACTTCTCTCATGTACCCCTAAGACTACTTGTACCACAGGTTGAGAAACACTGGTCTAGATTATACTACTACTGCCAGTGCAAACGGACCTTCTATTTTCTGTTTTGCCGCCCTTAGCGTATATGATCTGATTAACTCTGCTTTTTTATGACCCCTTTCTCAGCAATGCAGTAGAGCAGTTGAACACCTACTCTCATCCTTTATCAGTAGGCCACCCAAATGGAATCTGTAGGCAGAGGTAATCTTAAATTTCTCCCCTTTCAGTTTTCCTCCATATGTATCAGATTTTTCCCAGCTATGGAGTACCAGGCCCTTATTAATCAAGAGATTTCTTCTGAAGCTTTTTGTTATCTTACAAATCATGTTCCCATTTCCCAATTTGATCTCACCATTAATTCTACCTACATTTTGCGAATTGCAGACTCCATTACCAATTCTCAGTGGTTTCCTTTGGCCTCTTTTTTCAGTTCATACTTTTATGAAGCTGATGATAATTCTGATTTGTCAGTTTAGGGCAGAAAGGCAGTCCATCATGTTTGGGATGGGTTATGATTAAATTGCATGAGAAAGTAATGAGGATGATCCAACTATCCAACAATCAGATATGCCACCAAATGATAACTCTTCCTCTGCTCCTGATGAAGTGGTTATCCCAAATGATCCAACACCTAGTGATGACCTCAAACAATTTCAGGACTTATTCAAAAGAGTGGCTGTCAGTCAGGAGATCATCTTATCAGAGGTGCAGGAAAAATACCACAGGCTTTTAAAGAACCTGCAGCCCTCTGCAAAATCCAAAATTACTCTGCCTCTAGATGAAGCAATACTTGAGGCAGCTGATGAAGTATGGCAAACACCAGCCACAGACCCCCAACCAGTAAAAGGGCTGATAGAAAGTATTTGGTCTCATCAAAAGGCATGGACTTTCTATACTTACATCCTCAACCCAACTCTTTAGTGGTTGATGCTGCAAATCAAAGGTCCAAAAATCCTCAACACGAAGTACGTACACAGGACAAAGACCACAAATGCCTGATTGTCTTTGGGAGGAAAATTTACTCCTCAACCCTTCAGCTTGGCATAGTACAGTCCATTTTGCCAATCATGATTTTGATAATTATGCTACAGTAACAGAGCATATGCAGCATCTCGCAGATGACACGGGTCCTATCCTTAGAGCAGTCGTTAAAGAGAAAGATACTATATCCTGTACAGCTCTACAAATGGCCCTCAACGCAGCAGACACTGCAACAAGAGCTACTGCAACATCTGTAGTAATGAGACATGCATCTTGCCTTCAAGCAGCAGGAGTTCTTAAAGATCTCCAGGCCAAAGAAGAGGACCTGCCATTTGAAAAGGCCAAATGGTTTGCTGCAGGAACCGATGAGGCCTTGCAGTCTAGCAAAGATTCGCACACCACCTTATGCACATTGGGGATGTACACTCCCCCCCTACTAAAGGAAGCGCTACACACCCTACTAAAAACTCTGGAATAAAGTGTTTGGCAGACAACAATACTATCAACCTTTTGAACAAAACCGCTTCCGACCACGAAACCAATGCAGAAGAGCCCCAAACAACTGCTCTTCTACGATGCAGGTCTCTAAGCAGCATGTTTGAAAATTTGGTTAAGGGTGTGCCTGATCTCACCTCCACACCAGTACCAGGCGAGTCCAACATACTTTACCACCGCTTGTGCCCCTTTTACAATCAATGGGCAGCAATCCCCACAGATCGGTGGGTTCTAGAAATCATCAGCCGGGGATATTCTGTCCCTTTCATAGCAATCCCCCCACCCACTTCTTCCCTCTTCAGGGACCTCTCTTATGAAACATTGCTCCTCCAAGAGTTTCAACACCTTCTCAGTATAGGAGTCGTAGAACGAGCCCCAGAACAATATGAAAGGAGAGGTTTTTACTCAAACTGCTTTCTCACCAAAAAGAGAATGGGGTTGGAGGCCTATCTTAAACCTCCATCAATTAAATACATACAAGCCTATCTTAGACCTCCATCAATTAAACACTCCACAAGCAATGCTTCAAAATGGTTACTCTTGCCACGATAATTCCAGCACCAGACAGGGGGGACTGGTTTGCAGCCCTTGACCTCAAAGGCGCATATTTCCACTTCACAATATACAGTAAAACTCCATTAGTCCGGCATCTAATGGTCCGGCACTCCTGATGGTCCAGCACCATCAGGAACCTGGAAGTGTTCCGGGTAGCCGGACCATTGGAGCTGCTCTGCCCCCAGCTTCCCCGATTCAGCCGCTGCTGAAACTGACCAGCAGCTGAATCAGGGAAGCCGGGGGCAGAGCAGCTGGAGTGCTGCCGGTAAGTCCCGTAGCGCTGCCCCTCGGTGCTGCGGGACCAACCCGGCAGCACCCTAGCTGGCCCCGATTCAGCCGCCGCTTAAAAAACTCACCAGCGGCTGACTTGGGGACGTCTGGGGCAGAGCAGCTGGCATGCTGCCAGGTTGGTTCAGTATCACTGAGGAGCGATGCTACCGGACCAACCCAGCAGCACCCCAGCTGCTCTGCCTCCAGCGTCCCCAAGTCAGCCGCTGCAGAAACTGACCAGCAGCTGACTCTGGGATGCTTGGGGCAGAGCAGCTGGGGTGCTGCCGGGTTGGTCCAGTAGTGCCGCCCCTTGGCGCTGCGGGACCAACTCGGTAGCACCTCAGCTGCTCTGCCCCAGGTGTCCCCAAGAGCAAATGAGGTGCTGCCGGGTTGATCTCGCAGTGCCAAGGGGCGGCACTACCGGGCCAACCCGGCAGCACCCCAGCTGCTCTGCCGCAGGTGCTGCTGAAACTGACCAGCAGCGGCTGAATTGGGGACGCCTGGGGCAGAGCCGGACTATTGGAAGCGGGTGCTATGAGGGGTCTAGGGTGGCATCCCCCCCCACACCACCCTAGACCCCCTTATGCCGGACTATCGGAAGGGGGGCTACATCTGATAATCCGGCATCCTCTGGGTCCTAAAGGTGCCGAATTATCGGAAGTTTACTGTATCATGCATTACAGGTGTTTCCTATGCTTCACAGTAGCCTCAGACCATTTTCAGTACAGAGTCCTTCCAGTCAGACTCTCCTCTGCCCCAGAGTCTTCTCCAAGACCCTAGCGGTTGCAGCAGCACATCTCAGATGAAATGGTATCACAGTCTTCCCTTATCTGGACGATTGCCTTGTCCGAGGTCCCTCTCAACAGACCACGAGGGACATGATCCGATTCACAAAGGCCTCCCTTCAGTCAACCATCATAAATCCATTCCTCCCAACGCAATCCCTAGAGTTCATAGGGGCTCGCATAGATTCCCTAACAGCATGCGCCAGTCTCCCAAATCACGGATTTGACAATATAAGAAGTTTTGTCACGATCATAATCACCAGCCCAATCATCCCCATCTTAACTTGCCTCAAACTCATGGGGCAGCCACTATATATGTTGTCCCACATGCCAGACTGCGCTTTTGAAGTTTTCAACACTGGATTTCTTCAATTTGTACATGAGCCAGCTACAACATCCACAGGCACATTTCGCTCCCTCCAAAAGTCCTTACCTCCTTACAATTGTGGACCGAAGCACAGAACCTCTGCAAAGGGGTGCCCTTCTACCAAGATCAACTGCCTCACAGATCACTATGGACATGTCACTGGTAGGTTGGGGTGCATACTTCCAACAACAATTCACGCAAGGGGAAGTGGTCCAACGATGATCCAGATTCCACATAAATCTGCTTGAGCTTCGAGTAGTTCACAATGCATGCAAGCACTTTCTTCCACATATTTGAAACTGCTTGGTGCGTATCCTCACTGACAGTATGACTATGTTTTACATCAGCTGCCACGTTGGTGTAAATCCCATTTGCTATGTACAGAGGCGATCTGGCTTTGGAATTTGGTCTATCCGCCACAACATAACCTTCATGGCAGCATTCCTTCATGGGACAAGACTATCATAACCAATACCCTCAGCTGCAACTTTCTCACGGAACACGAATAGCAACTATATGGACAGATTACCCATGAGCTGTTTCAATGCTGGGATCTACCGCAAATAGATCTTTGTGACCAGACAAAACTCCAAATGCCCTCAATACTGTTCCAGAGCAGGCATAGGACATGGCTTCCTGGGAGATGCAATGCTCCTCCCATGGGGGAGGGAGGGGAGCTCACTTATTATATGCCTTCCCTCCTATCCCTCGGCCGCAGAGTTTTCTGGAAGGTACAGGCACATAGGGCTTGTGTAATTCTAATAGTCCCAGTGTGGCCTTGACAGACATGGTTCCCATGTCTTTATCAACTGTCTCTACTATCTCCCTGGCCACTTCCAACCCACCTGGACCTTCTCTCTCAGAACAAGGGGAAAATACTTCGTCTCTAACCGCAAACACTACACATGATGGCATGGCACCTATCTGATTCTCGAAAGCAGAGCAGCAGTTCTCCCAACAAGTGAGAAATGTCCTACTGCATAGCAGGAGACAAATAACATGCAGGGCTTACCTGTAGAAATGTCAACAGTTTACACAGTAGTGCACACAGAGGGTATGTTTACACAGCAAAGTTATTTTGAAATAACTTTACTAGCATCTACACAGCCAAACTGCTATTTTGAAATTAATTCGAAATAGTGGAGTGCTTATTTTGAATTTGGTAAACCTCATTCCATGAGGAATAACACCAAATTCGAAATAGCATAAAGCTGTGTAGACACTTATTTCAAAATAGGGGGCCTCCAGCCTTTCCAGGGTGCCCTGGTGGCCACTCCAGCCTCAACCAAGAACACTCCTCTCCCTCCCCCCTCCCTGGAGCCCTTAAAGGGGTTCACTCTGGCCACAGTGCCTGTACCAGCTCCAAGCCTGCCAGCCCAGAGCCAGCAGTCACTGCCCCTGACCCAGAGGCCCCAAAACATGAGCCAGCAAGCCACTGGCAGCCAGCCCTCCACCGCTCCCCAGGAGCAGTGTGCCAGCTCCCAGGAGCCTGCCAGGGCCCAGAGAAGGCAGGTGCCTTTCTGGTCCAGGGTGGAGATCATGGACCTTATTCAGGTTGGGGGGGATGCTCCCAATTATCCATGATCTCCGCACTAGATGGAGGAATGTGGCCATCTATGGCACGATAGCTGCCAGCCTGGCCACCAAAGGCCACATGTGCACCCAGGAGCAGGTTTGCATGAAAATCAGGTTGGTCCAGCAAGACCCCCCAACCCTGACCTTCCCCTTCCCCTTCTTCCCTTGCTTCCCTTTTCCAGCTCTCTCCTCCCAGGTTTCCCTCTCGCCTCCTTTTCCCCAGGCTCACCAGAGTTTCATTTCTCCCCTCCCCCCCAGTTTTGTTTAATGAGAGTTTGTATTCATGAAAATACATGTATTTTATTTGACATTAGGGAGGGGTACGTGGAAGGACGTGAGGGAGGAATGAGGCACAAGCCCCCAGTGGGGCAGACCAAGGAGGCTCTTAGTGCTCCTCAGGGTGGAAATTCTTCCGCAGGGCCTCCTGGATACTGACAGCCCTCCGATGGACCTCCTGGATGGCAGCTTGCAGAAAGTGCAGCCAGGCTCACAGCAACGCGTCCAAGAGAAGCACCAGAGTTCCCAGGGGTGGGTCCTGCTCCATGTGGCAGAGGGCTGTGGTGTCCCGAGTGAGGGCAACCAGAGCACACAGAGACTCAATGCTTTGCTGTCCCTCATTGAGGTCGGCAAGCAAGCAGGGAAACCTGAGAACCGGCTGTCCGGGGGAGGGTCCCTTTAAGCACAAGCCTCAGATAGCCCCAGGCAGCAGCCACACAAAGTAACTCCTGACCTGATGCCCTGCTGGACCTGGTTCCGGCTGGCCTTAAATGCGATTCAGCGTCCAATCAGTGTGGACATGCTATTTCGAAATAGCAAAACACTATTTCAAAATGCATTTTGTGTGTAGACATGTTATTTCAAAATTTATTTTGAATTAACTATTTTGAAATAAGATATTTTGAAATAATGCTGTAGTGTAGACATACCCAGAGGGAACTCCAACCATCTATGGCTCTTCTCCATCTGGAACTGAAATATATTATGCCACCTGAAGCAACAAAATGTATCCCTTTCATCACTCCAGGTACACATGGCCACCATTACGGCCTTCCACCCCTCCATTGTTGGGTCCTCCTTTGCCCACCCCATCTCTAAAAGATTTTAGAAGGGCCTACAAAACCTTCATCCACCACATACACCTATACCCCCCACGTGGGACTTAGAATTGGTCCTCCACTCATTTTGTGAACGAGTGGAGGACCACCCTTTGAATCAATGGCAACTTCATCACTTACCTTTCTTACCATGAAAATATTCTTTCTGGCAATCATGTCCGTAAGGAGGGTTAGTGAACTTGCAGCTCTCATGGCCTTTCCTCCATACATGACCTTTCACAGCATAAAGTTGTTCTACAGCCCCATCCTTCCTTCTTACCAAAAGTTGGTTTTGAATTTCATATCAATGAATTCATAGTCCTTCACACCTTCTACCCAAAACCACACTGCTCCAGGGAAGGAACTATATTATACACTTTAGATGTCAGAAGGGCCAGTGCTTTCTATCTGGATAGGACTCAGCCCTTTTGACTATCCCAGAGATTGTCGGTATCCCTAGCTGAATGTACAGGGGAAAACTACTTTCTTCCCAGTGTATGTCAAAACTGATAATATCCTGCATTTCCACCTGCTACTCGCTCCAGAATAGGTCATTATTACCAATGACTCCCAGAGCCCATTCCACTAGAACGATGGCGATGTCAACTACCTTCCTCAGGGGAGTCTCACTCCAGGAAAAATGCAAAACAGCAACATGATCATCCAGTCACATCTTCATAAAGCATTATGCGATTCCACCATGCTCCACAGCAGTAGCTACTGCAGTCCTCCCATCAGTCTGTAACAATTAACCGAAGCCCACTTTCCATCTAAATAGGCACTGCTACACAGTTACTAGCAGTGGAACACCCACGGGGACTTCACTAGAAGAAGAAAGAGAAGTTACTCATTCTGTGCAGTAATGATTGTTCTTCAAGCTGTTTGTCCCTGTGGGGGCTCCACTACCCGCCCTCCTCCTCACTACTTTTGGCACCAGTAATAGCCCATGATGGCATCCGAGAAGAAGCAGAGGGGAAGCAGGAAGCGTGCACTAACTTCAAAGGTGGGAACACCGCTCACACATGCGCAGCCCACCTGACCACTGCTCTGAAAGTCTCTGAACCATGATGCTGGGATGAGCCCAGCACCAACAGTGAAGCACCCACAGGGACAAATATATCAAAGAACAATAATTTCTGCACAGAGAGTAACTTCTCTGTCTCCCTGGCAACATCCTGGCCTTCCTGACCCTCTCCTAGGTCAGTAAGGGAGACAAGCCAGTCATTTCCTGCACCGTGCCGAGGTATGCCTCTTATCGGCACAAATCCTAGGCCATGCCATCAGGCGCCATCTCTGGCACCAGCCTCAGTGGCTGTTCCACCACCATTGGTTCTGCATCATGTGGCACTGATCAAGAAACCCAGTGTGATAGAACTGCTGGCATCAAAGAAACCTGACCCCAGCCAGAACCGTAGCACTACTTTGGCACGAGAGGCAAAGCGTTTTACTGACACCACGTTCCCCTCTCTAGGGTACCGATCAATCTCCAGATGCCCTTTGGACCACCTGCTGATGTCACAATTATCTGTTCTGTTCATTCCCACTCAGGTGCTGGACATTGGCCATTGTTAAAATACAGGATTCTGGGCTAAATGAACATTTGGTCTGACTCAGCATTGCTATTCTTATTTTCCTGTTACTCTGCTGCTTCCTTCAGAGGGCAGTAGAAGCCCAGACACTTAAACCCCTTATCACTAAGAGCCCAGTCCCCCACCCAGACATTCTCATTCCTTGCCCCCGTCCTGCCCATGGAGACAGCTGTGGCGGCATAGTTCCCAAGCTCAGACATTCATCCTCAAAAACCCAGCTCTGACCTCTCTCAAACTCAGAGACTGCAACGTTTCTCCTCCAGAGTCCAGCTGCAGAACTCCCTTATCCCTGAAGCCTGCCCTCATCCCCCCCAAAACCCAGCTGTATCCTCCCTCCCCCCCCATTCCAGCTCTCTCACTCTCTCCTCCCAGAGTCTAGGGATCCAAAGGGAGAAACAGCCAGATGCTGGGTCCGTGGCTTCTCCAGCTGGTAATAGGAGACAGATCAAAGTATAACAAGAAAAAGGCAAGATCGTTTAGGAATTTGGAGTGGACGACTGTTTATTAATAATTTAGAATAGGGTATGTTCATAGAAATTAAGTTTTATTCAAAGTAGGGATGTTAACCGGCAACTGGTCCCCAGGGAGTGCTCTCCCCCGCACCTGTGGTCTGCTGTTTGTGGAGTGCTGCTCCAGCCCTACCAGGGTCCTATGTGGGCTAATAGCTGGTAGCCTGCCAGCAGCAGCCTCTTGCTGGGCCAGCTGTCACTTCTGGCCCCACGCGGGGTTGCCACATGCAGAGCTGGAAGCAGCCGGGCTGGAGTAGCCCATGTTTAATCAGTTAATGGGTTAAACAGCGTTTAACTGGGTTAACTAATTAAATGGAATTGTACATCTCTAATTCAAAGTTGGAGAACTGTCTGTGTCTTCTTGTGTCAAATGTTACTCTCCAGTCCTCATATGCTTAGCTTGCTTCCGAGTTCTTGGAATGAAAAATAGTTGTCTAGAACTGCTGATATGTAGGGGCTCGGTTTTGAAGTAATAAAGGTGTGCCTCTTAGTGCTGCTGGCAGTATCTTGTATTTGTAAAGCCAAATGGGCCTTCCTAAAGGGTCATTTCCTCTTCGGGGAGGGGGGGAGGAGGGGAGATCAGACAGAAGCTGCTGAGGCCAAGTGCCTCAAAATCCAATATAAAAGACTGAATATTGTTGTGGGAAATAATTTCATTTCATGTTTTTACTACTTTTTTTTATCCGTGCAAGCTTAATGTTACGTTATCATGATTAGTTTTAAAGAATCCAGCGATGATTTTACTTTGTTCTGTCCCTTGATCTACTGGATAAAATCTTGTTTCTGTGTACTGAGCATGATAAATAGATGAGAAATAATGTACCTGGAAAGTATACCACAGCGGCATTACACAAGTGATGGAAAGCAATGTAGTTTGAAACAGCCTTTTAGGTGCGTAAAAAGGCTGCTTTCCCTTTAAGATTGTAGCATTCCACCCCCATTTTCCTGATTGACAAGCTGCCTAAAGTCACATGACCTGCCTCTATCTGAAGGTCACAAAAAGCTTCTTCCTTTAGAGAGGCGAAGGGGGCGGGGAGGGGGAGAAAGCGCAAGAGGGAGAGAGTGAGTTCAAGCCAAAATGGCCGACGGAGTCTCTGCTGGGTTCTGAACATTTAAAATTGAAAAAAAAAACAAACAAACATAGAAATCATTTTTGGATCTCTTTTCATTCCCATTTCTACCTTGTATGCCTCAACTCGCTGGATTTAAGCACTGCTGCACTTTATGAGGTTAGTATATTTCGGTTATTTTTTAACCTGCTGATTTTATGTGGATTTTGTTTGACCGTTTCATCAGTGGTGTTGCACGGGGATGTTTGGCATAAACATTTGCTGCATACTATTTTGAATCAGTGTGATCTTGCGTCTTAATGCACTTTGACAAGATTTTAGGATTTGAAAATCTTTGGTAGAAGTATTTTGACATTTTTTAAGGGTTTGATTGCAATTTAAATACACTTATATGTAAATTATATAATGTTTCTGTTTTCCAAACAAGCGAGAGTGCAAGGGATTATTTTAAATCCTGCTTTATTTAAACAGAGGCTGCTTATCCTCCCCACTCCCCAGTGGTTTTCTCCCCCAGCACCTGAAGCTCTTAAATCTGCTGCAAAAATTTGCATAAATATAAATGGGTTTGCATTCTTTATATTGCTAGGACCGATAAGGGGAGGGTGTGGAATGTTTTAGTAGGCTATACTTGCCACAAAGATATAAAAACTAAAATGATGCATCAGTACATTTACATATTGTGTTTGGGTCATGAGTACTGGATGGTTTGGGATTTGGAGGATTCCTGTGCTTTAAAGCCTCTTGTGCAAAATGTGTATCAGAACTCACCCTCTTGCATGTTTCACACTCCTTTCTTGTTTTTCTCTCACCCCCACCCTGCCCCCTCTTGCAACTAGATGCATTTTTATTTTGGTTGCAGTTGAGACCAAATGGTACTGCCCCATAAACATGGCATTTAGAGTTCTGACCAGTCGGTCATGCAAGCGTAGTGTCAATTTCGAAGTAGTCTTTCTTAACCCCCGAAGGAGCTCCCCATTATTGAACATCATAAGTTTGGGTCCAGAAAAATTGTACAAGACCTTTTGTAAAGTATTGAGGTACAAATGTGTATATACATTTGACATATGAGACTGTGGTTGTTGTTTTGCAGGATGTTTGTTTCACGTCCAGTAGGAAATGATCATTCACATACATACTAAGACATGCAATTAAAGACTTGTAATCTTCTAGAATCTTCAAATTTTGCATTGTTGAAAATTAAATCCTAATTGATTTTTACATCTCCCTCCAGAACCATGCAGATAAGTAAAGGGAAATAACTGTAAATCTTGCTCTCTGGGAACAGTCCCCTCCCCCTGCATTGTAAGAGTGTGATGTAATGCTCCTTGCCCTGGAGTGGATGAAATAAGACAAAGTAGTTTTTACTGTGGTCCTGTACATTGTCTCCCTTCACCCCCAATCTCCTCCTTTCTGAGAGGCCTTGTATTCTGTTTGTGTGATATTTTTGTAGACTGTTGATTACGCAGGAGGCTACTGTAGGGCTGATGAATCTAGTTAATCTAAATCCATTTTCAAACTCTATTTAAAAATATATTCTAATTATATTCAACAAGTCAGTGATGTAAACCTCCTCTAATAGGGGATCATTGGGTATGTATTTTCTGAGTCTGCATGGTCAGAACACAAACTAAATAGGCAAACCTGAATGCATTTGACAGAAAAAAGCTTCATTTTCTCTAGTTTCATTCCAGTACATTATCACAAAGACTGTTCAAAATACAAAAAGGAAAGAGCTAGAATGTCTAGGGATTTGGAGGGGTGAATTGTATAATAAGTTAGAATAGGATGTGTACGCTCATTAGGAAAATGAGCTTTACTCTAAGTTGGAAAAGGGTCTGTGTCTTGCTGCTGAAATGTTTTTTACTTGTGGGATTCATTTGGGGGGGAGGGGAGGATGATGGTGGGTGACCTAGTTTAGCAACAAAGTAATCCTAAATGGAAGAGAATGTTAATGAGCCAAACATGGATTCCATCTTCTGCCATGCACACGTGTGTAATATTCTCCTATGACCTAATACTAAAAGATATGGAAATATGGACTTCAAGTGTGTTTGTTAGCACAGTCTTGTGGGCTAGTGAAGATATAACAGTAATCAAAATCCAATTAATATTCTATTAATTAGGCCAATTTAACTGGTCTTGTGTGAAATTTATAAAAATATATTGTGGAAATTGTAGTAATACTTATTAAGTTTAAAAAAAATCTACTTGAGTATTTCATATGATCTTTGCTGTGGTCTTTGGATGATTGGCCTCAGGATGAAGGAAAAACATGAACTTTGTCCGGGTTTGTGAATGACGCTGGAGATGGCCTTGTTTTTGCTGCATATTTTTATTTCACTTTGTGTGTTATGCCATTTCATAAATCTGTAATATGTTACCATGTGAATCAACTCCAATTAAGAATGATGGTACATGGATTGAAAAACAGCAGTGTTTTCTAGTTTTGACAGCTGCTCAAGTAGATTGGCCTGGGTAAGATAGAATCAGAAACAAAATTTGGTAGTAGTAGTGACCACTACTACTAATATAGTATGTCAGCTTATATCTACGTGTGATCTTTGAGGTGCACAGTGAATAACTGCTTTAAAAGAGATTTTCTTTTTCCTTTAGACAAACATTAAATGATGGCATTGTAAACTTAGAGTTTTGATCCAAAAGGACCTGCTATGGAAAATGCTGGCTACTTTGCAAGCTGCAAAATCCCAGCTACTATATGGGAGTTTTCTTCAGAGGAAAGAAAGGAAATCTATCAAACATCTACTGATGTGGGCAGAGGAATTGACCTGGATTATTCTCTATATTGTTTGTATTCAAATATGCTTTTGCAATACAAATAGAAAATTTAAAATGATTTAAAGTCAATCTCAGGGAGTCCTCTCAGTAGGTAGGTATACATTCAAGGTTTCAGAAACAAACTTCTGTATTGAGTAGTAGCATTTTTTGGAGTTTGAGGTTCACTGTGCTCTTTTTTTTTTTTTTTTTTTTTTTTTTTTGTGGTGGCTGTGTCCACAATTTTTTGTTGGTCATTTATTAGTATAATTAGTATTTTAATTATTGCAGACATCTGGAGCAATCTCAAAGACCTTTCCCTAAACAGTCTCCAAACTTTTAATAATGATTTTTTTGAGTAAGGTGGCAGATAAGGAGATAAGGTCAGGTTTCAAGTAATTTGGACAGTGGCAAACTAGTGGTTTTGAACATACCAAAGATAGATAAATAAAAAACCATTTGGTAGTCCGTTTATGTTGGTAACTTCCTTGCTTTACTACTGGAAAAGATTTCCAAGTCTGTGCTCCTTAATTGAGGAAAGGAAGTATGCTACTTCCAAAGAGTCAGTTCAAGTTGACAGGAATCTAGAAAGTTTAAAGACATTAAGAAGCTTCTCAAAGAGAGACGCTCAGCTGTTGGCTGAGACAAATCTTTATTCAAACCTCTATTAGGGGATTATACATGGGTGTTTGAATTAAGGATGTGAATGGTAACTGGTGGGCTGGCGCAATCTCATGCCTGTCTGGTTAGGAGGACTGCTACAGGGCTCAGTATGTACAGGGGTTGCTCTAGTCCTGCCGGAGCAGCCCCTGCCTGTGGTAGGGTGGAGGGGCACTTCAGCCCGCCCCCGTCCAACTGGTTAACCAGATAAATACAGTGTTTAACTGGTTAACTGATTAATTGGGATTTTACATCCCTAGTTTGAATCTCAGCTCTGTAGCCTGTCTAAAAGTTTGTAAGTTTAGTATGTACTCTTAAAGACTACGGAGCAAATTTTTCCCAATTGGAGTTAGGCACATAGGTACTCTTAAATATCTCAAGCACCTGCATGCCTTATTCCCATTGGGAAAAATCTTGTCCTTGGTCTTCAGAGGTATTGACACAGCTGTTAAAAATTTGCTGGTGAGTTATACCCACTGACTTGGGCTCGGGCTGAGGGGCTGCTTAATTGTGGTATAGATTTTTGGGCTCTGGGACCTAGCAACTGAGCCCAAATGTCATTAACTATTTCTGCAATAAACAACACAATAGCCCAGGTTCTTGGCACTGGCTTGACACAGATTTTTAATTACAATGTAGACGTGTCTAGAGAGAGAGAGAGAGAGAGAGAGAGAGAGAGAGAGAGAGAGAGACATTATGGATTAGGGATGTCAATGTGTAGACGACTAAACTGAGGCTTATCAGTTTAATCGTGTATCGGTTAAACTTGTCAACTACAACCCCCCTCCCCCGTTGCCTCTGTATCAGAGGCAGCAAGGGGAGAGCAGGAGCCTGTGCCTGAGAGGAGCTAGCTTAAAAGCCGGCTCCCCATGAGCACCAAATCCACTCCCCCTCCTTCTCCCCCCCCCCCCACCCTAATGCGGAGGGAGAAGAGGGCAGGCAGGAGCTGATATGCTTGTGGAGCCGGCTTTCAAGTAGGGTTTCCATGCGTGCCAGCTCCACGGGACTCATCTCTCTCTCCCTCTCCCCCCTCCCCCGCTGCCTGCTACAGAACCTGCCCCTCCCCCCAATGCCTGCTGCAGAGCAGCCTCTGTCCTCAGGGAGCTTGGACCCCCTGTGGATAGGGGCTGCTGCCACCCCACAATGATGCCTCTGTATCAGACTATTCAATAGTCCACCGGGGTGGGAGTGGCAGCCAATGTGCTCCCAGCCCCACTTCTGGGAGCCCTCTGCCACCCTGCACTGCTCCCTCTTTATCAGAGGCAGCAGAGCAGGGCGGCAGGTGGAGCCGGTTTGTGCAGGAAGCCGTTTTTTAAAGTGTTTCCCTTTGCGGAGCTGCTCCTGCCTGTCACCTTGTGTTGGTGCCTCTGATAAAGAGGGAGCAGCGTGGGGTGGCAGAAGGCTCCCCAGAAGTGGGGCTGGGAGCGCACTGACTGCCGCCTCTGGGGACTAACAAACAGTTGTGTAACCACTAAAATTTCATGTGGTTACGCGACTATTCAATTACATGCTATCTAACATCCCTATTACGGACCAGTTGCCAATAGGGAAGGACTTGAGAAGCTAAATACCTAACTCCTATCCATTTTGATAAGAGTTAGGTACCTAGATGATTTTGAAAATCCAGGTAAACACCTACTTGCATTTTTAAGTGCTTAAATACATTTGAAAATCTGGCCTTAACTGCTGAATTATATAGGTAGACATTAACTTGTATTGTGGTGAATGTCCAGATGTACTGATCTGAAAGGTAAAGAAAAATTCATTATTTACTTCATGGAACAATAAATATTTGTGATCGCTGAAGTATGAAGTATATATAACAAAGCATTGACTATGTCTTAAATATTTTAATCAGAAATATGTGCAAGTCACTTCGTGACTATGTAAATTCTTAAGGATATAGGTTTTTTAAAAATAGCATTTTAAATAAGAATGGAGTTAGCTTAAAAAACAAAACAAAAAAACCCCTTGTAAGCCAGTTGAAATACAATTAGTTTGATGGTTTAATTTTGTTCTAGATCTCAGTGTTGTTCTTTTGAATTAGAATGATATTAAGAACTTAATGATTTATCACATGCCTTTTTTATGATGATGAGCCGGGGTGGGTGGGTGGGTGGGTGTGTGTGTGTGTGTGTGTGTGTTTGTTTCCGGCTGGGCAACAGAATGATGTCATCACGCTCTATCACTGTGAAAGCAGCCAGAGAGGGGGATTGGCGAACGTAACAAGAAGGTTCAGCCCCCTAGTAGTAATGTAATAAATTCAACGTTGCTTGTCGTCTTATTCTATTTTGTGCATGCTACTGATGATTGTGATTGATTATTGTATATTATTGATCTTAGTAACCACAAACTAGATATCTGAAGTCTGGTATGTAAATTATTCTTAATGACGGATTCTTTTTTTGACAGCTCAAAAAGAGGCCAAGGATTGAATGGTCTTGAAAACAAAGTTCCTCTCTCATTCATCACAATGATGATGATGTAAGAATATTGGAGATAGTTGGTGGTATTGTGTGACTCTTACACAACTGGTTTGCTGTCCTGTGTACAGAGAACTTAATACTGCAGAGTTGTCAGGCTTGTATTTTTCACTTACCACACATACCTGTAGTTCTAACTCAAGAAGTCAATTGTAGAGAGATTTCTTCTTCATTTAGAGATAAAGCATGCTCTGTGGCATGAAAATCTCTATTTTTTTCCAAACTTGTCACCATCAGGACACTATAATAAGGTAATCTTAATAAGTTTTCTGGTGGGTGAGGTAATATCTTTATTGGTCTTTCAAAAGCTGCTCTCTTTCTCACACAGAAATTGGTTTAACGAAAGATGTTACTTCACCCACCTTGTTTTTTTAATATGTTAGGACCAGTAGGGCTACATCTACGCTGAATAAGATGTCTGGTGTCATACTCCATATAATTGTGTGGTATTTTGCTGTTTATCTGCATGTGTACTGTGTTGTTATGGTCCTTCATTGAAAAAGAAGCAATATTTTTGGATTCAGAAATATATAAAGGTATTTTTAGGCTGTGAGGTTCTAAAGCAGATTAACATAATCTTAAAATTGTAATATAGAGTGATCCACTCTTTTCTGACATTCTCTGGTCCAGCAACATCTGTGGTCCAGCATGATTTTGGTTAGTCAGATGTCCACTTACCATGGGTGTGGCCAAGTTTTCCTCGGTCGCATAAAGTTTGTTTACAACAACCAGTCCTGACTCTGTGTCCTGTGTTGTTGTTCAGCTCTAATTTACCCCTAAATGTCTTCTAAGAGCCCAGTAAGCAGTGAAAGTGGTGGTAATACTGCTAGACGATATTGACCTCCCATGTTTCAGCACCATTCAGGTCCCCAGAGGGCCACATTAGAGTTTCAATCTGTATTGCCCTCAGATTTGAAAAGTTAAAACTAAAAGGTGATTAGTAAGATGGTTGAGTGTAGTGCTGTAGTACATACAAATACAAAATGATGAATGGATTCTTTACAACGTGATTCTACTTCAAAATGCTAGAATTGTAGATTTAGCTTTAATTAGAAAATATATTTATGAGCTGTCAGAATATAAAACATGGATGACTAAAATTCATGTGATACAAAATTCTGGAGTCAGACAGGTACCCACGAAAATAGACAATATAATTGCAAAGATCTAGAAAGGAAGAACAAACAAATTAGCAATTTAATTCTGTCTCAGAGCTAATATAACGGAAGGGAAGCAACTCTAGGGTGTGATGATCTTGTGGTTAAGGCCCAGGTATGAACTGGAGGAGATTGGTTCTAGTTCTGCCTTTATCACAAATTCTGTGTACTTTTGAGCAAGTTAACTTTGTGTGCTTCAGTTTCTCCATCTGCAAAATAAGGAGAGGTACAAAATTATTTATAAGGTGCTTTGAGAACATAGAATGGAAAATGATGTAAGTAGAAAGCACTTGATATAATTAAAATGGTGATATTAAATCGGGGATAGATTCTAGAAGTTGTATTTGAGTTTGCAGTGCACTGCAGTCATGAAAAGGCATTCAGAGTCAGGCTGCAAATACATTGTTACATGCCAATATGGAGGCAGTTGTCTCTTCTAGCTAGCATTTGTGAGTCAGCCTTTTGAATGTTGTAAAGTTCAGATTCTTTGAATAACAGAAAGGTAATGAACTAGAAGGAGTTCAAAGAAGAGTAACAAAATCTAACAAAGATTTAAGAGCTAATTTTGTGTGCGTGCGTATGAGAGAGACTATAAAAAGATGATATAATTAAACCTAACAAGTAGTGAAGGCTGTAAACTGCAAGAGAGGAATGAATTGTTTAGCCAAAGTAAAAACATCAGGAAACAATTTGTAACACTGTTAATAGCTGATGACAAGGTAGCACACTCTGTAGTTAAGGCTATTGATCTATTCCCATATCAACCCAACAATTGAAAAAACAAGAAGCAGTCCTGTGGTACCTTAAAGACTAGCAGATTTTATTTGGGCATAAGATTTCGTGGGTAAAAACCACTTTGTCAAATCTGTGCTGACTATTGATGCAAAATTATCTGTTTGACCTTATATTTTTAGCTGTGATACTCTAATTACCTTCTTAGACCTGTGTAAGAGCTCTATGTGGCCTGACAATTTGTGTCTCTTACCAAAATAAATTGGAGCAATAAAAGATGTTACGTCACCCATGTTGTTTCTGTAATAGCTCAGCCATGCACATTTTGATTCAGAATTGTCAGTACACCCGTGGTCCGGCACCCTCAGGACCTGACTGGTCCAGGATGAAGGACTTTGATGGACCAGGGGAGGTCATTTTTGGACCCCTGCCACCAGCCCCCCTGACCTGGCTGCTGACCTCCTAGCTGGCACCCACCTTCTGCTCACACTGCTGTCCTGCCAGCCCCTCTGGGAAGCCACACACCAGGTGTCTCAACCCTGCCTGGAAGCCCCCGCTGCCACATGCTGGGAAGCCCAGCCATCAGCTCCCTGTGGACAGCTCACTGCCCTACCAGCCCCGTAGGCATCCTTCCTGCTGGCCCTCCACTGGGATTCTCTGGTCCTGCAACATCTATGTCTGGACCATGGAAGTTGCCAGACCAGAGAATCCTGGTTAAGAGAGTTTCAACTTGTATTTTGACTCTATGAAATAAAGTCTGAGTGAAATCTCTTTGTGTGTTTGAATTATGAAGAGAGGGGGAAAAGCCTTTCTTCATTTGTCTTTAAGAAGTTATTTTTAATTTTTTTGGTACTGCTACAGGAAGAATATTTGAAAATGGAAACTTGATTATAGACATGGCTCTCAAAGAAGACTACAGAATGAAGCTCTCTAGTCCGGTAGCCTTGGGACCTGACTGTTGCTGAACCAGACAGTTTGCTGGACCATAGGAGGCCAATTTTGTCTAGCAGCATTACCAAAACTTCCACTGCTTACTGGGGTGTTAGCAGTTCTTTGGGGGGTAAATTAGAGCTAAATAGCGGTACAGAGCAATGAAATCCAGGACTGGTTGCTGTAAACAAACTTTATGGGACCATAGGAAACATGGTCACACCCATAAGTGGGCATCTGACTCACTACAATCATGACAAACCACAGATGTTGCCAGCCCAGAGAATGCTGGATTAGAAGTTCAACCTTGTAGAATATTTACATGTTGTGGATGTGAGGTGAAGCAGGAAGTAGGGATGAAACCCGTTAATCACTTAGCATCACTGTGGGTGGATGGTGCTCCAGGCCAGCCAAATGGGAGCAGCTCCCCACAGGCAATGCAGTCTGCTTGGCCCAGCCTTGCTTGGAGCAGGCCAGACTGGAGACCCCCTCCCATCTTCTGGATCCCAGTAAAGCAGTTCAACGTAACGTTAAACTGGTTAACTGTTCAAACAGAATTTTACATCCCTAGCATGAAGGGGATAGAAATAAAATTGATGGAATAATCATTTCATACAGGTTGTTCAGTAGCATATATCAAATGCTGTTAGCACAGTTTAGTAAAGTATCACCTCTTTATAATTTTGCGCTAGTCCCTGGCCCCAATCCGGGATGTGCTTAAGTACGTGCACAACTTCATACATGAATAGTGCTACTGAAAGTCAGTGTATAAAGTTATTCCCTTGCCTATGCTTTTGCACGTTCAGTGCCATGTAGGCTATTAAGGCTGACAGAGTCCAGGTCTACACTACAGAACTATATCGGCAAATGGGGCGACCGGCTGAAATCTACTCGCCACGGGTGAGTAGATTCACTGATTTGTCGAGTCCTGGTGTGACTAGTTGCGTACATGCACTAGCGATAGCATATGTCTGTTTTGACCTAGCCTTGTTGCTAAAAGCTGCAGAGTGTACACATACCTTGAGAAAGGTGGATTAACTATCCAGTCAGGAAAAACTTTCCCATCTGCATAGTAGTGTCTTCCCTTAAATGCTACAGCAGTGCAGCTACCCGGGTGCTACTGTGCTGATGCAGCATTTTAAGCACAGACCTGCCCAGACACAGGGAATACTGCTCTCCTTCAAAAGGGACCACCCGTTTAACTGCAGGGTTTTATATAAAGAAGGTTGCAAAACTCTCATTTATGTATAATGTTTATATAGTCTTTTGTTTATATACGCATACATGCATTAATATCCTCTAAAGGCACTGGGTTAAGATGGGGATAGCAGAAAACTTCAGTTGCCAAATAAAAATGTATCCTGCGGTAGTAGTATCTGTAAATTTTGTTGATTTCTGAAATTTTTGCTGAACTCTAAATAGAGATGTGAAAGTGTAAAACAATGTACATGGTTAACCGATGAACCTGTTCACATCAATTAATGTTCACGGTTACACACAGACTCCTGGTATGCACGGGCTCCCATGGATCGATTGGCGCCCTGTGTATAACCATGTAACTGCTGAAAATTTTACTTGAACGCATTTTAACATCTCTAATTCTAAACTTTTTTTAAAGTGCAGGAGAAATAAAGCTTTTCCCGTAACGAATACGCAGTAGAAAAATATAAATTGATAGAAGGCTTCCTTCTATCTAAACAATAAGAGTAGCAAAGATTAAACAAAATACAGGACTATGTAGCACTTTAAAGACTAACAAGATGGTTTATTAGATGATGAGCTTTCGTGGGCCAGACCCACTTCCTCAGATCAAATAGTGGAAGAAAATAGTCACAACCATATATACCAAAGGATACAGTTAAAAAAATGAACACATGCTGAAAGTGTCCGTCTGCTAGGTACATTGGACAAACGTCTCAGTCACGTCGCCAAAGGATCAATGCCCACAAAACAGATATTAGACAGGATCACAAAGAAAAAACAGTTTCTTGCCATTTCAACCAGAAAGGACATTGTCTCAACGACTTAATTACCTGCATCCTGCTTCAAAAGCCTTTTAAAACTGCACTTGAAAGGGAATCCTCTGAACTGTTATTCATGCTAAAATTCGACACTTTACGCCAGGGTCTTAACAAAGACTAGTTATCTTACCCATTACAAAGATAGCTTCCCCAATTATCACCTCTAATATCATTAGCTCACAGACATTTACATCCCGTCCCCCGCATTCCCCTTCTGTTCTGAAATTTGATTTGTCCTTTTCATGTGTGTTCATTTTTTTTAACTGTATCCTTTGGTATAGATGGTTGTGACTATTTTTTTCTTCTATTTGATCTGAGGAAGTGGGTCTGGCCCACAAAAGCTCATCATCTAATAAACCATCTTGTTAGTCTTTAAAGTGCTACATAGTCCTGTATTTTGTTTCAGCTACCCTAGACTAACACGGCTACATGTCTATCACTAGCAAAGATTAGTTTGTATTATACTAAAGCTGAAGTGGGTCTTAGCCCACGCTCACTATGTACCCAATCCTACTCAGTGGCCACACTTCCACTCCTCCTGTTCCCCCTGCTCTGCCTTGTAGCCAAGCCAGTAAGGTATGAACTTCATATCTTACTTTGAATATATGTGAATGTTAACATTCAGGATAGACAGCTTATTTTTATTAACACACAAAATTTAGAAATTAATTAACTAAAATATCCCGTTAATGCCCCATGAGCTTTACTCAGATTAAATAACAGATCATGAAATACAGCAGCATAATTATCTTGGTCATTTCATTTTTGCATAGAGATAAAAATGTCAAAAGTACTGACGTGACTTGCTGGCTTAAGTCTCTGCTGCATAAGCTCCCAAGTTACATAGACATTTTGAAAATATCTTCTGTTCTGATTCCATTTTTTCCCTGTTGAAATCTGTAGTTGCCTATATTACTTTTTATAATCAAACAGTAATGATATAAATTGTTGTATATGTACAACATGACAATTTATGTTGCTATTGGAACTTTAATCTTAATGTTCGTATTTGTGATTTTAATTGTGCAATACTTAATGTTACATTTAGCAGTCTGTACTAATAATACTCTTTATATCTATTCAAATATCGCATAATCTCCTTTGGGAAGTTGGGGGAGGCAGTTAAAATTTACTGAACAAAATACTATAAAATATATCATGGGGATAAATCCTGTGGTGTTAGGTGAATAGACAAGTCTGATAAGTTTTGTTACTAACTCAAATTTAGTATGACTGTTCTACAAAAGCAGAGCACGGACATTTTTGAATGATAGCTCATTTGATCCAAACATACAGCTGAAGCACAGTACTTTATTGTAGCAAAATGGCAAATCCCCCTGAAGCTCTGTAGTAAACCTTCAAAAGAGCTTCATGCCTTATTGGAGAGGGTGTGTGTGTTTTTTTTTAAATGGAAATGAAGGTTTTTGATTTTATTTGCTTTTTTTATATGTATAAAGTATGCACCCTTTCCAATTTTTGTGTTGCTTTTTAAAAAAAAAAATTAAGTATTGTTTGTCCTTCTAAATAGGAAGACATGCACTTTTTTTCCAGCTGTTCTGTGAATTCTTAAAGAGAATTTTTCTCATGTGTTCTAGTTAAAAAAGATTAATAGTATAAAGAAAAAACACTTCTACTTTGAATTCGGTTTCACCTCCTTGGTATGTCATTATCCTACTAAAAACAATGAGTTGTCCTGTGGTACCTTAGAAACTAACAAAAATATATAGTATCATGAGCTTTCACAATGTTTTTAAAATTACAGACTAATATGGCTACCCCCTCAGACTATAATCCTACTAGTTCTCCAGTTGATTGTAGAGTCTTCCAGGGTGGACAAGATTTAAATTTGTATTGTTTAAAAGGAGAGAGAGAGAGCGAGAGTAGAAGAAAAGCTGTGTGTATGAGGGGAGAGGGACATACAGAGTTGGTCTTAGGAGTGGGCGAGCCGGGCAGTCACCCAGGGCCACCATTTTCTAGGGGTCGCCGACAGAGCCGGTCTTTTGCTCGACAAATTTTCCCCGGCGTGTGGGGTTTGTTTTTTTTTGTTTGGGGCCGCCAGTTGGTTAGGACCAATCATGGGAACATACATAGGATATGTCTAGATAGGATATTATATATATTTTTAAAAATTACACAAACTGTCTCCAGTTGGCATACAGTGTCTTCACCAGACTTGCTACAGTAGCATTTGCCTCCTCAAATTTCAAGTCTTGGCCATGCACAGAGCACTGCTGGCAGGAGCTGTGCCCCGTGGTGATGATGCTGAGAGGGTGATTAGCTCCCCAGCTATAGTGCACAGCCTCTAGTGGTGGTGCTAGCCTCTTCCTCATATGGGTGCTGAAGTGGGTCTTAGCCCACCCTCACCATGTATCCAGTTCTACTCAGTGACCACACTTCTGCTTCTGTTCTCCTGCCCGGCCTCCTAGCCAAGCCAGAAGCCACAATCATTCCACCTGCCCTGGTCAGCATACTCCAGGGGATGAGGCACAATCTGGGGACTCTCTCAGGCATCTGCCGAGAGAAGGTGGAGTGTTCAGAGCTCCCAGTAGCAGCGTAGGCTCCCTAGGTGGCTCTTCTCATTGCTCTGTTCCAGCTTTCAGCCTGGCATGGGGCAGAGCTGTGGAGGAGGCAGTGGATAGGGCCACAGAGTAGCCTCAAGGCCCTCAGTACTTCTACCAAGATTCTAGCTCTCCCACATGTTATATTTTAGGTCTGATCTGCATATAGACTTGCATCAGTTTGTTTAAATCAAATGTCTTAGGTTAAACTTACTCAACTTTTCATATAGACAAGCTCTTCACCCACCTCACCCCGATCATCCGGCGTCATCTTTGAAAAGTACATAGGGATTTGTCTATTTTAGGAAATGAGATTGAGGCTGGATAATGTAGTTCTCCTTTGTGTCTACCTTGCCTAGTTAAATTGAGGTAAAAGATTGTTAATATACATCTATAAGAGGGGAAAACTTTTGGTCAGGTTTAACTAAGGCCATGTCTACGCTATGAGACAAAATTGAATTTATTAAGGGCAGTTTCTTACCACACAATTTGTAAAGTTGAAGGTCCATGTTGTGTCTCAAGCCATATGTAGGCCTGCAGGGGTTAAATTTGTATTCCTCTAGGCCAGCCATGAGCCCTGCTGGGGAAAATACCAGGTGTTCTTTATCAGACAGCCTTCATCAGCTGCAACTCCCTGTGCTTGCTAGCTGAGAGCTGAGTATGGGATAAATAGGATGACCTTGGTTCCCAGCCCCATGGGAACGTTGTGTGTGGCATTGGGCCGGTATGTGCACACCCAGTAAACAACTGTAGTATAACTAGTGTAGGGAATCCAGTGTCCGGTGAGTCTCACCAGAGACCTAGAGCTCGGAGGGTGCCCTAGATTCCCCCAGCTGGAGCAACGTCCACTGTGGCCTGGTGCGAGGTGACACGAACAGGACTCCCTGCAGACTGAAGTGGTGTAAGCATTTCCAAGTGCCTGTTGCTCTCTTTTATGCATTGCTCTGCTTGTGCTTATTGATGTATTACTTTGCAGTAGCTGTGTAACCATCTGGCAGTATTAAACCTGTAATAGTAGTGAAGTAGTGAGATTAATAAACGCAACTCTCTATCCCTAATCAATTGTTTTGAAGCGAATCTATAATCCTGTTGGGCCCTGGCCCTGAGAGTTGACACATGCCCCCACTGTGCACAAGAATTCAACGTAGTTCAAAGTAGTGCATCCCCAGTAGGAAGACTCTAGTTGACTTTGAGAGCAGTGCACCACTTTGTATTCTGGGTTATGCTCCCGGTGCACCCTGGAACCTAAACTGTGGAGTGGGTGGTTCTGGGTTGATTTCATCAGCATCCCATAGTGCACTCATTTACTCCCTCCTCCCTTGCTTGAGATCAGTGGAAAACTGGTTACCCGCGCGGATGCCATAGTGTGAACAGAGACACCTCATGGATCACATTATGCATCAAAACATTGTGGTGATGATGATGTTTACCTTGTTATGCCTAATGGTGAAGTATATTGAGAACATATGCATGGCATTCCAACAAGAGGAAGAATTTTGGGTGGCCACGGACACGCTGTTCATGAAAACCCTTGAGCAATTTGGAAATGCCACTGCCATTCGATCGTCTGGAAATGGATCACTGGTTGTGGTGCTGTCAGACTAGTACAGACTGGTGGGACCACATAGTGCTGCATGTATGGGATGATCAGCAGTGGCTGCAAAACTTCCAAATTTGCAAGGCCACTTTCATGGAACTTTGTGAAGGGCATTTCCCTCTTCTGAAGGAAGCACTGAATGAGACCCACTCTGTGTAGAAGCACGTGGCAGTTACTCCATGGAAGTTTGCAGCACTGGACAGCTGCCAGTCAGTTGGGAATCAATTCGGAGTTGGGAAATCTACAGTGTGGGCTGCTGTTATACTAGTAGCCAAAGCAATCTATAGCATAATGGTATTGAGGGTAGTGATTCTGGGGCAACGTGGATGCCATAGGTTAGGGCTTTGCCGTGCTGAGGTTCCCAATGTGCAGTGGGGCAATAGATGGCATGCACATCCCCATCTTGGCACTCAACAGCCTTGCCACGGAGTACATAAACCGTAAGTAGTACTTATTGATGCTGATGTAGGTACTGGTGGATCACAAGGGCCATTTCACCGACATTGACGTGGGATAGTTGGGAAAAGTGCATGACATTTGCATCTTTAGGGACTCCTGCCTTTTCAGAAAACTGAGAGCTAAGACTTTTTCCCTGACTGGAAAATTAGAATTGGAGAGGTGGAAATGCTAGTAGTGATCCGTGGTGACCTAGCTTACCCCTTGCTCCTGTGGCTAATGAAGCTGTAGACAGGCACCTTGAACCGCAGTAAGGAGCTGTTCAATTACAGACTGAGCCTAGTGCAGATTGGAGGTTTAAAGGAAAGGTTTAGGAGTGTACTGACTAGGTTAAACCTCAGTGAATGCAACGTTCCCTTTGTGGTGTCAGTCTACTGTGTGCTCCATAGTATTTGTGAGTGTAAGGTGGGAGTTATCTGGCAGGGTGAGGGACTGAGGCAGAGTGCCTAGCCAGAGGTTTTGAGTAGCCAGATACTAGGGCAATAAGAAGAGCACAGCGTGGGGCAGGGTAAATAAGAGAGGTTTGAAAGAAAGTTTTATGAATGACCAGTTTTGAAACTCATGCATATTGCTCTCAACGAGGTGCCCCTGCATTCAGTGTTTGCTTGTAAACCTCCCACCCCTATAATACAAGCAATAAAGAAATTGTTCAGAAATCATATGTTTTTATTTAGGGAACACAGCAGGGACAGAAAGAGTCCATGGTGGGATCCTCGGGGATGGGAGGGAGATCAGAAATGCAAGATGATGGCCTTTTGCTTCTCAGTGCCCTGGAGGTTGCGTGTGAGTTCCCTCTGTCCCCTGCATGTCCTGAGAGAACACATTACAGGAGATTGATTGTGGAGCCTAAAACCTAATCTGTTAACAGACAGTGAAGGTGTCTCTAAAGACAATGGCAAGGTGTTCTCTACAAGGCCAAAGTTATGCTTTAAAGTGGCCATTGTACAGCAGATACACAACAGAGTTCTCGGGAGCATCTGGACTCTCATGATTTGGTGTCAGTCATGGTAAGGGGCCTGTCTGGGCATGATCCTGCTGGTGGGAGGGAGGACAGGTTCTGGTTGTGCCGGTGAGATAGGGCAGTGGCTCTCACAGCACACCACTGTGTCCGGCACACACTACTTGCTTGGGAGAGTTCTACTTTCCCCCTGCACACAGGAGCCTGTGGGTGGGAGGAGCAGGAGAAATGGAGGTTAGCAGCAGAGGTAGCAGCTAATAGCTTCCACTCCTTCATCCAGGTTGCCATATGAGATATCAGTCTTCTCTGAATCTCACACAGAGATAGGGAGCTAATATTGACCGAATGTGGCTAACAACCTGGTCCTTGTGCTGCAGTGATGTGTGGCAAGGTCCTTGCCCTGGGATCCCTTTTTCGTCTGTGAATCAACCAGAGCCCCCTTTCTGGTGCAATCACCTGTGCCTTTTATTGTGTGTGCCTATTTACAGAGCTTTGTTCACAGCAAACTCAGCTAGCCTCTCTTTCTGGCTCCTCTCCTTTCACTTTCTCTTCCTCATCCCTCCCCCTTATCTCTCTGGTTAATGAGGCCCACAGCTGTTTCACATTAGCCCTTTAGGCATGGGCCTGCTCAGCTGGCCTCAGTTGCTCTTTTCATCCAGGCTGTAGTGGCAGATCTCTGGCTTAGCCCAGCAGTCTGTCACACATGCCAGACTACAGCTGCTCCCCAAGTTACGACCATCCGCACTTATGACCAAAGTGGTCGTAAATGCTGATCCGAGTTATGAACGACGATCTGCGCTTACGAACAGCGTGGTCGCCATGTAACTCTATGGGATCCAAGTTACAAACACTTCGAGTTATGTACCAACTGTTGGTCCATAAGTTGTTCGTAACTCGGGGAGTGGTTGTACTTTCTAGTGGCTTGGTGTGGGACGATGTCCTAATGTGGAGGATGGTATAAGCAGGCCTCCCCCAGAAACCTTGTGAGAAGGATTAAAAAGTTCCTCTATGAGAGCTTCGCAGGGAGAATTCCTGCTCCATCTCCCGACATGTTAACAAGCTGTTCCTGGGCCCCCACACTGTGCACAGAGTATGCTGGACATCACACTCAATTGCCTTAACCTGTTTGTAGCAAGAAAAAAAATGTGAACTCACCAGAAGTGCCCTCCTCAGGATCAGTACTTGACTGAGACACATCCTGGGAGGAGGGGATTGTCTCCAAGATTATAAAAAGTTCTTGGCTGTTGATCACATTGGTTGTTCTGCTCACCTCCTGACCATTTGCTTCCTGCTCCTCCTTGATGCTGTCTTACCTGCTGCTACCCTGAGTGTCTTGGGAAGATTTCACAGTCTGGCTTGGGAAACTGGTCAGATCCCCCCCCCCCCCCAGGATCAAATACAACTACTAATAGAAGTGGCATGTTCACGGCGATGCTCCAGAAGTCCGTTTGTCTCCTTTGGTAAGACTGCCTGAGCGCCTTTATTTTCACATGGTACTGCTGGGTATCCCTGGCATATCGTTTTTCCACCATGGATTTTTGCGATCTTCACAGACATCTGAATTTTATTTGCCGGTTTGGAGCTCCATGAGAACTGATTCCTCTCCCGACTCCTTGATGTGATCCAAAATCTGCTTCACACTCGTTTCTGGTGCTTGTCTGCACGAATCAGAAATGGAACACATGGAATTCGTGGTTAGATGTGCAGCCTGCACTAAGATGTGCTCGCCACTCTGTCCACCACAAGAAATTAAATTCAGTTTTCTGGGGCTTTTCCTGTTTAACTTAAGAGCAGTCACAGTAGGGCATTGTGGGATGCCTCCCAGAGGCCAAGAAAGTTGACTTTCACAAAGCTGTGTCTACACTACTGTAAAGTCAACCATGCAGGGTTGAATTTAGTGTTGCTCCTTGTGAAAAGCAGGAGTACTGAAATTGATTTTAGTGACCCTTAAAGTCTATGGAACAGGCTTGGTAGCATTGTTTAGAAAATTGACCTTATGCGGCTAAATTTGACCTAAATTCCTACTTTAGACACAGTAAATTTGAATTAAACTCTAGTGTAGACCAGACTAACTGTGGTTTCTTTTCCTCATTTAGATAAAACCCAAAATGCTAAATCAGTAGTCACCAACCAGTCAATAGCAATTCACTGATTGATGCTGGAGACTCTCCCCATGGATCTCAATCTCCAGAGGTGTAGTGGGGCTGCTGCTAAAGCAGGCTCTCTGCCTGCCCCAGCCCCGTGCCACTTCTGAAAGCAGCCAGCAGGGCCCTGTGACTCCAGGGGAAATGGAGGGGCTCTCCAAGATGTTTCCGCCTGCAAGCACTATTCCTGCAGCTCCCATTGGCTGGCAACAGGGAACTGTGACCAGTAAGAGCTATGGGGGTGGTACCTGCAGACAGGCAGTGCACAATGGCATGTGCCCACTGCAGGTGCATGTTGGCCTTTTCTGGGAGTGATGTGGATTCAGGACAGGTAGGAAACTTGCCTTACTGTGACACTGACTGCAAGTTTCCAAAGATAAGTGCCACCTGGTGGTATCTAGCACTCCATACTAGGGATGTTAAAATACCTTCGTTTAGGTAAATGTGTAACTGCTGAAAATTTCTGCAGTTACATCTTTACGTGCGGAGGGGAGGCAGCTCCCTCGGAGCTGGGGCTACCATGGAGCCAGCTCTTTTCTTCCTCCACGTTGGCTCCCCGTGAGCACCAGCTCCTGCCTGCCCCTTCTCTCCAGGCTGCTTATCACGGGGGAGGGGCCCTGCATGTAGCTGTGAAGGTTAACTGATGAGTGTTTATCGGTTAACCATGTACATGTTTTCACTTTCACATCCCTACCCCATACCTACTCCTTCACCCAGAATCCTCCACCACCCAAGTCCCTGCCCTAGCCTTGAGTGCCTCCCCTCCTCCCCCCAGCTTGCACCTACCCTGCATCTCAGCCCTCTCCTGCTTCTTGGAGCCTGCTCTTGCATCCAAATGCCATCCCAGAGCTCCCTCCTAGATCCCAGTTCCCTGTCCCAGTCAGCTTGGAGCCCCCTCCCACATGGCAAACCTCTCAGCCCCAGCCCAGCTCAGAACCTGCACACTCTCCCAGTCCTCTGTCCCAACCCTGTAAGAGGAGAGTGAATGATGGAAAGAAGGGGGATGGAGTTGAGTGAGGTGGGGCTTCAGGGAAGTGGTTGGGCTTTGGGGAAGAGCCAGGTTGGATGCCTGGGTTGCCTTTAAATTTAAAAAATGCCTTTCAATTTAAAAAATGTGTAAAAGTTTGAGACTACTATACTAAATAGTATTTCAAATCACGTTAGCTAACTCAGTTAAAAAACAAACAAACCTCAAACACCTCTTTTACTGGTCTTAAGTAGGCCATTTTGCCAGGCTGCCAGAGAAAGGTGCTCTGGTTTAACAAAATTTTAGAAGTGTATCTAGTTAAAGCAGTGTAAAGTGCTATATGGCGATTCTGTTAAACTCGTGGAATCCTTGCTCAAATCTGTTTAAATGTAACTGGTAAATTGCCATCTAAATCAGTATAAACAAGGCTTAAGCTATTTAATTTATCTACCTTGGGTTTTTACACTGCTTTAACTTGAGATGAGTTTGTAGTTAAATAGGTGCACTTTTCTAATGTAGACTAAGTCTAGTTTCATTGGTTGATAGGGAGTTTTTGCTGGATAGCTGTAACCTATCATATGGAATAATTCATCTTACTTGTCACTCAGTAATTGAGAGACAGGATGGATGAAGTAATATCTTTCATGGACCTAACTTCTGTTGGTGATAGAGACAAGCTTTTGAGCTGAACAGAGCTTTTCCTCAGGTTTGGTCAGTGTATCTCAAAAGCTTGTCACTTTTACCAATAGAAATTCATCCAATAAAAAAAAATTGCTTTGCTTTTCTAATATCCAGGACCAGCACAGTGACAACAACTGTGTATTCACAATGAATGAGAGAAAAGGAATTACAATTTTTAACTGTTTCATTTCATTATTTTGCTTTTTGCTATAAGGGTTAAGATAAATACTGAAACTTAATATGAATGTTTTTAATTTTGTCCAGATGCCATTTCAGGGAGCCATTGACTATTCCTTCCTGTATTAGGTTGAGCCAAATGTTCTAAGCTTGTTGTGCTGTATAAGCAGCTCCTTAACTCATTAAAAAAAGAAAAAGATAATTGCTATGTTAAAGAAAAAGTTGTGACTTGTAGAACATCTAAACTGCTCTGCACTGGCACTTTCTTTCATAGGTTACTGTTAGTGAATGAACTGATCAGCAGTCTTAGGCTATTTCTTCCAGGTATAAAAGAGACAGTGAAAATTGTGTGTTGTCTGAATTTATAGTACTTTACTTACATGAATGGTCTGTATAAACAATCTGAACACCATACCTGCAAGGTAAGCTTTTCTATTTTAATGAGCAAAGTATTCAGATAGAGAGGTTAAGTGCTTGTCCAGGGCCACAGATCAAGTCAGTGGCAGAGACAGGATGAGAACACTGAAGTTCCTGGCTTCCAGTCCAAAACTCAGTCCAGGAGAACATAGATGTATTGAATTCTGAGCAGAATGGCAGTGGGCTCTTCTTTAACATCATGACTGGGAGCAACGCTTATTTAGTTGAGAGATTGTAATGGCTGTGAACAGAATAGGCTTGCATTCCACCTTTCTCTGGCCTGGCCCTTGGAAATCGTTTACTGATACTGAGAGAGCTGTTGCCGGTTTAACTAGTATGTACTAGTTGTAGCCTTCCAGTTTCAAGGAGTTAGCTGAATGTAGTTGTCATAAATGAAAACAGTTTATTGCAGAGACTTAGATAAGACTAAAGTGCAATTGCTGAGCATATAATAAGAATTAGCAATGTAAAATTGCCTTATGTCAAGTTTTGAGAAATCTGAAAGAATTTTTGTACTGTCATATTTCAATGGGATCTGCTATAAACTGAAAAGTGGTTGGCTTTCTAAAATACAAAGAAGCAGACAAAGTAATACTGAGATTAACAGTAAATTGACTTTATGTACTAATTGGTATTATAACCTTATATTCACATTCTAAACTTCCATCATTTGGCAAGCATTTTTCTTAAAATTTTATACTTCCATTTCTCACTGTGGTTTGTGAGAGTCTTCCATGTGAAACTTTTAGAAGCAGGGTGGACTGATTTAAATCAAGATGATTTAAATCACAACAGAAATCATTGATTTTAATCAAGTGACCAGAAAATCTAAGATTGTGCTTAGACTGCACTTAATTTTTGGAGTAAGCTCCATTGAATTCACTGGATTCGTTTTGTTTTCTCAAAAAACAAAGTATAGTATGGGATTCTGTTGGAAAAGTTGTGTTATGCTGACGTAAAATAGGGAATAGACTTAACAACATCACCATATCGGTCTGTGGCCAGAATGTCCATAATAAAGGGCATGTATTATGTAATATAAAATAAGAAAATGACAATCAGTGACAACTGGCAGCCCTAGGCAGCTTTCTGAATTGTGTATATGAATGACATACAGGTGATCCCCTCATTTACGACCTAATTGGTTCCTGGTGAACTGTTGTAAGTCAAGCCGTTGTAAGTTGAACCCTTATTTCCCATAGGCACAGTGTTACAAATGGTGGTTCCGTTCCTGGAAACCCATTTCATACCCAAAAAATACCAATTTTGACTACGGAAATGGAGGAAAACTAAACTAAATAGTTCAAATAATGCACAAAAATAACTAAAAAGTGAAGACCAATGTGGCAGAGATGAGTGCAGGTCAAGCAGCAGCTGCAGATTGGTGAGTCTAACTGACCTTGTGCATTTCCTGTTTTGGGATGACGTGGAATTTGCGTCGTATGCCGTCGTAAATATGAGCTGCGGATATAAATGGGGGGATTTTAGGAGCTATCTTGCATGAAAAAAATGGTTGTAAATGCGGGGCGTTGTAGGTTGAGCGGTTATAAGTCGGGGTTGCCTGTATTCTAAACATAGTTAATTAAACAAGCCATAAGGATTAGCAAAGCTAAACTGTTTTTTTCTAGCAACATCCAACACAATAAACAGGCTGGCAATTTACTTGTCAAATGACACTTATACTGAAAGACAGACAGAGAGATTACTCTTTGTCAAAAAATTGAAAATTCTATGCATGATATTTTAAAATTTTATTGGTCAAAATAACACTATATAATCAAGGCAGTTTTGGATATTTTTAGAGCCCTGCAAATCCACGGATATCTGCTTTATATTCAGAAGTATCCACATCCGTGGGTGTGGATGACAGTATTTGCCGCTCATTTTTGCAGATATAGATGTGAATACAAATTTTGTATCTAGAACCCTGCAAATTTGTGGCTATCTGCAAATGTAGATGCAGATATCTATGGTACATTTTTGCTTATATAGTTGCGGATATAAATACAAATTTTATATCTATGCAGTAGGGATGTTAAATATCCAGTAATTAACTAATTGAATAGTCAATGCATTTTTGCGTTAACTACTTGATTAGTTGATAGGGTACCTCCACCTTTGAAATGTAGCAACAGCCCTAAGGCTGTTGCTACATTTCAAAGGTGAAAGTGCCATATGGAGGGGATTATCTGGGGACTTGTCCACTGACCTGGGCTCCATGTGGCCCTGCCGCTTTTAAAACACCGTGGGGAGCCCGGTGTTTGGCTTTGGGCGGCATTTCAAAGTGGCAGTGCTGTGTGGAGCCTGGGATTAGCTGGGGAACTCCCGTGCTAACCCTGGGCTCCCTGCAGAGCTGCTGCTTTGAAACACCGCATGCAGCCTGAGAACACCCAGCTTTGAAATTGCCACTTCGAAGAATCTTCCCTTCCCCCTTCTGCCCTTGCTGCCTCTTTCTGATAGAAGCAGCAACGGGAGGAGCGACTAGCTGGCTAGACTGTCCGATAAGCATTTGCTTATCGGTTAGTCGACTAGTTGTTCACTTCCCTACTGTGCAGGGCTTAAATTATTTTGGTAATTTATTTCAAAGTAACTTGTTAGCAACTATGTCTATAACAATACATCTGCACACAAAGTTCCCTCAGCAGTCGTGAGTTAAACAAATCTCTAAGACAACTGTTTTTCCCATACCCTCCCAAAGCCCAGCTGGGAGGGGAAGAGGGAGGTGCTGAAGTCTTCTACTCCCCAGAGGCAAGCTTTATCCCCCCCTGCCCAGCCCAAGCACCCCTCCCCCAGAGGCCAGCTTTGCATCCCATTTTGGGGGCAGGGGAGGAGAGGAAACTGCACACTCAACATTAATTTCTGCTTTGTTCAGTGGTGTAGAATTCTCCCAAGAGTAAGGCACTTCTTCCTTTCTAGTACAAAAACTTAAATGTAGGTTTTAGGTTTTCCCAATTGTATTGAGGTTTTTTTTGGGGGGGGCGGGAGGTTGGTTGGAGTGTTTTAGGTAGGAGCATTTGGTCTGAAACTTTACAGCAAAATGAACTAACATTGGATGCATCTCTGTGTTTAAAAATTTGTCAGGGTTTAGTCAGGTCATTTTGACAACCAAAGGGAGTTCCCCCATGTGAAGTCTTATTAATCCCAGGCTCCAGAAAGGTAGATTTTGCTTTTTCCAGTAGCCAGTTGGAACATTGTCATAAAGTGCCATCTTTCTGAAAGTTAATACAGTCATATGCAAATATAGGGTCAGGAAATGCTCCTGAAATATTATCACAGAGTCTGCTTTACTATCTAACCCCCCCCACCCCAAGTGCTTTACCCCTGGCAGTATTTTTCTTTTAAACTGAAAAATAAAAGAAATGTCAGGTATTGCAAAAAGAAATCCAAGCATTGATGACTTTTAAAAAAATAAGCAGTTTGCATTCCTGAGGGATGAATTACTTTGGAGGAGAGCAGAGGTCCAGTGGTCACAGACCACCTATGATTTTGGTATGATGAATAAGTAATACATTTCACTGCCTATTCAGGAGAGACTGTTTATTGAATGAAAGTGATAAGCTTTGAAACCATATCTGAAAATTTTCTCCGCTATTTAAAAAAAAAAAAAAAAAATCAGGGGTGATATTAAATTGCACAATAAACCTGTCTGCTATTCTTTTGTTTTAGAATTCAAGTAACTTTGCCAGACAGAAAATATTTTCTGTGCCAGTTTCCCTTTTAGTTAATCAGCTGTGTTAAGTTTTTGCAAGTCCCCAGTTCTCTTTGATGGTGGCATCAGAAGGCATAAGAACTGATGCATAAGAGATTTATTACAGATGTTTGTGCTGTATATCAGATTAACTTTATTTTGGTGGTTCTTGCAATAAAAACAAAGCCACTGCCCTTTTATTTACCTACAGGCAGTCCCCAAGTTACGCGGATCCAACTTATGTCGGATCCGCAGTTACGAACGGGGCCGTCTCCCTGGTCTCCAGCAGACCAGGGAGAGGAAGCAAAGCGGTGGAGCACGCGGGCAGCGGACAGCCCAGACGCGTCTGGGCTGCCCTCTGGCTCCGCGGCTTTGCTCTGCTTTGCTCCCCATCTCCCTGGTCTGCAGACCAGGGGGACGGGGAGCAAAGCCGCGGAACACACGGGCAGCGGACAGCCCAGACACGTCTGGGCTGTCCTGCTGCCCTCGGGCTCCGCGGCTTTGCTCTGCTTTGCTCCCCGTCTCCCTGGTCTGCAGACCAGGGGGACGGGGAGCAAAGCAGAGCAAAGCCGCAGAGCCCGAGGGCAGCAGGACAGCCACGGCGCGTCTGGGCTGTCCCGCTGCCCCCGTGCTCCACGGCTTTGCTCTGGACGCCTGTGGCACAGCAGCTGGGGCGCTGCTGGTTGGTCCAGTAGCGCCGAGAAGCGGCGGTGCTACTGGACCAACCCAGCAGCACCCCAGCTGCTCTGCCCCAGGCGTCCCCAAGTCAGCCGCTGCTGAAACTGACCAGTGGCTGACTACAGGAAGCCCCTGCCCCAGGCTTCCTGGAATCAGCCGCTGATCAGTTTCAGCAGCAGCTGACTTGGGGATGCCTGGGGTTCTTAAGTGGAATCTGTATGTAAGTCAGAACTGGCGTCCAGATTCAGCCGCTGTTGAAACTGATCAGTTTCAGCAGCGGCTGAATCTGGACGCCAGTTCCGACTTACATACAGATTCAACTTAAGAACAAACCTACAGTCCCTATCTTGTACGTAACCCGGGGACTGCCTGTATTTTATTGGTTGTGTTATGCAATAATTAAAATGTGGATAATTTTTATGTAAATTAAGGAAGAAATATAGCTGATCAAGCCTGTTAGAACAGGCATCAATAGAGGATCTGCAGAAGAATTCTATTTTAAAGTTGAAAATTTGTAATAAACATTTTGGGTGAGATTTTTGACTGTATTCAAATGATGCTCTGATATAGTGGGATATGGCACTTGAGGGAGCCAGTAGCAGGTCCTTAATCCTGAGTGACTAAGCCCCAGCACCTACTAGAATAAGAATTCTAACTTCTGCCTGTGGAGGAGTAGGTGCAGTAGAGCTCTGTTCTGTCACACCCTCTTCTTCTTGCTATACCAGAAATACATGAGGTAACCCAGTGCTGCCTGTCAGCTTTATGTTGGTAGAAAGCTTCTATATAAAGGAGGAATTCTGGGTCGGCCCTGTCTGGGCGCTTTGGACCCGTTTTGTGCCTCTTATGTAGCAGAAGTGGACTTTTTGTACCTGTGAATCCCACTGTGCATCAGTAGTTGAATTTAAAATATTGCATCTTGTGGCAACTGTTCTTAATACCATCACATATCCATTACAAAACCATGCTAAGTCTCATGGTGTGGTTAACACTAGAAATGTTTAAAAGCATGGGTTTTTTTGTTTGTTTTGTTTTTTGGTAAATGTGAAACCATTTAAGTTTTCCTAAAGCCAGCTGCCCATGTGCACTGGCTCCTTCGGAGCTGCCTTCTCTCCCCCACCCCATGTGCTGCCTCTGTATCAAAGGCAGCAGCGTGTGGGGTGGGCGGCTCCCTTCAAGCTGGTGCTTGTGGGAAGCCTGCTTAAAAGATGGCTCCTCGTGAGCACCAGCTCCCACCTGTCCCCAAAGCCCTTGCTGCTGTCTCTGATACAGAGGCAGCAGCGGAGGGGCAGAGGGTGGCGACGGTGAGGGCTTTGTCCTGGCTCATTGGTTAACAGTTTAAACATATGCACTATTACATCCCCAGTTAACATTAGGGATGTTAAAGATTAACTAGGTAACCAGCATTGCTTACTGGTTAACTGGAGCTTCCTGCTCCCCTTGGCAGCTCCCACTGCCCGTGTTGTGGCTGTGGCAGGGCCAGAGCCGTGCTGTTGACTGTAGCCATGGTGGGGAAAGAGCAGCTCCTGCTACTGGCAGCCAGTGGTTAACTGGTTAAACACATTGTTTAACTGATTAACTATGTGGGTGGTTTTTACATTCCTAGTTAACACAATGTTAAAGCAACTTGCTGAATGGTTTCTTGGAAAGATTGAAGTTTCCCACTGAAAACACATGCAAGCAACGTAAGCTGACAAATTAGATTAATGATTTTGGTGTTTGAAGGGCTTTCCTTCTAGCAGGAAATCATCTCCTATGCTGGCTTACACATTCTAACCTTCTGCTTAATATAGCAGTGAAGATTTGATCTTCCTTTTCTCTGAGACACCTTTCTTAAAGAGGATAAAGGGTTTATCTGAACAGATTTAAAGGTTACATCTCAGAACAGTGGGTACCTTATTATCCTATTAATAGCTGAAGAACACTGTTTTTCAGTTAAGAAATAAGTAAAATTGCTGTCAAAGTTGTATATTTTATAGAGTTCCTATGCTGATGAATCAAAATGGGTAGAAGTAAATAGAGGGTAGAGCAAAATCTTTAGATACAAGTTGGATTGTAATCCTTGTCAACTATGAAATAGACTGTTTAGTAGTCAGGGACATGCATCATCTCCTATACAGGCAGTCCCCGGGTTACGTACAAGATAGGGACTGTAGGTTTGTTCTTAAGTTGAATTTGTATGTAAGTCGGAACTGGTACATATTGTAGGGGAAACTCTAGCCAAACATTTCTCCAGAGCTCAGTTTTATTCTCCCACACCTCACTTCCCTCAATCCTTTATTCTCAAGCTGAGGTGTCTGCTGAGACAAGCCGCTCCGTGTCTCCCTGGTCTGCTGGGGAGGGGCGCTAGCTTCGCGTCTCCCTAGTCTGCTGGGGGGAAGCAGCTAGTGCGGGGTTGCCTCACCCCGTTTGTAAGTAGGGATCCGATGTAAGTCGGATCCATGTAACCCGGGGACTGCCTGTATAATAGAAATATTGTCATCCAACTGTCTTGTAGTATTTAATAGTGAAATGTGATACTATTTTCTTCTGTTCATAAAGAGAAAAATATTTAATTTGCTTATTTAAAAGAGGTGCATCTCTCCACTGACCTATTGCATTGTGCATGTATTTTATGAAGTGCCAACAGTTATAATTCAATGGTGTATTCCTCATTTTGGCTTCACTGAAAAGCTGTCTATCCAATATGATGCAAATGGTAATGTATGTAACACTATTTTGTGTTGGGAATTTACTTTAAAAGAGCAAATCCATTAAAAATTTGGAAATTCTGAGGAATTATTTTTAAATTGTGTATTTCATTTATACTTCACTATTAGCACTTTGTTCCTCTTGTGTTGCTGATACATGAGGCAGTCTACTTTTTCTGTTCATTATTATTGCTTGTTTTGGTACTTCTTTCCAGGTGATGCCAGAATGTTTGATACCCTCAGTCTTTTTTTTCTTTTTCCAGTTCTTCTGTGGCTTTCTGTACTTATTTCCTTCTTTCCATACATCATTATCCTCCTGATAAATCATTGTTTTTCATACCTTACCATATTGCTCTTTTGTAACCCAGACCTCCATTAGATCAAAGCATTTGCAGTTTCCTGGTGTTTATTTCTTGGATTACCTCTTACTATACTTCCTCTGCCTTTCTAAGCCAAGAAGTGAGTGGATACCCTCTGGGGAACTGAACCATAGCCACTTTGGAGATGGTTTGCAATGACTTTGCATTACTGTTCTGAGCCTGTTAATACTCCTTTCTGATTTCAGTTCAAGTTGTGAATAGTTAAATTGGCCAGTGAACATAAGTATGTATAGCCAAAAATGTAGCATAAAACAGTCTTCATAGTAAATTTAAAGAAAAAAGTCCCCTCCTTTTTTTCCTATAAATAACATTTAAATTCTAAATTATGGGCTGTTGCTTGCCATAGGATGTAACTTTACCATTTTCTGAATGTTAGTAGTAACACGCCGTTTAGAAGAATGCATATATATGTGTGTGTACACATGCGTGCACATGCCCATGTATGACCTTGAGGATGTCAAATGGGCTAGACCACAACTGTTTAGAAGCATGGATTTGATTGTCTTTATCTGAGCAGGGTGAGCTGCAAGTCAAATTTACCATTTTAAACAATGTTATCCTTCTTGGAAGAAGGAATCTAAAAATGTTCCTTCATCAAGGCTTGAAAAATCCACACCCGGCATTTAATGGCAGGTTTGCCAGGTGGGTGAGAGAAGTGGATAAAACATCAGTGCTACAGAAATTAAGACATAACTACAGTTCTCTGCAAAGTGGATGTTTGGTAGGGATGTTAAAATGCATATAATTAAGTAACCATGTAACTGCTGAGATTTTCAGTGGTTACACATGGGTGGCAGGTGGTCATGGGGAGCGAAGTTCCCTGTAAGCTGTGTGGCATACAGAGCTTCCTGGCTGGGGAGAGGCATTCCCTCAGCAACTGAAGCTCCCTGTGCTAGACAGTGAGCTTGCCGGTAGAGAAAGGGACATAAAGAGGAGGGAGTAAGTGTGTGGCTGGGATGGGGCCAGAGGGGAGGAGAGTTTGGAGCTAGGGATGTGAAAAACTAGTCGCTCCCCCCCGCATCCACACCTGCTGTCTCTATCAGAAAGGGGCAGCAAAGGTGGGGGAGGGCAGGAACAGGGGGTACTTCGAAGTGGCAGTGCTGCTTGAAGCCTGGGGCCAAATCCTGGGCTCCACAAAGCGCTGCCACTTTGAAACACACATGCAGCCTGGGGCCAGCTGGGGTGTTCCCAGGCTGCACACAGAGTTCCAAAGTGGCAGTGCTGTGTGGAGCCCGGGATCAGTCGTGGGCTCCCCCGCTAACCCCAATATCAGGCTCCTCGCAGTGTTTCACAGCGGCAGTGCTGCATGGAGCCCAGGATCATTTGGAGTCCCCAGCTGATCCTGGGCTCCATGCGGAGCTTTTGCCTTTGAAGTGTAGCAACAGCCCTAGTCAATTAGTCACACTTACTGCATGCTCCAAATAAAGATGTTAAATAAGGGAGAGGAGAGGTTTGATTACAGCACTTGGGTTTGCCAGCACGCTTCTCTAGCTTCCTGGTCTGGGGAAGAGGGAGCAAACTGCATGGGGTGGGTGAGGGAAATGAGGGGCAGTGCTGGTGTTTATGCAGTGAGGTGGGGACATAGGGTATCTTTACTTGCTCCCATCTGGACTGTAGGTAGCAAGAGCCAGACTCTCAGCCCAGCAGCCCTAGTTGGGCTGTGGACATAGGACTCTGTCCTGGGCTGGGGCAGGCTGTATAGGGTTGTGCCAAAATTTCAGGTGGGTTAAAAGCTTTTAGGCTGCTTTTGAATACTAGAACAAAAGGCCTAGCTCATGACATGTGCATGATTACATTTCAAACAAAGTTTACATAGGTGTTAAAGGCTTAAGGTAAAAAAGGAAAGGATTTTTTTAACAAATTTTTTTTTTAGCTTTATAGATATCTGCAAACTCTGAACTTAATGTTTTTTTTAAAAAATCCTGTGTCACTAATTAATACTACTAGGGATGTAAGCAACTAGTTGAGTGACTACTTGACTACTTCCTTCCCACACACACCTCTTTACAGTCTCTGTATCAAAGGCAGCAAGGGGGGGGGAAGCAGGAGCTGGAGCTGCGGGGAGACAGCTTAAAAGCCATCTCTCCCCAGCACTGTCTCTGTAGTGCAGGGCCCCAGGGTTAGCACAGCTGTGACTGTTCAGTACTAGTTCATGCCACTCCTGGGAGCTACTGCACGGTAACCTACTTTGAGGTTAGCTCCTGGGGTGGTGTGAGCTGGCACTGAATTGTCCTAGTTCGCACTGCCCCGGGATGCTGTGGCTCTGTACTTCTGAGCTTGGCAGGCTCTAGTGCAGAACCGCAGAGGGAGTGTTCCCTCCCCACTATTGACTAATCAAGTAGTAGACGGAAATTCCATTGACTACTCGATTTGTCAGTTACCCAATATTAATGTCCCTAGTTAATACATGGTCAGTTGTTAAAACTGGAAGAACTTTACCATGAATCCTGTTTAATTTGTTTGGCCTTTCAATTGGAGTTGAATTCTGGACAAGTCCTCTGGGGGCTTTCTACTCTTTGAATTAGTGACACACACAAGGCGAAAGTTTTCAAACCAGAAATTTTATCTGTTTTACAGATCTCTGTTTCATTTGCATAGCATGGATTCTAAATATTCCCCCAGAAAAAGTATATAAGTCTGAGTGAATGCCTTTAACTCTCCTTTCCAGAGTCAGTAAATATTATTTTGCTATTTTCAAGAAGAGCATGACTATTTGTAGTTGACTCATAGATTTGTTTAGTATCTTAAAGCTGTGCATATTTTTTAGACTTTTACTTAATGGCCATGTCTTTTATTTATTTATATGGCTATTTGCAGTCTGCCCCATTTTGGTGTGTTTACTAGCTTGAGTTGTTAGAAAGGACGATACTACATGTACTCTAAGGGTAGTATTAGTTTTCTTTATTTTATTTCATATTAAATAATGGTAATTATCTCTTGTTTTAATATATTGCCTTCCATTCCTGTGGACTGTTTATATAGAAATAAGTTTTCCTGTGGGATGACAGAATGTCATTACATCATCTGCATCGACAGTAGCCAAGCCCTTGTCAGCCTGGCCCTCCCCAGGGGCCAAGTGGAGAGTGGGGGCTGCCGTGCTGCAGCCTTGGCCTGGTCCTCCTTGGGGGAGGAGGGGAGGAGGCTGTCTAACCCCAGGGGTGGAGATGAGCATAGCGAGCAGGGGATGCAGCCTGTTGGTATATATTTGTACCTAGGTTTTTTGTTTGTATTTGGACACGCTACACATCCTCAATATTGATGGTGAACATAAGAAATTTCAACCCACCCAAAAAAAATTCAGCCCACCCAAGGATGGAAAATGTTAGAGGAACACTGGTGGGAAGCCAGCTTTTAAGTTGGCTCCCTGTGTGTACCAGCTCCTGTCTGCCTCCCCTGCCTCTGTCAGAGGCAACAGCAGGGGAGGAGACCAGCTGGCTCCCCAGGAATTGTTGCACACGGGGAGCTGTTTTAAAAGCTGGCTCCTTGTATATACCAAGAGCCTGCATGTACCTGTGAATTTTAGCACAACTGGGCCCATCAGTTAACCATGTACATGCTTACACTTTCACATCTCTAGTGTCTGGTAGTGTTTTCTCCACAAGCTGCACATCAGTTCTGTCTTTCCACTGAAATGTATTTCAGAAATATAATTCGTTATAATTTAATGTTTTTTCTTCTAATTTTCTTTGTCTTGACTAAAAGAAAGAGTACAGTGTGTGTGTGTGTGTGTGTGTATATATATTAAGCGGAAAACTACACTGTGCAAACCCTGAGCTGACATCTTGTAGAGGTGGCAGGGTATAATGAACTTTTTTCACTTTCCTTTCCCCTTTAAAGGCTTTAAAAACAAGGAAATTGGTATTTATACATTACATTTGGTTAAGTTTTCATGTTACTGAGCTGGTTTAATTTACATTTGTTACTAGAGGGCATGGAATAAAATGAAAGGGGAAAAATGTAGCTAAGGAATTATATACAGGCAGTCCCCAGGTTACGTACAAGATAGGGACTGTAGGTTTGTTCTTAAGTTGAATTTGTATGTAAGTCGGAACTGGTACATATTGTAGGGGAAACTCTAGCCAAACATTTCTCCAGAGCTCAGTTTTATTCTCCCACACCTCACTTCCCTCAGTCCTTTATTCTCAAGCTGAGGTATCTGCTGAGAAAAGCCGCTCCACGTCTCCCTGGTCTGCTGGGGGGGGAGGGGGGGCGCTAGCTTCGCGTCTCCCTAGTCTGCTGGGGGGAAGCAGCTAGTGTGGGGTTGCTTCACCTCGTTTGTAAGTAGGGATCCGATGTAAGTCGGATCCATGTAACCCGGGGACTGCCTGTACAATATCAGGGGGACTATTTGATTAGTATTTAAAAACTGCTCATTTCCACTGGTTTCTCACCCACTTTATTAAAGTTATGAACAAGCAGTGGTCTCTTCCTAAACAAATTCAGTTGGTTACAAATTACAACTCAAAGTTTTATTTTCTCTACAACACTTTCTACTGTATTATTTCAGTACATTGGTAATTATTTTTCAAACTGAATGACCTGACCAGTCTACATTTCTGTTTTGATTACTGTGCCTTGTATAATGTCTGTTGTGTTTGTGGTTGAGATGGCTGTTTTACACAGCCTTTTGTGTGAATAGAATTGAATTACTTTTAAGATACTATTTCCTACTTTTTTCTTGTTAATATAAAAGGGGCTCATACATTTTTAGAAGAAGTTATTACTTCACTTTGTCTGGTACTGGGAGTTCCCCGATTAATGTGACTTCAGAGACCATGGGAAATGACCTCTCCAGAGGGCTGGGAACTAGTGGTGGTTTCTAGACCCATTTTGAGGTGATGGACCATTGCTGAGAGGAAGATGTCCCGTGCTGGGATGGAGATTGGGACCTGAATGCCCTGCGCTTGTGTCCCGAGTAGTGTGGTGCCAGCAAATAGCGATGGCACAGTGAGTGGTGCTGTCCCTGTGGGACTATAATCCTTGACCTTTGGTTTGCATGCAGTGAGCATCTGGCTCTACCTAAGTTAACTGCTGGGGGGTGCACGCATCTAGAGGTCTATGTCCAGCCTCCAGCAACGCTTGGCTCAAAGCATTAGACATTGATTTCTACGTCACAGTGTGTGCTAGCCTGTGGAGTGTTCTTCTTTCTTACTGAGTTGAAGACCATGAATGCCGGACACAAGGCAACCAGGAGGGCCAACAGGGGAATTGGCGGCACTGGCATGGAAATAATGAGAGATCTTGGAGTCGTTGTGGATAGTTCTCTGAAAACATTCACTCTATGTGCAGCGGCAGTCAAAAAAGCAAACAGAATGTTAGGAATTATTAAAAAAGGGATCAAGAATAAGACGGATAATATCTTATTGCCTCTATATAAAACCAAGGTATGCCCACATCTAGAATACTGTGTACAGATGTGGTTGTCTCATCTCAAAAAGGATATATTGGCATTGGAAAAGCTTCCAGAAAAGGGCAACAAAAATGATTAGGGGTTTGGAACAGGTCTCATATGAAGAGAGATTATAGAGACTGATTTTTCATCTTAGAAAAGAGGAGACTAAGGGGGTATGATAGAGGTCTATAAAATCATGACTCGTGCAAAAAATGATTAAGGAAAAAATATGTACTTGTTCTTAATATAAGAGCTAGGGGTCACCAAATGAAATTAATAAGTGGCAGGTTTAAAACAAACAAAGAGAAGTTTTTCTTCATGCAGCACACAGTCAGCCTTTGGAATTCCTTGACAGAGGATGTTGTGAAGATCAGGACTTGAACAGACGTAAAAAAACCAAAAAAGCTAGATAAATTCATGGAGGTTGGGTCCATCTATGGCTGTTAGCCAGGGTGAGTGGAGGTGGTGTGCCTGGCCTCTTGTTTGTTGGAGGCTGAGGATGGGTAACGGAAAAGGGATCATGTGGTGATTGCCCGTTCTGTTCACTCGCTCTGGGGCATCTAGCATTGGCCACTCTGGAGGACAGGATGCTGGGCTGGATGGAATGCCTCCAGGGTGAAAGGCACCTGGATGCTTGGGCTAGGCAGTGGAAAGCGAGAAAAACTAATCAGGTCCACTTGTTGTTGGTGCTTTATCCAGCCTGTGGTCTTTATGGTCCTCTTCCCCGGGACCACTGAAGATACTTGGTGCCAGCCAGTTGCCGTCGCTGGGGGAAAGCCCTGCACTGAGGTGCTTACACTCGGTGCCAAGTCCTGATCTTGCAGTAGGGAAGACTCCCATCAGCAGCACCTTTAAATGAATAATTCTGTCCTTTATCATCCTAGGCCAGGAGGATCTGCAAATCCAGCACTTCTCACTGATATGAGACTCTCCAAGACAGTGAAGGCAAACACCGTGCAGGTCGCTAAAGCCAGGGGAGCGGAGTATGCACCATCCCCAGGCTAAGTCCTTGAAGGGGACTAATTACTGTTTACTACTAGAACATGGAGGGAAAGGAAAACTATTTAGAAGTGAAAAGAACGATAACAGTAGAAAAGACTGCAGCTAAAGGCTGGAGTGAACAATTCCAAGCACCGTCACTGGCAGCAAGAAGGAACTCAGGTAGGAAGGGACCAAGGTGGCGCTCTTTATAGCGCAACATGTGCGTGCCATTCTAGGGGGTGCTAGAGTTGGTCTCCTATGGAGTTTACTGTGGGAAAATCTTCTGGCACCAGTACATGTGATGAGCACACCCACCTAAGTTAAATGGATGAGAGCAAGCACTCAAAGATGAATCAAGGGTGGAAGAATGCTGAAATAAACCAGCTCTTGCACCATTCTTGAATTATTGATATTTGCTAATATACTGCTCACTGTGCTTGCCTACATGGAAACAAATGTAGAATTGATGTTCTTACTTCACAAGTTTTAGAATGTATGTTGAACAGGACTTTTTTGAAATTCATGGTTTTTAAAGTAGAAGTTATTATTTGTACTCTAACTAAAGCTTAAGAATAGAAAACACGAAGAAATTATTTTCTTCAGTGTGTACTAAAACACTTTTTAGCACTCCTTAAAATGTGGGTTAAAACTGATTCAATAAAATGTTCTTAGAAAACTTAATATTGCCCACTGGCATTCACAATTCAGCTCCACAAAATTAACACTTGTGCCATAATATTGCTGTAGCTATGCTGAATTTCCACCTGTCTCAAGAAACTTGCCTTTGACTAGTGAAGTCTTTTCTTCTTTAAAAAAAAAAAAAAAAAAAAATTCCATCCCCCTCCTCAAGCTAAAAAAAAAAATAGGCATTAGCTAGCGAAAGCTTCTCAGTTACAACTTAACTTTTCTGAGGAAAAAAATACCATTGCATATATTCTCTGTATAAACAATAGAAAATCAGTTGGTTACTTCTGGAGTAGGGGTGAGCAATAAATGGCCCATGGGCTGGATGTGGTTCACCAGAGTTAGCCCCTTGTGGGCTACCAGATGCTTTTTTACCTGCATGTTGGCAGATAATCCCATTTGCAGTTTCTACTGATTATGGTTTGCAGTTCCTGACTAGGCCACTGCTTCATGAAATTCCCATTGTCCAGGAACAGCAAACCATGACTAACCGGAGCTGCGAGTGGCTGTGCCTGGAGAAGTGCAGTTGAATAAAGTGCCTGATGGCTGGCCAAGCAATAACTCTGATGAACCATGTCCAGGCTGCTTATTGCCTACCTGTTCTGCAGGATGAAAAACAAATGTATTACTAACAAGCTTCCACTGATGGAGTTCCAGAAAGGTCAAACTTCATGTTCCTGTTGTTAGGGCATATATGGGAAGAGGGGTAGGCATTCCTTCATGAAGGCAAATTTGGTTTTTATTACTGTTTTGAGGTCTGTCCTCTGTTTCTCTTAGAATGTCTGTCTGATCACAAATGATCAGGTCATCTTCCATCTTATACTGAAATCGTAAATTATAACCTGAGAGAGCAAACACTGAGAGGTTTTGAATCTTCTTCCCTTCTTACAAGTAGGGCCAGTTTGGCTATAATTTCACAAGCAGACAATTACCAGCTTACTGTCATTCAGAAGAGCTGATCCCTTCATCCCTGAGTTGTGCCTTGCGTGCATGCTGTGTTTCTGTTTTCTGCACATTCAGCCAATTCCTTTAAAATTCCATCTAATCCCAATTCTGTTAGCCCGTGTAAAGTTTCAGCCTGGTTCTGACTTTACAGTTACAGTATGACATAATGAAGAAAAGGTAGTCAGTGTCTCGAAGAGCAATGTAGCAACACATTTCCGGATGACACTAAGCTAGGGGGAGAGGTAGATACGCTTGAGGGCAGAGAGAGGGTCCAGAGTGACTTAGACAAATTGGAGGATTGAGCCACAAAAAATCTGATGAGGTTCAACAAGGACAAGTGTAGAGTCCTGCACTTGGGACGGAAGAATCCCAAGCATAGTTACAAGCTGGGGACCAACCAGTTAAGTAGTAGTTCTGCAGAAAAGGACCTGGGGGTTACAGTGGATGAGAAGCTGGATATGAGTCAACAGTGTGCCCTTGTAGCCAAGAAGGCCAATGGCATATTAGGTTGCATTAAGAGGAGCATTGCCAGCAGAACCAGAGATGTCATTATTCCCTTTTATTCGGCTTTGGTGAGGCCACATCTGGAGTATTGTGTCCAATTCTGGGCCCCCCACTACAAAAAGGATGTGGATGCATTGGAGAGGGACCAGAAGAGGGCAACCAAAATAATTAGGGGGCTAGAGCATATGACTTATGAGGAGAGGCTGAGGGAGTTGGATCTGTTTAGTCTGCAGAAGCGAAGAGTGAGGGGGGATTTGATAGCAGCCTTCAACTTCCTGAAAGGAGGTTCCAAAGAGGATGGAGAGAGGCTGTTCTCAGTAGTGACAGATGACAGAACAAGGAGCAGTGGTCTGAAGTTGTTGTGGGAGAGGTCCAGGTTGGATATTAGGAAAAACTATTTCACTAGGAGGGTAGTGAAACACTGGAATGGGTTACCTAGGGAAGTAGTGGAGTCTCCATCCCTTGAGGTGTTTAAGTGTCGGCTTGACAAAGCCCTGGCCTGATTGATTTAGTTGGGATTGGTCCTGCCTAGAGCAGGGGACTGGACTTGATTACCTTCTGAGGTCTCTTCCAGCTCTATGGTTCTATGATTCTAACACCTATTCTGAGACTGAAATAGAACATTCTTCTTCAAGTGTTGTCCCTGTGTGTACTCCACTTGAGGTGTTGGAGCCTCCTTGTGCCGGTGATCTGAGATTTTGGATATCCGTGCTTGGCTGCTTCATGTATGCACAGGATCTGTTTCAGTACTGTTGGCACCCACAATATAGCGCATGTGTAAGGCAGTGCTTCAGTTCCATCTCTGCTGTCCTAGGCAGCAGAAAGAGGCTCTAAGTAGTACTGACTCCTGCTTAGAACAAACAAAAAGTTGTTACTCTCCTCACTTTCATTCCTAATTTCCAAGTTCTTAAAACTAATAATAATAATAATAATCCCCCCCCAAAATCCCTTGGAGTAGAGCTTCATTCCTACAATAGGCACCATGCTGAGGTCTCTCTGCTTCAAAAAATGCAACTTATGTCCATTGGCATGGGGAAGCACACATTCCCCAGAAATGCCTACATTGCAACAATATTAAGGCCAGGGTGAAACAGGACATAGAACTCCAACTGAAGGGGATTCTTCTGGAGAAATTCTTACAGCCCTCTGAAGAGCCTTCTCCTATAGGGTCTCTCAAAGCCACCAGGAAAGACAAGGCTCAAGTTTCCAGTAACTCCCAAGAAGTGAGCATCATCTCCTCCTACCTTGGACTCTCAAAAGAGGAAAGCTCCTATGGTGAGATCACTGCCCTCAGAGCTAAGCTCCTCGAGAGTCACTATCACTGAGACATCAGGCACATTCAGCACTGCCACAGTATGGACATCCGTGGACTCCAAATTGGAGCAGAGTGCTTCCATGGTGACACTGACATGGTCGGAGATGCTGCCTCCACTGGCACCAATGCAGACTGTGGCACCAACAGGCAGATTCCATGCAGCAATGACCTGGGCTTCTAAATTGGCATACAAACATGCGCTCAGCAACAGCTGGCACTGAAACAATTCCTTCACCACAAGGATGTTGAGGTTGCATCAGAATCACAATTACCTAGCCGAAGGTCTGACCAGGCTTCTTTATCTCCTACTCTCTCTTCCATATACAGCAAAGTGGAACTAAGCAGGCACAATAGCTGACTCTCCTCCTAACACACCTCTACGACAAAAAGGAGACGTTGGGAGCCTACAAATCCTAAGGCCACTCATGAGAACCTGGTGTAACCATGGTATGGGCAGCTATGGCCTTGCCCACCATTAATATATTCCATGCACTGGCCACCTTAGGACCTTACAGCTAACTATAGACACCACGATGTTGCCCCATCTACTCCAATGCACAGGGCTCGACAATCTTTGTAATCTACTTGCCTGTGGCGAGTAGATTACAACTCGGAAGAGCCGGGTTCCGGTAATCTGAGCATGTGCAGAACGATCTGTGCATGCACAGAACGCTGGACAGCCCGGCTGGCGAGCGGAGCTAGCCGCGGCTCGGCGAGCCCTGCCAATGCATCATGTGTTTTCCCATTGGATTCATATGATGCAGTGTTGGACATCTTGGACAACAAAATTGCTGGATGATGAGGATCACACTTCTACTGACAATGAGAGCAACATTCCCAATTAATAATTCCTCCTCCTCCTCAACAGACAGAGCAGTCATACTCCTCATACCTACACCTGCTGATGACCTCAAACAGTTCCAAAAACCATTCAGTAGAGTGGCTTCTACCCAAGACACAACACTATTGGAAATGCAAGAGAAACAATGTAAGTTACTGGAAATCCTGCAACTACCAAAATCACCTACCCTATTGACAGAGATCGTGGAATCCATGGAAACCATTTACCAAACACCTGCCTCCACTATCCCCACCAACAAACATGCAGACAGAAAATACTTTGTCCTGGCCAAAGGCATGGATTTCTTATTTTACTATCTATAACTGAATTTGCTTGTTGTTGTTGCCATCCACCATCAAGTGAAACAAACCACAGGTTAGATCCACACTGAAGGTCAAGGAACATAAATATCTAAATCTCTTTGGAAGGAAAATACATTCATCCGCCACCCTCCAGTTCTATGTCACTAATTATTTGACACTCCTGACCAACTACAAACTATCCCTGTCATGCCAAACTACAGGAGCTCCTTCATGACTTGCCAGAACACAAACACCCTCAATTGCAATCTGTCATTAAAGAGGGCCGAAGATAGCCCAAACATCCCTACATGCGACTATGGATGTCACTAATGCAGGGACCTGAACTACCACCCTGGCTGTTGTGTTGCTCAGGGCCTCCTAATTACAAGCCTCAAAATCCGTAAGGAGCTTCAGCTAAAGGTCAAAAGACCTTCAGTTCAACAGGTGCAGTTATTCTCCTCCAAAACTTTATCTAGTCCCCCATATCATGAAGGACTCTCATGCCATGATCTGTACCTTCAGCATCTACACCTCACCCAAAAAGAGAGAGCATTATACATCATGCCAGAGGCCTTGTGACGCTTCCTTCTGCTGCCAAAATCAATCGCAATTTGGTCATAAATCAAAACAGTGCTCCTAGAGATGCTGGGCGCACCACACACCCAATATGGGGCTATGCAGACCTCCACATCCAAGCCCCAGTTTTGTTGATTTGGTTGAGGGTCTGAATGAGCTCTCCTCAGAACCAGCAGTAACAAAGTTTCCTGCTTCTCTGTTTGTCTATCATTTATACCCATTCTATCAGGTTTGGGCTGGTATAGCATCAGATCAGTGGGTACTGGAGATTGTACTATCAGGGTTTGCTATCCCCTATCTATACCAAGGTCGCGGTGTCGACTCACTGCCACAGCATCTCCTTCTGGTCACACTAAGAATGAGCTCTGATCATTTAGTGTGCTGCCTTCTGGCCAGTGTATCTCTTGTTGTCACTTCTCTTTCTCTACTAGCTGTCACTCCCTGAACAACGGTGTACTCTTCAGGACAATGCCCTTTTTCCAGATCAACACATAGAAATAGACTCTGGAAGCCACACAAATTCTAGTGTTCTTAGGACTCTACACAGGCCAAGGCAATATTGCAATATTGCCTCAACACTGATTCACAAGTCTGATGTCATTCATAGCCATGGTTTCTCTCAGCCCCAATGCCACTGTGAAGCCTCCAAATTTTAGGCTACGTGGCCACCGTGGTCTGCATAATAAAATATGCAAGGCTATACATGTGCGCTGTCTCGGATCACCACAGTGTATACCTCTGCCCACCACAAAGGTACTTATCTCCTATGCTTGTGGAAACAACTCCAAAACTTACTGGTGGGCATCACTTTTTGACAAGACCTCTCTGTTGTTTATCACCATAGATACATCCATCATAGACTGTTGTGTTCACCAAGACTGCCACACCCTTCAGAGCAAGTGCTCCCTACCTGAATTATATCTACATAGCAATCTTCTGGAACTCTGGCAGTATGCAATGTTTGCTATCACTTTTTACCCCTAATACAAAACAAGACCATGTACATTCTCACCAACAACATATGTATGTTTTACATCGATTGGCAAGAAGGAGCCTGATCTCTCTCACTGTGCACTGAAACACACTAATTCCATAAATAGAGTATCTGCAACATGACCCTAACTACATCCTACCTACCAGGCTGCCAAAATACCATGGTGGACCACCTCAGTCACCATTTCTCATCAAGAATGGAAGATAAACTCCACTGTCCTTAGGGTAAATAGTCTGCAGATGTGCTTACTTGGAGATCATCCTCTTTGGAACACTGAAGAACCATAAATGCCCATGCTTCTGCTCCATTGTGGGTTTTGAACCATGCTAACTGGCGGTCAGCTCCCTCATCATGTGGAACATATTGCTCTTGTATGCCTTCCCACCCATACCACTAATCCCACACTTCATAAACAAGAACATAAATATTCTCGTTGTCCAGACATGGCCCAGACAGACCTTCCTCATCTTGCAGTATGTGAGCCTCACCTACTGCCCCTATGACTAGGTCTACTTTTGTAGCATCAAGACCGCATGTTGTACCTGAACCTCAAGGCTGTCTGACTCAAAGTTTTTGTGTCCTCCATGTTTCCAACATGGAGATGAAACTTCCTTAGAGTAAAACACCTATTACTAAATAGCTGTTGTCCAACAACCAGGAATATGAACCTGCACAAGTGGAAAAGAGTCTCTTTATGTTGCCAACAAAAACAACTGTCTCCTACCAGGGCACCCCTACCTACGATGCTACATTACACTTTTGTCCTTAAAGGATTAGGAGTAGCCATGCGTTTATTTATAGACCTCCTTGTGGCCATCAGAACCTTTCATGAGGAGGGGTGCTGCGGGGAGCCAGCTTAAAAGCTGGTTCCTTCCAGCTTCGTGGGAGGGGGCAGGAGCGCAGCGATGACATTCCACCTTTGAAATGTACAAGAGTCCTTGCTAAACTCTACATTTCAAAGCAGAAGCTCCTCATGGAGCTGGGGGCCAGCAGGCTCTTGCTACATTTCAAAGTGGAGGCGCCCTTATAGACTAATCAAATAGTTGATGGAAATTCCATCGACTATTTGATTAGTTGATTAATCTAATTTTAACATCCCTAGTAACAGGTCAGAAAATTGCATTGCTCGTGGGTGTGGATTTTGGGTGTGTAATGTACTCATACTAATATATGTTTATAGTATAGACCTGGTCTAGACTTTCCTCTGTAGTATGTGTGGAAGGGAAAAGTAAGCCACTAACTTGTGTTTTATTACAAAAGCTTTGGGCTCCCAGTGATTGTTCTCACAATGAGTTCTGATAAGAATTTCTAGTTCTCTGAGGTGGTTGAGGCCCATCACTTTTACTTTCAACATTTGATGATCTCAGCTGTTTTAAAGGAGGTGGTGTAGCTGTAGTGCAGCAGATTGCAAGTTCCTGGCACAGGGAACTGGGCTCAGCCTTGCAGGGAGGAGCCACCACTGAAGATTGACTGCAGGGCAGGCTTGCTCCAAAGCCCTTACCTTTCCCCATGCCACAAAAGTGGGACCTGAACCTCTTTTCTGGATAAAATAAAATAATGTGAATTTCCTGAAAAAATATAAAACAAACAAAACCAAACCCCTGGAGCTCTGTGCATGTACCTAGGAAGTCTAGATTCAGGACAGATGCTTGAATGATACTGCCAGCTGGATATATCGGCATTATCTCATTGTCATTCTGCATGAAATCGAAGACTGGCAGAGTAGAAAGACAAGCCACTCGTTTGTTTTCAGTTTCTTTAATTTTTGATGAGGTGGTTAGTTGCCAGTTGGGGAATGTTGATGTCACCCTTGTCTAGTCTACAGGTAGGCAATAAGTTGCATGCAGGCTGGATGCAGTTCACCAGGCTGTCAGTGCTTTATATACATCTGCGAGTATAGCTGCTTGCACCTCCTATTGGCCATGGATTGCTGTTCCCATATAATGGGAGCTACAGGAAGCAGTGACCCGGTCTGTGCTACTTCCTGCAGCTCCCATTGGCAGGGAATGGCAATCTGCCTCCAACAGAGCTGCAAGTGACTGTATTTGCAGATGTACGTGTAAATAAAGCACTGGCAGCCCACCGTGGGCTAACTGGTGAATTGCCTCTGGCTTATTGCCCAAGCTGGCCTATGCCCTTTCTAGAAAATGCTATGCATTAAATATGGTTTCAAAGTGTGTCTTTCAGTTGTACAGTGTCCCTGTTTAACAGTAATTTATGCCTTCATGATCCCCTCTCAATTCTGTTGTTGTACCTTAATTATGGTTTACAGCAGGGCTTCTCCACAGCTTGTTCAGAATGCAGCAATTTTTTTCACAGGTTGGGGCAATTCTGCATATCTTCTTTTTCTGTTTATGTTGACTGCCTAAAAGGTGGTACCTTGGATTTAAGCGAAAACTGTTTTAGTTTTTGGGCTGGTGTGTTGATCAGACTTAAATGTACTTCCTCTACAAATTTGACTCGATGATTATCTATAATTCTGCTTCATTCACCTTGGAGTGACTCGTCATTATGGCTTAGTGTGGCTGAGAGTTGTGCATTTGCTCTTTTGGGCCCATCTGACCCCTCAAACTTGGTTTAATTTTAATTATGGCATTTTTTTTATAATGATGCGTAGTGCTTTATTATTAAATGACTTTTGCAGTAATTTATAATAAAGGGGAAAGGACCTTTTTAGGAAAAATATTTATGCTTACAGAAAGATACACAAGTATTTTAAAGTATTTGCATTTTTCAGGCTGTCATTATGTTGAGTTGGGGAGGGGGAAGTAATTATTTTAGGCAGTGTGTGGAGCCTTTGTGATTAGAAACATATTTTCAAGTCTCCAGTACTCAAAAACTATAATATTTTAAAAATATTTCTTCTGAAAAATAGGCTTATCCATGCACAATTGCAGCTTCATTTTGCTATGAGCATGAGTCTTCAAAGGAAAACTGCTACCACTTTGCTCGGCCTATTAGTCTGAAAGTTCACAGGGAAATAAGCACTTGTCACTATGAATAAATTGTTGTGTCTAAAACCAGTAATTACTGTGGGCACTTCTGAGCCGTATGTAGGATGTGGCCTTCTTGCTACCACTAAGGGTGTAAAAACTGCCCAGAATAGTTAACCGGTTAAACTATCTGTTTAACTGGTTAACCACCAGCTCTGGTTGGCACGGGGGCTGCTCTAGCCTCATGGACTAGGGGTTGCTCCAACCCCGGTGTGGGTTGGGTCCTTCAGTTAGCCTGTAAGGATACTGGTAAGCAGTGCTTTTTTTTTTTTGTATTAAAAAATTTGTGCCGGTACTCCAGGGGAAAAGTTGTTGAGCTCTGACTGGAGGTGCCGGTACTTCGTACCGGGCAGTACTATCACAAAAAAAGCACTGCTGGTAAGGCACATGCTTACCAGTTAACCTTTAACATCCCTATCTACTAAGTGATGTATCTTGTGTCACTGAGAATGCCCAATGGAGTGTGTTGTTACCCAGGTTCCAGGCTATGGTTTAATAGACAACAGAATATATTTAAATTTTAGATCATTATTCAGCCTATTAATATTTAATGAATCTTTTCTAGATTTTGTTATTTTAACGAGAAGAAAAATTTGAATTTGAGGTGTTAAAACCATAAGTAAAGGGCTTTGAAAGATTGTCTTTTGGATGCCTTTTTTATAGTTTGTCCACAAATGACATCTTTTACAAAATATCTGCCTCCAGCACATGGCTCAGAAAAGCCAATTATAATTAAAATCTTGAATAAACTATTACATGGATTTTTGATTTTTTTTTAATTACAATTAACATTTCTTTGCCTAGTTCTAGAGGCAGCCATCTTTCTGAAAAACTCATTTATAACACTGACAGTCGGATTGTGTGTACATTTGGAGAAGAAAGAACGATGTTCTGGTTCTAGAAGTAAAAAGTTTCCAGCATATCAATGGATTGCCTTCTGTAACTGAAATGCTGAAAATGCACGTCTAGTCTGAAAAGTGACTCTTTAAATACGACAATATGGTGTTCAGTGTTTGTATCTGTTTTTCCATATCGATTCTATTCAGTTTACAAGTAAAAAGATATTTTTCTGACTGGCACACCTGAAAACTCAACATGGGCCTTCTTTCATTTCTTCTTTCCTTCACAAATCTCATAGATAACTAGGGGGCTGTGCTCCCTGCTTGCTGCACTCACCACCTCCCCTCTTTCTGGGGGTAGGGTCTTGGCAGAAGGGGAAAGGGGACTTATACGGTGGTCGGGCTCAGATGGGGAAGGGATGCGGGGCAGCCTAGGGGGTGATCTTGGATGGCAGAGGGGACATGGGATGACTTGGGGGAGGGGGGCGAGGTCGGAATTGGATGGTGAAGGGGACTTCGAGTGGCCCCCGTGGGCTGGTGGTAGGCAGTCAGGCTCTGATGGTAGAGGGGACCCAGCCCCAAGCAGCTCCTCCCTGGCAGTGCTGGCCACAGCATACTGCAGAGCGTGGAGGCAGGTGGCGGCATGAGGATGCAGATGACATGATGACATCACTATCATTCCTCAGGAAAATTATTTTATATGCACAGGGGGAGAGAGAGAAAAGTTTGGTAGTTCAGATTAGGCTCTTGGTGATGCCTTAAATGGGATTTTATATCACTAGTTGAAGTGATTAACCAGTTAAATGTAGTGGTTAACCGATTAAAAGGGGGCCCCGCTGGAGCAGTGACCACTGTGGCCAAGGTGGAGCTCCCCCCATTCTGCAGGTAGGAGGGGATGCTCCAGCCTGGGGTGAGAGTCAGTTGCTGCCAACCCCACATGGGGGGTCCAGACCATGGGCAGCAGACCATGGGTGGGGCTGGCTTCCTGGTATCAGTTAACCGTAATCCAGTCCACATCATGCATTAAGAGTAATCCTTGCTGTGTAACTGGTTGTGTGTTCACATCCCTACCTCCAACAGGAGTGCATAGTTTGATTAATAGAAAGTAATAGAATCTACTTCATTTCCTCCTAGCTATGAGGGCCTGCAAAGCTACTAGGTGTTAAAACAGAACTAAAATCTCCAGCTATGATTTCATATATACACAGAGAGCAGTTCTGCTGAGTGGTAAATACATTTTGGTTACTTTTTAGAGCTGTACTGCTCTGAGTGTTCTGGGCTAGTGACAAATTTTTTGAATTTTAGAAGTCATTGATAAGTTTATGCACACTCACTGTAATTTTGTATCAGTTTGGCAGGGGAAATGAGGGAGTGTGGAAGGCATAAATTCTCTGAAGACTTGACTGATGGTGGGTGAATGTTTTGTCGGTCTGTAGCTTTTTGGAAAATAAGCTTGTATTTTGGTCTCACTGTTGTTCATTTTAGATGCAGGTATCAAGCTCATTTTAGATGCAGGTATCAAGTTCTGCCAGGATAAGGATTTATCAACTGATGAGTTACTAATTTAATTAACCTGAAAATGGAGCATTAATTGAACATGTTAAGAGATGCATCACTTTGACCTTGGAGACCCAGATTCATATTTGGAACATGTCTGAACCAATTATTGTTTGCTAACATCACAATACTACCAGTTAATGTAAAGGAGGCCCCCAACTTGCAACGCGATTGGTTCCGGGGGAAGCGTTGCAAGTCGGTGGTGTTGTAATTCGAACCCTCACTTGCTATAGGCGCCATGTGCCATTGTAAATGTGGGCCGAGGACATAAGTCGGAGAGTTTTGGGCCCTTCCACACTTACAAGCATTTTTGTAAGTGCAGGGGGTCTGAACTCAGGTGATTGCAAGTTGTGTTACAGTTTCCATAGTTTCTGTCAGAAAGCACTGACAAAAGCAAGATGTGTAATGTCAAGTTGCTGATGTTTGACAGCCCTTTAAAAGTGTGTATTGTTAATAAAGATTAGTACTGTGTACATCAAATTATTTGAGTATTGGCTTAGTGTTCACCAGTTTCAGAAGCAATGGACTTGCAATTAGGACACAGTCGGTTTCTTGCTTTTCCATACTGCTGACTTATCCTATGACCTTGAACAGGTCATTTATTCTATGCTTGGGTTTACTCAGCTACAGAATTAAGTTTTTAATACTTAATTACCTCACAGGGGTGTTGCACTGTTTGTAAAGTTTTTTTTGGCATCCTGTGATGAAAGAAACTATGTAAGTGTTAAGGTAGTTATGTTTTATTAGAGCAAAAGACAGGAGGAGTCAGAAGAATACTGGGTTCTAATTCAGACTGAAAAATTGACTCACTATGTAACCTTGGGCAGGTCATTTAGTCATATAGCAAACCTCTCTTTACAGTATATTTCTCCTGGGAAAGATCAGATCAGATGTAGCATGTGGTAATAAATGATTTAGTTTTTACTCAGATGGAAAACTGCAAAAAATCCTAAGATTTTTTTCAATAAACGATATGCATTCTTGTGCATCTAAGATGAGCATTCTTGCAGAAATTAAATAGCCTCCACGTGCAGCGCCCCACCCCCCAACCATCCTCACAGATCCCATTGGCCAGAAACTGGCCAATACAACCTGTAGGGGAGGTATTTGATGAGGGCATGGGCAGTACACAAAGACCTGCTGCCCTCCTCCCTCCAAGGGATGCACAGAGATATGCTTACTCCAGTAGCTGGCAACTTTGAGCAATGCTTAGGGGTGTGGCAAGCAGAGGACATCTATTAAATCATTTTTCAGGAAATTCTAAAAACGTGCGCTGTATTGAAATATTTATATGCATAGTTTGGGTCTACTCTGAATTTTGTGTTTAATGAAACTTGAAAAGAGAGAAAATTTTGTACATATACCCCAACATTATTATAAAAACAACTTGAGTGCAAAACATGAATAGTTAGAAGCTTTAATGCCGGGGTGGGCAATAATTTTCACAGGAGATCTTTTCCAAGAATTTGGTAAGTGGTTATGGGCTGCACTTTTCTCCTATATTAATGGAGGGAGTCTGTGGTCTGTGACAGATCTGGGTGCACTAGGGACCTCTGGGCTTGGAATTGGGGTACAGGAGGGGGTGAAGAGTCTGGGAGGTAGTGTGGGTGTGAGTTCTAACTTGGGGCAGAGGGTTAGGGTTGCAGGGTCTAGGAGGAGATTTGGATGCAGATGGTGGTGCCAGGTGCAGGCTCTGGCCAGCAGGTATTTATCCTGGCTGCCCAGTGAGAAATTTTTTTTGGTATTGTAAAGGTCTTAGGAATCTTTTGGCTACTTATGTGGTTAGCTTCTAAAATGACAGTACTTTAAAAACTTAATGACATTTAATTTCTCCTGAAAATGGTAGTAATTGTGACTTGTTAAGGCATTAATAATCTAAAATAGACAATAATCAACTGTCCTCTTTATGCACAATGAGTAGCCCTATGGCACCTTAGAGACTGAAGGTGCATCTACATAGCATCCTAAACTCAAAATAAGATATGCAATTTGCACCATGCAAATTGGCATATCTTGAATTTATTTAGAAATAACTTATTTTGAAATTTGGTGCATATACACAGCGCCAGATTTTGATATAACACACTATTTTGAGCCATCCGTTATCCCTTGTGCAATAAGGTTTACCGTGATGGCTAAATAGCAGTCCAATTATTTCAAAAAATGTTTCAAAATAACAGGCGGCTTGTGTAGATGCGGGGTAGCTATTTTGGGATACCGGAGGTATCCAAAATAGCCATGCAGTGTAGATGTACCCTAACAAATATATAGGATCTTGAGCTTTTGTGGGTAAAACTCGCTTCATGAGATGAGTTGGTGTGGAAATAACAGAATCCAAGGTAGAGATAACAGCATAATAGTTACCACTCAATTGCTAGTTCCTAGCAACTTGACCCTCCCTTGTTATCTGTGGTGATTAGGGATGTAAATATCATGTAAAGAATTTTAAATGATTAGAAATATTTTGTTTAAATGGTTAATTGATTAAAGGGAGAGGGGCTGAGATTGTGTTCTGCCAGCTGCTCTGGGTAGCTGGAGCTGGGGTTAACGATTAAGGCATCTTAACCAGAAAGACTAATGCTTACTGGTTAGCTGGCTAACACTTTACATCTCTAGAAGTGGTGTACCTGTCCATGTGGGTGTTCTTCCAACCCCAACTCCCTCATTTCTTCCTGGACCCAAAGATTCTGAGCTTTTTTTTTTAATGACTTCTTGTTTCAGGCTACTCTAGTGTTTTGTCATGTTGTCTCATTGCAGAATGCTAATAGGTCATGATCAGAGCTAGATACCTTCCACTCAGTACCAGTAAATTACAAAGCATTATATCAATATCCTGAGGTATCTCGTACCACAAAATGCCTTACTGTTTCTATTTCAGCAAGAGTTTCCTCCTGAAGCTATTCAGTGATCATTACACACTTCTTCCCTTATGTGACCAATCTCATCCTCATCCTCTTTTTCGGACACAGCTGTCTTTCAAAGTTGCCTACCATTTTATAGGTAAATTGTAGCCTGTTTCACCCTCCTAGTGGAACCTTATAAATCCTGAGGCTTTTTTCCAAATCTAAATATTCTCTGAAACAAAATACAAGACTAGGTAGCACTTTAAAGACTAACAAGATGGTTTATTAGATGATGAGCTTTCGTGGGCCAGACCCACTTACTCAGATTTTACATCTCCAGATCTGAGGAAGTGGGTATGGCCCACGAAAGCTCATCATCTAATAAACCATCTTGTTAGTCTTTAAAGTGCTACATAGTCCTGTATTTTGTTTCAGCTATACCAGACTAACACAGCTACATTTCTATAAATATTCTCTGGGCAGCAGAAAATGCTACTGGTAGGATAACTTAGAAATTACAGAACGGCTTGGCTAAATCTTTCACAGTCTTTCAAAAAGCTACAAAATTGATCCGTATGGGAAAAATTATGTAAGATTGCTTAAAAGTCAATTAGAATTAACAGCCATTTATCTTTCCTAAATTAGTGGAGAGAAGCCCAGTGAGTTTGGTACACTGGATCATATTTTTGGTATAATGCATTATTTATGCCACTGTCTGCCCAGTAATATTGCTTATGCCCAGTGCTAAGTTATGTCATGATTGTGCACATTCTTGGTGCTTTCAGTTTGGCAAAAAAGAATTTGTCGAATCAGAGCATGTTTTACAGTTGACTGATTAAACAGAAAAGAGATACAGTGAGGGCAAGGGCATTGAAAAACACCTCTAATTTAATGGCCTAGGTTTTCTGCAATATGATATATTCATTTGCCATGCAATTTTTTTTCATTGCTTGAAATGGGGATACTAGCTTTCTTTTTTCTGCTCTTTGTTGATTTCTTCTAAATGAAGAAAATAGTCTCTCTTCCTCTGGAATAGATGTTACTGCAGTCTAAAACTGATTTACTGCTTCATCAGCTTATATCTGAGATCATTGTCCAGTGACATCTGCTAATTTGTTAGTTTAGATCTCTTTCTATCTTCAGCAGAAATGTAGTTGTGGTATAGATTGACTCTAGCAGTAATTTTTGGTCTTCTAGCATGGGGTCCATTTTAAGATGTGCATGCATGCAAGATAGGTTTATTTTTAATAACAGTGTTTTTCTGGGCCATGCATACATTTTATGCTTCCTTGTGTTGCTGTTCAAAGGTATAGGGGATAGGGATGTGAATAGGTAATCGGTTAGCCAGGTGATGCTTACTGGCTACTAGGAGCAGCTCCCCACCCACAGTCTGCCGCAGGCAGTGGAGGCCAGGAACTGGCGGAAGCCCCAGGCCCAGGACTTGGAGCCTGCCAGTGGTGACATCTCTGGGGCCAGGAGCCCGCTTAATAGGTTAACTGGATAAACATTAGGTTAATCTGACATTTAAACCAGTTAACTGATTAATCAGAATTTTACATCCCTAGTACCGATGAACCTACTTGGTGTCCAGTCTGCTAGATTTTAGCTTTGGTTAAACTACTTCAAATCTTATGAGACTTCTCACGACTACCTTCATTCTTTGATTTTAATCGCTGCTGTCTGTTCCAGTACTTGTTGAACCAAAAATTTCCATTATACAATTTTCCCTGTAGGAGAATTGAAAAATGGTCAACTGAAAACTTCTTTAGGTTTTAAGCCTTGCTGAAAAGGAGGCGTAGTAGATACCTATTCTGTTGGGTGAGTTCCACATTCCATTTACCCACTGGCTACGGTCCTTTTTCCAATAATGGACTAAGATCACATCCAACTGGTGGGTTCTAGAGATTGTTTGGGTTATCCCATACCTTTTACATCCATTCCCCCTCCCTACCCCTCTCCCTTTCCCACTTCAGAGACTCCTCTCACCAGAACTTGCTACAACTAGAAATTCAATATCTGCTACAAATTGGGACTATAGGCCGAAGGGTACGGTTCTATCAAAGAAGAGGGTTCTATTCAAAATACTTCCTCACACAGAAGACAGAGGGCTGGAAACCCATAATAGATTTCAGAAAACTCAACAAATACATAACAAATCAAAGGCTAGAAATAGTCAAGTTGGCAACCATTATATCGGAGTTATTCAGTGGAGATTGATTCTTAGCCCTCGATCTCCAAGACACTTTCACATAACCAGCACACAGACATTTCCTATGCTTTATGGTAGGAACCAACCATTACCAATACAAGGTTTTTCTACGTGGATTACCAGCAGCACTAAGAGTCTTCTCCAAAACCCTGGCAGTAGCAGCAGCATACCTTCACCACGCAGGAGTGATAATATTTTCTTTCTTAGACGACTGCCTTATCAGAGGCACATCCTATCACGATACCCAGGATATGGTCAACACATCCATCGCTCTACTACTTAGTCTTGGATTCCATATCAATTATCAAAAATCCACTTTGCAGCCCACGCAGACTCTCAAATTTACAGGAGCTCAACTAGGTTCCATCACAGCCAGAGCAGCACTGCCAAAATACAGGTTCGAATCACCACCCTCATAAACCTAGTACAGGCTTCACCAGTTACAACAGTGCACAGCTGTCTCCACATACTTGGCCACATGGTGGTGAGGTGCCTTCAAGCATGACTGGCTACAGCTTATGCACAATGCTCTCTTCAGGGACTCCCTACACAAAACAGTCCGCATACCATACCATGTTCTATCTTCACTACACTGGTGGACACAGCCACACAACATGCTAGAAGGCATCCCATTTCCACAACCTTCTCTGATGATTATTATAACTACAGACTCCTCCCTTATGGATAGGGGAGCATGCCTGGACTCCTACACTGTTCAGGACGAAGAAACCAGAATCTACAGCAACCTCCTAGAATTAAGAGCAGTACGCCATGCATGCCTTCATTTTCTCCCACAAATCAAGAACAAGGTTATCCACGTCCTAACAGACAATATATACTTTCTTTTTACTAATGTATTAAAAAAAAGAAGTGGGGGAGGGATAGCTCAGTGATTTGAGCATTGGCCTGCTAAATCCTTGAGGGGGCCATTTAGGGATCTGGGGCAAATCTGTCAGGGATGGTACTTGGCTCTGCTATGAGGGCAGCAGGCTGGACTTGATGACCTCTTAAGGTCCCTTCCAACTCTGTGAGATGGGTATATCTCCATATATTAAGTGCCTATGGCCAGCTTATGTGGCAGTGGAATGTCCCACCTCTAACTGGTCTGCGTCCATTATCAGTGGCATACATATCGTCTTGTTCTTGTACAGTCTTCCAGGTCCTATTGCCATTTTTCATCAACAGTAAACTTGGCTTGGGTGCCTTTGTATCTTAAGTGATCAAAGGGTTGTTGGGTTGTTTGCTCAAGGTATGCTGTGCTAGCTGTCTGTGCAGAGATGGTATGGCACACGGGGGGACATGTAGCTGAACATCTATCAACATCTATTGACAATTTCTTGACAAAGGATGCTTCACAGTCACTTCAATTGGTAGTGACTAAAGACTACACCAACAATGACTGTGTGTTAAGTGCCTGGGGCAAGTTCTCGAGTGTGTAGATCTCTGTTTAGCCAAACTTCAACTTGGCTAATTATATAATGCTTAGTCTCAGAGAGGTAGTCATGTATTAGTCTTTATCTGAAAACAAAAGTCTCATGGCACCTTACCGATTTCTGCAAAGAAGAGGAGTCCCATGCCACTGGATTCCTTATTTTTTACATAATGCCTAGTGATTTTTAAATAAGCTAATCACTTCTCAAAAAGTAACTTACCAGAGTTTGGCTACATTTCTCTGTGTTTCGAGTCATCAGATTCTAAAAATTGCTTGAAAATGTCATCAAAAGAATGTTAAGCTTACAAATCAAGAACCTTACTGCATGCAGAAGCTAACAGAATGCCAGAATTATTATTGCCTGTGTAACTTTAATTTGATGTTCATGTGCATATGCATTCTAGGAGACTTTGATACAGTTTAATTCCATAATAATCTATTTTTTCTGCAGAGAGCTCTGCCTTCGTTGTTTAGTTAATCCCAGTCCACTCTTCATCCAGGGTCCTTGACCCAGTTTCTCTGGCTTAGTCCTGCTCTTGATTCAAATGCAGAGGGGATGAACATAGTGCGAAGAGATTCTCTCAATTTGTTCTCAATCACGTTACAGTGGCCCTAGCTGTCAGGAGGAGCTATTGCAAGGAAAGTCCCACTCAATCCTGTAAATCTGATTTCTGGAGCATCATCCAAGCTAGAAAATTTTTAAGAAAATATAGCTGTGAAACTTTAACAAGCCATTGCTAAGTATGTGCAGGCAGATTTTTAAGAGCTTGTAACTGGGCCAAACTTGGGCAGTTTTTCACAAGAATGACAAAAAGCACATCCCTGATCCCAGGGTGACCATTGCCAGATTTATATTTCCTGATCCCACATGATGGAGGTACTGCATCTTCTTAATTAAATAGTTGTAATTTGTTTTAACATGGGTAAAACAATATTTTCCCCAACCTCTTTTTCAGAAATGGCTTGATCTTTTTTTTTTCCAGACTTGAGGGGATAACTCCCACCCAAAGCCCCCAAATTAGCTTAAGCCAGACACTCAGCACAGAAAATTTCAGTCTGAACAGCTTGTCAAACTTAATTTTAGTCAGTGGGATGCATCAGGCAACCTTAACTAATAATTGGTGCTACAAGCACTTCCTGTAACAGATGACTAACTACATTATGGTTATGGAACAAGATAAAAATGTATTTATTCAACTGATAAAATTGTAATAAATTCTGGTTTTAGCAGTTTAATGTAATTAAAATAATGTAGCATAGACATAGTATTTTGGAATCCTGTATATGCACAGTTTTACCATGTATATTCATCTGAATAAATATGCAGAGCTCTTGGTTTCTTTGAGTAAGATATGTTTTGGTTTTCCTAGCTAGTGAGTGGAATGTTGTATTTTACAAAGCAAATAAAAATAAACAGATTTAGATTAATTATAGTAAAACCGGTACAATACACCTTTAGTATGCCACCATCTTGAGAGAACGCCAAAATATTCCCAACATATTGAGTACTGAGTAATTCCACATATGTGTAAGGCTATTGTATTAACCAGCATACTGTTGTTTGGCTCTTCAGTAGCTTAAGAAAACAACCTATGTATTCGATGCACTGATATATTTTCTGTAAAATGTTAGATGTTTACATATTTCCAGGCTCACTTCCTTTTATCATAAGCCTTTACAACTCTTAAATATATTTTGTATTGGATAAGAATTATAAGACACCTCTTAGTTTCTAAGAAGCAGGGACCTTTTTTGTTTCCCTACCTAGCACAGTAGAGCAGTAATGCCCTTAGTGGCATCCAGATTTTTATCATTATTTATATCACTATAACAGTCATGTCTGAAGGAATGTCTATGATAATTTCAAACCAGAGGTGGTACTACCTAATAACTTGTAATAGCTTTTATAGACCAACTTTTGGTGGATTTTCTGTTCTATAAATATTTTTCTGTAGCATCTCTTTTGCTGCTTAGCAGGCATTTGGTTTAATAAAACTGTTTGCTAATGAACTTTGCTAAATTGAATATCTTACTTTTGAATAGAATATGCATAATAATTGGCCTGAGTGCCATGTGATGACGACCACGAGTAGCAGATCTCATTCCAAAATTCCTGTGCTCAGCAGTAGGATTGTTTTATATGAAGATTATTGTTGAACCACATTGGGCATTTAAGACATACATAGAAATAGCAAGAGATAATATTTAGCACTTATGCACTTGTTGATCCATAGATGTCAGAGTGCTTCACAAAAGTTTTGAACATTATCACCACTTTACAGATAGGAAATCTGAGTCACAGCAAGTTTGTAACTTCCTAAAATCACAAGTGAGTCAAGGGCAGAGCTGAGAATAGAACTTAGTGCTTGCCTCAGTCTAACGCACTGCTCTCTCTTTCTCCTTTTAATTACTGACATACTTGCTCGTTCTACTTCTGCATTTCATGTTAAAATGCTGGTTGGATCTTGAATCAGAAGTCTGGAAGGGTAGTATATAAGGTAGGAAAAGTTTCACTTTCTTCGTGCATTCTGAGGCACCTAACCAGTTAGAAATCCCCTGAAATTCTCAGTAAGGAAGAGGCCCGTGAAACTGTGTTTCTGTTAAGCTTCCAGATAAGAGCTTTTGTACTGATATGTGAAACACTTAGGATTGTAAATGTCTGAAACATTTCTAGTTTTATAACCCTTTAGTATAAAACCATGCTGGCAAATGTTTGTGTGCACTCCATTTGCAAGCTAATAAATCTTTTAACTGACATCTGGCATTTTTCCCAAATAGCTTGCTTTCATTTCAAGCCCCATGTTGTGTGGCAAAGTAGGATTCCCAACGTACTTCTGTATGCACAATGAAGTAAGTAAAATATTTCTTTTGGATACTGTAGTGGAGAGAAGTTTCATAAGTGTAAAAGGAAAATAAGCTGCAAAAGATTTTCAGAGGACAGAACATGAACATTATCTTCATAAACATTAATTTAGAAAACTTGAAGAGCTCAGAAAAGCACAAATTCTCCTAAGTCATATCTGCATTGCAAAAATTACTTATTGATTGGTTAGGGGTATCAGTAATGGGTGCAGCTGAACTAGTTTTCCTCCTTTCATAATGGATAACTTTCATTGGATAAAAGGCTATCCAGTGAAGATTCTATCTATTCATAGACTGGATTCCGGAATCTACCGTGATAATCTTTTAGATGTAGGGCAGTTATCACCTCCCATATAAGTGTTAATTTCTGTATTCCTGGAGGTTTCGCACCTTTTGTTCTCTCTCTCTCTCTCTCTCTGCTTTTGCTTGATCAGTGGAGAGAAGGAATAGACAAGTTGCCACTGTTTTGGGTAGAAGTGTAAGGTAGAATCCCTGGCTCTCAGGCTAAGTCTGCACTCTCTCCCCCAGCACATTCAGCCAAATTTCTTCCTCCTGGCTCAGTCCACTGCCGGATGCCCCCTGACATCCCAAGGTATCCATGGGGGGAGGGGTCTTTGTAGTGGAAGTGGGATCACCTCCAAGTTTATCATCCCGCTCTTTGTAACACCTGCAAGTTGTGGGGAAAGCACCAGAAAAGCATTTTGTTTCCTGAGCCTTGTGGTAGGTGTTTCACAGCTCTTTCACTTTGACCCTACATTGCAACATGTCCTGGTCATTGCTCCTTTTCCTCATACACCTAGAGATCTGCCCGTAGGGATTGTAATTCCTACAGCTAAAGCACAGCTGTTTCTGGACTGGCTCCTTTCCCGAAATGCTGATGAGGTCTAGCACCACAACGTGACTCAATGCTGGGGATCTCCTAATGCAGGGCTTCTCAACACACAGCCCACTGGTTGTATGCGGCCTATGGCCCATTTGTTTGAGGCCCGCAGTGCAGTTTGGATTTACACGGGGCTCAACATGCGGCCTGCAGGTAGGATCCTTTGAACATAGCCTGCACTGGGAACACACTTCACAACGGTGAGGAATCTCCTGGATGAGGTGAGCATTGAAAGACGCAAGCGGATGGGCTGGCTGGAACAGATGGGTACAGGGTGTTGGTGTTTCATAATTTTCATTTCTCTCTTGTGCTTAAATTTAATTCTTTGAGTTGAGTTCTAAAATGCAACTCCCAGTGATCAATGATAGGGAACCATGGCCAGTAGAAGCTGTGGGCTCAGTGTCTGTAGATGGGGGCAGCACATGGTGCCATGGAGCCATTGCTGTACATGCCAGCTGCTTTAAGGAATGGTGCAGGGCCAGGGCAGGAGTAAGCCTGCCCTAACTCCACTGCTCCACCACCCAGAAGCTGTCTCAGTTAAATAGTTCCCAGCCAGATGCTGCATCCTGAACCCTTGTTGCAGCCCTGAACCTCATCCTTCACCCAACATTTTGCCCCAGACGTAAGTTCCCCTGCACTCAAACTCCTTCCCAGAGCTTGCACCCTGAAACCCCTCCTGCATCCCAAGTCCCCACTCTGGGCTAAGCCTGGAGCCCCTCACACGCCTAACCCCTTGGCCCTAGACCAGAGCCTGCACCCCAACCACCTACCCCAGCCTGGCGAAAGTAAGTGAGGATGGGGGAGGAAGAGGAATGGAGGGAACAGGGTGAGGCCTTGGAGACGGGGTGGAGCAGGGGTGGGGCCTCGAAGGGATGAAGGAAGTGGGAAAAGGGTATTTGGGTTTGAGGTAGATCAAAGTTACTTAAATGGAAAAAGTGATCTTGTGGTTAAAAAGGTTGGAGACCACTGATTATGGTGGGAGAGAAAAAGGGGGATCTTTTGCCAGGTAGACCCTCTCCTATTATTGTGGAATTCTGTTCATAGTAAGGTGTGTGAGAGGTGGAAGGGAGTGGGTGATAGATTTTTTTTTTTTTTTTTTTTTTGAGTGAAGAGTCAGTTTGTGGTTTAAAACCAGAGATTGTAGTCCTATTTCTCTAAAGGCACCCAGTGCTCACAGACAAGCTTGTTACAACCCTGTGAGGAGGCAGATTCTGTTCCTCAGTTTCAGATTTTAGTGTGGTAAATGAATTATTCATTCTTCACTCTAAATATTATTTGCAGATTTCGTAGCCACAGAAGTTCTTTGAGAGAAAATTATTCCTAAGTGTTAGAGAATGGAGCTTTACCAGCACCAAGATCTTTGCTTAAAAATCAAATCAAATTGTTTAGCTGATAGATTTATTTGAAACATTTGAAGTCCTGCATAGGTATATAGTAGTGCTAGCATTTTTTCAATAAATTGAACTGATCAAAGTTTTAGTTACATATACTTTGCAACTGGATACTTCGGTGAATAGACTTTCTAAAATTATCACCTTTTTCAAATTAACTCATCAATGCTTTTCTGTCATTAATGCATCTGCATGTTGACAGCTTCTCCCAGCTCCCCATTTACTGTTTAGGAGAAATAATGAATTCTGTGTGGGTTTTGCAAACTGAAAAGTAGAGAGAGAAAAGGAAACAGACAGTGCTCATATTTTAGATTCCAGAACTTTGATCATGTCTCTTTAACTGTACCTTGACTATTTTAATCTCTTGTGAATAACTTCTATAGGAACTTTAACTCTATCAATATAATTAAATACAAATAGAAACAAATGTCTTGTTTCCTATGTACAGGCAGTCCCCGGGTTACGTACAAGATAGGGACTGTAGGTTTGTTCTTAAGTTGAATCTGTATCTGATCAGTTTCAACAGCGGCTGAATCTGGACACCAGTTCCGACTTACATACAGATTCAACTTAAGAACCCCAGGCGTCCCCAAGTCAGCTGCTGCTAAAACTGATCAGCAGCTGATTCCAGGAAGCCCGGGGCAGAGCAACTCTTCCTCTGGCTTCCTGTAGTCAGCCGCTGGTCAGTTTCAGCAGCGGCTGACTTGGGGACGCCTGGGGCAGAGCAGCTTGGGTGCTGCTGGGTTGGTCCAGTAGCGCGGCCGCTCCTTGGCGCTACTGGACCAACCTAGCAGCACCCCAGCTGCTCTGCCCCAGGCGTCCTGATTCAGCCGCTGCTGAAACTGATCAGCAGCGGCTGAATCAGGACTCCTGGGGCAGAGCAGCTGGGCTGCTGCCGGGTTGGTCCAGTAGCGCCAAGGAGTGGTGCTGCGGGACCAACCAGCAGCGCCCCACCTGCTCTACCACAGGCCTCGGGCTTTGCTCCACGTCTCCCTGGTCTGCTGGAGGGGGGGGGGGGGCACTAGCTGCATCCCTCCCCCCCAGCAGACCAGGGAGACGCGGAGCAAAGCCGCGGAGGACCCAGGCTGGACCCGCGGCGCTTCCAGATCAGCTGAAAGTGCCGCGGGTCCGGCCCTGGGTCCTCCGCCGCTTTGCTCCCCGTCTCCCTGGTCTGCTGGCTCCCCCAGCAGGCCAGGGAGATGGGGAGCAGCTTTTCTCGCCCCGGAGGAGGCGGGCGGCGGGACCAGGTGTCCCGCCGCTCCAGTCCTCCGGGGCGAAAAAATCCCCGTTCGTAACTGCGGATCCGACATAAGTCGGATCCGCGTAACTCGGGGACTGCCTGTACTTTTTCTTTGTATCTTTGATTGAAATAGAAACATTACAATCCACATTTTAAAACTATGGTTTGTCCCCTCTTCCTTCCCAAATACCTGATGTTTTCGGCGCACATCAGACATTATTCTTCTAAGGACAGTGACTAAACAAACAACTACCACTTTTATATCTGTTCTTTGTTAGGCCTGATGACTAACTGTTGAGTAGCTCAAGGAACTTCCTTTCTTGAGGCTCCGTGACCTCAGGAGCATAAGTCAAAATAAGAATGGTACACAAACCATTCTTATTTTGAGTGGCTAATTTCGGTTTAGTTTAAATCTATTCCTCAACAATTTAAACTAAAATAAGTCTGGTTTAAATTGAAATAAGAATGTCCAAACTCCCATTTGTACAAGTTGAACTAAATTTGTTTAAAATCACACTTGAGTTAAATTTGGTGGACCTGTGCATATAAGCAAGTAGTGAATTTTTTTTTTAAATATTTTATTGCTTGCTTGCACAGTATTCTCAGCCTGGGAGACAAAAGAGGAATAAGTATCAGACAAATCAAAGCACTTATCACAGGACAGTCAGACCATTCCTCACCCTTCTAATATTCCTATCTTTCATGAGTACATTTTAAGGCACTGAAGCTGCTTTTTTCATACACTAACCTCATCTCCCTGCCAAGGTACTTCAGACCTGACCTGTAGAGAGCCTACTTCTTGAAGTGAGAACAAAGTCCATTCTCTGTGGCCCATTCATTCATTGTCTTTTTTTCTGCTGACTGAGACAAGGAGGCAGTTGTAAAAGTTGTTTTTTTGTGATATGGACACCAACATTCATTTTGTTTTGGCAAATGACCATTGGATGGTGGTAGTGTCCTTTTACATTACCGACCCAGGCCAAATTCAAACTAGGGATGCTAAAATAAGTTTATTATTATAAATGTGTAACATGTTTACAGCAGGGAGGGCGCTGCTGCATGTAACCATGAGGGCTAACCAATGAGCCCAGACTCATTGATTAACCATGTACACGGGTACACATTCCACATCCTTAATTCAAACCAATAACATAGGCCTTGTCTACGCTATTATGGGCCATCAGCTTAAGTTACACAACGTCAGCTATGTGAATAACTTTAGATGGTCTTACCGCAGCGTCTTCACCTCGTTAAGTTGACTGCTGAATGCTCTCCCATCAGTTCCATTTACTCTTCTCATTTTGGTGGAGTACCAGAGTCTAAGGCAGAGCGCTCAGAGGTTAATTTATTGCATCTATACTATACTAGATGCAGTAAATCAACCTCTGCTGAATCGAACCCTACCCATCAATCTAGCCCATAGTGAAAACATGATCATAAAAGCACTATGCTACATTTAAAAGATGCTTCTACAATGTCAGGAATGATTTTGTCAGTGTTTTGAAACTAGTCTGTGGGTCATGCTGTGGTAACTCAGATCTGCTCATGATCTTACATTGCGTTATCAATGCTTGTGAGACGATAACCACTTCTTTCATCTGAATAGTGTGGCTTTATAGGAAGAGGAGGGGAAACAGGAAACCTGGGGAATTTTAATAATGGCCACTAATTACTTCTGATTTTTTCCTTTGATATATAAAGAAAATCTGTGTTTAATTTCTTCTGTTAGTTTTATCTCCTTTGATAACCTGCAAGTGAAATTAAAACCACACAAAACCAACTGTGTAGCTCTGAGATTGAACCTTTCAGTCACTGGTCATCAGGTATCTTGTACGAGTTGTATTTTCTGCCCAATTTTTAAAAATTATAAACTTTTTTGAGGACAGAGACCACATCTTTTTCTAGAGTAGATTCCCAAGAATATAGATGGTGCTCAACAAAGAATAAATAATACCCTGTTCTTTGACAGTCGGTGAATAATCTTGTCTATGAGAAGTCTACCTTTAAAGAGAAACCTCTGTTAGTAGTTTAAATACACCATAGTCTGATTATTTTGTACAGCAACTTAAAATTCTTGATGTTTTACTATGATAAAAGCGTATCAGTTCCAAATATACTTTTTGGAGAAAACAGACTCCTTACAGTGACGTTGCTTTGGTTTTCAGCCAAGAAAACAGGCTACACTGGCTGCTTGACTAAGAACATTTGCTTTGGAAAACACTGATGATAATTTTAAACACTATTAAAATATCCAGTAAAAGTAGTACAAATATAGTTTTATTTATATTGGTAGAGAATATTATTTAAATGGAGTGTGTCCATTTTACTCCCCCTGGCACTGGGATTGTATTATATAAATTCATACTCTGCTTCTAATTACTGGCTTTGTTGTGTCAGCTGTATTGAGCTAGTACCATGGTATGATTTTGACCTTAAGTTACTTTAGGTGGCTCACTGTACATTCAAAGCAGGAATAGTGCAATTGAACCACAGATTTACTCATTGCTTTTTCAGACTCCAGTTACTCATGTATCTGGATGACGTGTTCCCTCTAATATGCTGTTTCTAACTGACAAAAAGTTATTTGAATGCTTAATTTTTATGTATTTATTTGTTTGTTTATGGGGGGGCTTGGACATGCTCACATTGAGTTAAAGGATTCATTTAAACCTTTTTCATGCTGAAGGTTATCTGATATATTTTAAATATTGCACTTCATTTGTCCTGAAAAAATTGTTTAGCACCTTTAATGGGTCTGGTCTTTAAACTACTTTCATATTAGTCTGTTGTTTGCCTTAAATTTATGTGCAGTGTTTAGTTCTCAGGCTTATTTATGAGAGTGCTGCATAACACATCTGAAAGAGTCTGCAGTGTTAAGAGATTTAAACATGGTCTTTAGACAATTACCGTCTTTCAGTGTATATAACTTGGGAGTTATACAAACCCTTCCCCCCTTCACCCCACCCCACCATGGGGTATACATGTCCGCGGGGAATACAAGTTTATTTTTACTTGCCTGCGCTGTCGTCTCCATTCCCCCTGCCCGGAGGAGGGTGGGTTGTGCCTGGCTGTTGCTGTGCAGAGCCTGGGCGCAGCTCCCTTGCTGCAGGCAGGCCGGCTAGCTCGCCTGCGCTGCGCGGTCTGTTTCCCCCTCCCAGAGGAGGGTGGGTTGCACTTGGTTATGGCTGTGCGGAGCCTGGGCGCGAGTGCGGCTCCCTTCCTGCAGGCCGGCCAGCTTGCTTGTGCTGCTCTCTATGTTCCCCCCTGCTGGCAGCGGGTATGTGCAATTACCTTAAAGTAGCATATATAACCTGTGGGTCATACATGTCTGCGGGTTATCTAAAACTTTTTTTACTCATCAGGAAAAACTGTGGGTTATATACTCTAATTTATGGTAATGAAGTTCCTTTTAAATCTCTTGGGGTTTGTCTATGCAGGGATAAATGACTGTAGCTGACACAGGGCTGCTGATTCAGGGCTAAAATTCACTGTGTAAACTTTTGGGCTCTGTGGGACTCTCCTCCTCATAGGGTCCCGGAACTTGGGCTCTAGTCAAAGCCTGAGTATCTGCACACCTATTTCTTAGCCCTGGAACCTGAACCTCATGAGGATATTTATTCCTGTGTAGACATACACTTTGATTTTCAAGATCAGATTTCTTAAATGGGTTATTTATCTGCCTAAAGTTCATTATTTTTAAAATGGATTTTTCAGAGCTGCTGAGTTACCTCGTAGTTGTTCTGGCAGAATTGATTGGAAGTTCTGGGTGCTTGACATCTCTAAAATACAGCCACTTTTATTTAGGTACCCAAGTATGTTGAGTTCATTAGGTTTGAAAATGATGGCCTGTTTCCAGTTGTCTCGTATTTCCCATTGATTTTTTGGCACTATCAGAGATCACTTCACTGCACAGATGTTACCTGTAACTCAAGTAAGTCCTGTCTGTATACACAAACGTGGAATAGTGTTTTAACTTGAGTTGTCTGGCCTGTCAGAGATGTATAGGCTAAAGCCTGAGTTAGCACATCTCATCAGCAGCTAACATGGACATGCACATGTCCATGGGGCCAGATCTAATGCATCCAGGGTGCTAAGAGAGTTGGCTGATGTAATTAAAGAGTCATGGGCCATTTTCTTTGAAAAATCTTGATGATTGGAGGAGGTCCTGGATGATTGGAAAAAGTCATAGATAGTGTCTATCCTTTAAAAGGGAAGAAGGAGCATACAGGAGACTACAGATAGGTCAGTCTCACCTCAATCCATGGAAAAATCATGGAGCAGATCCTCAAGGAATACATTTTGAAACACTCAGAGGAGAAGATGGTCATCTGATCAGAAACAGATGGTGTGGATTCGCCAAGGGCAAGTTATGCCTGACCAACCTGATGGCTTTCTATGATAAGATAACTGGCTCTATCGGTATGGGAAAAGTGGTGGACATGATATACCTTGACTTTGGCAAAGCTTTTGATACTGCCTCTCACAGTATTCTTTCCAGCAAGTTAAAGTAGTATGGATTGGATGAATGGACTGAACTATAAGAGGGATAGAAAGCTGGCTAGATTGTCAGGTAGTGTTGAGTGGTTTGACATCTAGCTGATAGCTGGTATCAAGTGGAGTGCCCCAAGGGTCAGTCCTAGGGCCACTTTTGTTTAGCATCTTCATTGATGATTGGATGGATTGCACCCTCAGCAAGCAGATGATACTAAGTTGAGGGGAGAGAGAGATGCTGGAGGATAGAGATAGGGTTCTGAGTAACCTAGACAAATTGGAGGATTCATCCAAAAGAAATCTGATGAAGTTCAACAAGGACAAGTGCAGTGTGTTGCACTTAGGATAGAATAATTCCATGAACAGCTATTAGGGTTGCCAGGTGTCTGATACTGACCCGAACAGTCTGGTATTTTTGCCTCCTGTTTGGTTAAAAAAAAAAAAAAATTCAGAAAATACTGGGCACCTAAAATGTCTGGTATTTTCAGATTTTTCCCCACCCCCTCCGGCCAGGAGGCGAAAATACCGGACACCTGGCAACCCTACAACACGCTCGGCAACTGGGCCCAGCTCCCAGCCTCCTACCTCCCCAGGCCCCCGACACCACCAGTCCCCGCCCCCGGACACCCTGCTTACCTGGTTTTGCAGGGAAGCTGCATTTTGGCTTGATCACGAAAACAGAATAGCCACCCGCAAAAAGCCTAAAGACCAGGGAGAAGGGGGGGGAATGCCTTTCCTGGGTCTTAGTGCTCAACCGCTCCCCTGTTCCTATCCCTATTCTGACTCTGCACACACTCTGAAAGGGGTCATGCAGTTTTATTTTATTTTTACTTAACTCTCGGAGCCCCCCCTTTTTTCCTCAACTTTGGTCCCCCTCCCCTTTTTCCCTCAATAGAATTTTTTCCCTGGTGTTTTTTTGGGGGGGCAGGGATCGGTATTTTTGGTTAAACCATCTGGCAACCCTAACAGCTATAGGCAGAGAACTGACTATCTAATTAGTAGTGGTGCAGAAAAGGACCTGGGGATTACAATAGATAAGAAGCTGGTTGTGAGTTAACAGTGTGCCCTTGTTGCCAAGAAGGCTAATGGTATATTGGGCTGCATTAGTAGGAGCAATGCCAGCAGATCATGGAAAGTGATTATTCCCCTCTGAGGCCACATCTGGAGTACTGCATCCAGTTTTGGGTCCTCCACTACAGAAAGGATGTGGACAAATTGGAGAGAGTCCAGCGGAGGGCAACAAAAATAATGAGGGGGCTAAAGCACATGACATATGAAAGAGGCTGAGGGAACTGGGCTTATTTAGTCTAGAGAAGAATGAAGGAGGATTTTGATAGCCTTTAGCTACCTGAAGGGGGGTGCCAAATAGGATGGAGCCAGGCTATTCTCAGTGTTGACAGATAACAGAACAAGAAGCAGTGGTCTCAAGTTGCAGACTGAGAGGTCTAGATTGGAAATCAGGAAAAACCATTTCAGTAGGAGGATGAAGCAGCACTGGAATAAATTGTCTAGAGAGGTGATGGAATCTCTATCCTTAGAGGTTTTTAAGGTCAGGCTTGACAAACCCCTGGCTAGAATGATTTAATTGGAATTGGTCCTGCTTTGAGCAGGCTAGAGGTCTCTTCCAACCCTAATCTTCTTTGATTCTATGGGCACGACCACTCTGCAGTATGAATGTGGGACTGCTTCATTTGAGTGCTCCAGCACCTTCCTTCTGTGTCCAGAAATGGTAAACAAGTTCTCCCACAATACAGGAAAAAAATTCATGAAATGATTCAGCTTACTGCAGTGTAGATAACCATGGGATGTTCCCCCCCTCCCCCCCCCCCCCCGCTAGTCTTAACACTGCTCATGAATCCATGCAGCACCAGCATTGGCATCCCAGCTTCTGAGGTGTTTTTGCATTGTAGCTGCTCTTACTGGAGTTTAGATAATTGAAGTTAAATCTGTAGGGAAGATATGCTGTGGGAAAAACTATATTCAGGAAGAACTCCAGAAATCCAAATAGCTTGCTTTTTTTAGGATCTGCAGGGCAAATGTGCAGAGCTTGCTTCATGCAGTTGTGAGTGTTGCCTAGCACTCTACTAAGCATCTATTTCTGAACTCCCTAGAAATCCACTTTTCTTGCTTATTTATTGTAATGTTTATCTTCCATCTTGTACATATTTTTCCTCATGTTTTTCACTTCAAAAATAGACTATGTAGCTTCTTTTTATATAGTGATCAAAATACATCATTTTACCTATACCCTGTTTATTGATCAGAAAATCTGACATGACATTTTACAATTTTTTTCTGCCTTGAGTTAGGGGACTTGAAACTTCATTCAGAAAGCTTATATGATATTTTTGTGTGTCAGGCATTGTGGCTTCAACAATAAGGAATCTTTGGTACATACAGATTTCTGAGAAATAAAAATACAGATTTTTTTTTTTTTGCTTAATCTAATAAAAGCCAGAATTTTCCAAACAGTTAAATGATTTTGGGTGCCAAACTTGTTACATATTAGTAAAGTCTGAATTTCAGAAGATGGGTGTTTACACACTGTAATTGCTTTTGAAAATCTGGGCCATTCTTTATTATTAGATAGTTTAGAAGCTCTTACCAAAATAATATAAAGTAGTTGTAGACCAGTTGGCAAGCTTACTTTTCTTTACGTAAATATATGCTGCTTCTCAGCAAGGATATTAAATTTTGATTTTGATTGGTTGATGATAGTCGATGTAGTTGGCATCGACTATTCGATTCGTCAGTAAGGGCACCCTGCTGGCTCTTGCTACACTTCAAAGGTGGAAGCGCTGTGGGGAGCACAGGGCCAGCGAGGGACACAAGCAGTCCACTGCTTGCCTCACAGTTCCTGATTTTGAAATGTGCAAAAGCCCCCTGGGGCTCTTGTCCATTTCAAAAGCAAAGCGTGCATGGGGCCAGTGGACTCTCCCGCTGACCCTGTGCTCCCCGCAGCGTTTCTGCTTTTGAAATGTAGCAAGAGCGCCACTCTTGCTGCATTTCAAAGGCGATGCATCACCAGTTTCCCACTGTGCCCCCGTCCTCCCCCCCCAGATGGTGCTGCAGGGAACCAGCTTTTACGCTCCCCACCTTGCTGCCTCTCTGATAGAGGCAGTGGGGGGGGGGGAGAGGCAACTAGTTGACTTGACTATTCGATAAGCAGAGCTCCACAATCTATGTAATCTGCTCACCCGTGGCAAGTAGATTACATCCTGGAAGAGCCGGGTTCGGGTGATCTGCGCATGCACAGAACACCGGACAGCGCGGCTGGTGAGCAGAGCTCACTGTGGCTTGGCGAGCCCTGCCGATAAGCATATGCTTATCGGATAGTCAACTTAGTCACATTCCTACGTCCCAGTAGGGACGTAAAAGGGTAGTCGAGTTAACTACTCACATCCCTCCCTTGCTGTCCATTGGAGGTGGGGTAGGGAGGGGAGAAGTAGGAGCTAGTGCTGGGGGGAGCTGGCTTAAAAGGCAGCAGTGTGTTTTGATAAGTACAGTCCTTGTACGGTGTTTCATAGAATGATCGGTTAAGTGATTCAGGAGGTTTTCTGTCTTAACACTAATAATTCCTTTACTTTTCCTGTGCACTCCTGAAGGCATCTTTTATAATCACCTTCCCTGCTGCATATCATCATGAAAGCAGATAGCCACAGCTAGGTCTTCAATTGATAGTCTTCATCACCACTGTTTTATAGCTTAAGTTTTGCTTACAGACTGTTGTAAACTATCTTCAGCTTTATGTGCCTAACTGCACAGAATTCTTGTCCTGATTTTTCTTCCCTACACCTTTAATCCTTGCTTGCCTGTACACTTTCAAAAGGAGGGAAACTATATTAAAAGAGAAACTTATCCACATAGCATGATATTAGAATAAGCTGCCTGCTATGGCTAACCCTGGTGTTTTTGACACACAAGTGGTTGTAATTGAATTATGTTTTTAGTGTCTCTTGCAGCAAATCTTATATAATTCTTTAACATCTTGCAAATACTACTAGAAATAATTGTTTTTCATTAAACTATTTATAACCTACACATATAAATCAGAAAGCATAATTGGTACTACATGGTTTTAAAATGTCTTAATAGCATGAAAGAAAAAACTAATTGTTTTTAATAGCTAAAAATCTGAGTATCAGAGTAGAGTTTGATTTATATTTTGCTTACAAATACAGGTTCAAGCAAAAAAAAGTGATTAGGTTTTACTCTTAATTCCATGAAAGTATAGAATAGGCATTCCCCTTCTTCTCCATCATATGCTTGTCAGTACAACTGAGGAATGTTGTGATCTTTTTTCATTACCATGGCAGAGAACTGGGAAGTTTACTTTGGCATTTTATAGTGCAAAGGAGGGAGCCAGAACTGGTCTATAAACTATTAGACTGTGGGGGTATAAAGCAAGCTGTTTAACATGACAGGGAATGCTTGCTTTGAATTCAGTGAAATGGGGACCTACCAGTCTGTTTGCACTCCATTTGCAGATAGATAGAAGGATGGTGGAACTAGAGATCCCAGGTATTTTTTTCAGCAGGACATCTTGAGACTAGGAGACCTGTCTGTTCCGTTAATCTCCCTGGAACCCTTATGCCTTGGATGTGCAAAAAATGCTCCTTCAACTCCTTGTATATACAGTAAAACTCCATTGGTCTGGCATCTGATGGTCCGGCACTCCTGATGGTCCGGTACCATCAGGAACCTGGAAGTGCTTCGGGCAGCCGGACCATTGGAGCTGCTCTGCCCCCGGCTTCCCCGATTCAGCCGCTGCTGAAATTGACCAGCGGCTGAATCAGGGAAGTCCAGGGCAGAGCAGCTGGAGTGCTGCCGGTAGGTCCTGTAGCACTGCACCTTGGCACTGCGGGACCAACCTGGCAGCACCCCAGCTGTCCCCGATTCAGCTGCCACTGAAACTGACCAGCGGCTGACTCCGGGAAGCCCGAGGCAGAGCTGCTCTTCACCAGGCTTCCCAAAATCAGCCTCTGGTCAGTTTCAGCAGCGGCTGACTTGGGGACTCCTGGGGCAGAGCAGCTGGGGTGTGGCCCAGTTGGTCCGGTAGCGCTGCCACTTGGCGCTGCAAGACCAACCCGGCAGCACCCCAGCTGCTCTGCCCCAGTCGTACCGATTCAGCCGCTGCTGAAACTGACCAGCAGCGGCTGAATCGGGGACGCCTGGGGCAGAGCCGGACTATTGGAAGTGGGGGGCTATGAGGGGTCTGGGATGGCATACCCCCCCACACACCACCCTAGACCTCCTTGTAGCCCCCCCTTCCGATAGTCCGGCATATCTGATAATCCGGCACCCCCTGGGTCCTAAAGGTGCCGGATTATCGGAAGTTTACTGTAACAAGTTTCAGAAAACAGTAGGCAGAATGTTTCATAAAGTGGTTTCTAATTTTATATGTGCAAATTTGGAGATTGATTACACAAATGCCTCTGCACACATTAGTGTGGTAATAAAGACTAAGGCTATGTCTACACTAGAAATTTTTGGTGACAAAAGTACTGTTGACATTCAAAAGTCACCAAATGACGTTTACAGTGCCACATTCTGTTGGTATATCATGGCCACATTGTTAGCTTCCCTGTTGACAGAAAGAGCAAAGCAATGTGTGGGTATGCATCCCACAGTGCCTGGCATCACCTTCAGTCACTAGGCACTATGGGATCGCACAATGTAGCGCATTTTGGGAATGTGAAAAACGTCCCATCAACCACCTCTTTGCTTCACAGCCCTCCTGGCTTCTGGCTTGCTTTCACGTCATTTGAAACTGTGACAGTCCTCGCTGTACACACCAGCATCTGGGTTCATGGAACCCAGACTTTTCTCCTACACTGTGATCAGTGTACTTAGGACATCATAATTGCAGCAGAGCTACTTATGAACTTAGTATCAGAGGAATCAGGATGAGTAGTATCATGGTTCGGCATGGATGTTACAGGACCAGAGAGTCTTGGTGGAGAGCCATCAGTAAGGATCCCTGTGGGGCCGACAGGGCAGTGGACTGCCCCCAGGGAGCTGACACCAGGGCCACCTAGTGCATGGCAGTGGGGCTGCCCAGTGGCGTTGGGAGACCCAGCATGCAATGTGTGAGGATGCTCAGGGAGCCCCAGCATGACATGTGCGGCTGCTCAGGAAGCTCCAGTGTGCGGTGCCTGTGGCTGCCTGGAGCCTCAGCAGTGGGCTAGCTGGTGGAGCTATGGCAGTGATGGCTGCTCAGTGGGTAGGCAGGGCCGGCAAGAGGTGGGGAGCCAGCTGGGAGACAAGGAGCTGGGCCAGGAGGGCCATTGGCAGGGGTCCAAAAATTGCGACCTCTGGTCCAGCAAAATCCCTCATCTGAAACCAGTCAGGTTCTAAAGGTGCTGGATCAGGGAGGTCCAACCTGTAGATATTCATTAAACTTGTTAAAACCTGTTCATGAGAGAATGCGCTTTATTTTATGCAATTTATAGTCCTATGTTATAGTAAGCTTGAGTTTTATTTCTAAAGTCTTATACTTCAGTCAACAGCAGTATGTCTTTTGCCTATTCCAGTACAACGTAAACCCGTGGTGTCCAATCAATTCTGAAGCAGTAGCGACTATAGTGACTACAGCTGTAGCGTACTAGCCAGACTTAACTGACCAAATAGCTACATTGTTCAAGCCAACTAGTCACACTCAATTGGCCAAATAGCCACATGTGGCTAGCGTGTTGGACACCACAAATGTAAACACATCTATGTATTAACTGTTTTACATCTCAAAGCTTTATAATGCTGATGGTGCTGTGCGTTCATCTAAGCTAAAAGTCTGAATACTTTGTCAGTGTGTATCTGCCACTTGAATCTATATCCTCATGAAGAAACAGGGTAGATTTCATTTGTAAGCTACTGTCTTCAAAATGTATAGGATACCTGTCCTTCTCTCCCACCCCTAAAGCCCTCCTGCCCTAATCAGTCATTAGATTTTTTTGTACCTTAGTTGTCCTAAATTCCACCTGGTAGAATAAAATTATTCCAAGTGAATTGAAATCTTGTTGGTCCAAATTCCCTTGGAGTGGAATGTAGATAGCCAATCAGATGAAAATGTGATTCACCATAGAAACAGTTCACCCTATAGCATAGATGTGATGAACTAACCAATCACCTTCTGGCACATTCATATTTAATAGAAAGCATAGCAACAAAGATGATAGCATGACAACGGCAGAATCTGCCTAAGAGCATTTTTGGAAAAATAAATGCCTATGAAAAAATTCCCTGGAAAGTCATTTTTAATGTAAGTTTCCTCATAAAAAATACTCTTAAGTGGTGCACTATCTTGGAAATTAAACTTCTGTGTATAAAATGATATGATTACATATGATAGATTTGATATGATACAACTAATAGCTCACAGGTGACATAATTACAAGTAAGGGAACAATCTTCTACTTGTAAAGATAAATATTATATAAGACCAAACCATTATATATTGAAATTACATTTTTGTCCTGTTTTGTCAGGGAAAAAATGTACAGGATTGTTCAGGAAATAATGGTACAGCCCAATTTCATGAGCATATAAAAATCCTAGGGCTGTTGGCAGGCATGCACTTAATTATATAGGGTTTAACTTGAATGGGAGTTTCTCATTCTCTCAGGGGTCTTTACATCATTACAAGTTGTAGGATTGGGACCATATTAAGCTACCAAATACAAATTACAATGTGGGTTTGATATAAACTCCCACAAGCAGTTTCTGAGTTGGCTAAAATAATTAGTCCATTTTCTCTTATCTGTCAGATTAGAGTAGAAAGAGATCTAAGTCTTATTTCAGCTCACTTTCCTTTGCAAAGCAATGGGTAGAGAGAATGAGTACGTGCACACAGTTTGACTGTTCTGATAAATTATTTGGTTTTGACAGAGAGAAGGAGCAAGAAAGGGAAGAACAGTTAATGGAAGACAAGAAAAGGAAGAAGGAGGATAAGAAAAAGAAGGAATCTACTCAGAAGGTAGGTTTGATGTTTTAAGTCTTCCTTCTCCAATTGTTGAACATAGAGAATCTTGTTTGCTTCCTTACTGAGTCTGTGAAAATAGTTCATTGTGTGAAGTGTGGCAATGTCTCATTGAGGATTCTTCTCTCTCTTGGGGTATGTCTAGACTACATGCCTCTGTCGCCAGAGGCATGTAGATTTGGCTACCAGACATAGTAAAATGAAGCGGCGATTTAAATAATCGCCACTTCATTTAAATTTACATGGCTGCCACGCTGAGCCGACAAACAGCTCATCAGCTGTTTGTCGGCTCAGCGCGATAGTCTGGATACGCGGGTGTCGACATCAAAGGTATTTGTCGACCACTCAAGTAAACCTCATCCCAGGAGGTTTACCTGGGTGGTCGACAAATACCTTTGATGTCAGCAGGGGAGCGTCCAGACTATCGCGCTGAGCCGACAAACAGCTCATCAGCTGTTTGTCGGCTCAGCGCGGCAGCCATGTAAATTTAAATGAAGCGGCGATTATTTAAAACGCCGCTTCATTTTACTGTGTTTGGTAGCCTAATCTACATGCCTCTGGCGACAGAGGCATGTAGTCTAGACGTACCCTTAGTTTGCTTAAAGTTTAATTGTATGATGTGGTTGGGATTTCTTCTGTTATTTTTAGAGGACTGGTGGGAGGAGGAGATTAACTGTTTTTGTGACGCTATATAGCAGTATTGTGGGGCATGCTTATCACTTTCTGCAGTGAAATTGAGTGTCAACTGAAAACTTACATTTGAGAGAGGAAAGGTAGTGGATTTTTTATTTTGAGGGGGCATAAAAGCAAAGGAATAAATTGGTATTTAATAGTAAAGCCCCTTCCATGATTCATCTTTTGCTGAACCTTCAGTCTGAGTAATGTGTGGTTTGGGTGAAGGGGGGCACATGGTAAACAGTTGTTGAAAATGGTCTTTTATGGCCAGCTAGTGATTTTTGAGCTGATAGTCTGCTAATGAAACAGTGTTACCTGAAATGGCTTTCAAAAAGTCTAGCAAACTCTTTCAGGAATTGACAAAAATTGTAACATAGAAGGGGTCTGCATGAAACATTTACATGTTTGTATTAATAAACATCTACTTAAATCGGGAGTAGAAAGCATTACGAGGATTCCTAACTACTATCCGTTCTTGTAAGGCCAAAGAAAGCCTAATCGTGTCACTGAGTACTTCATCTGGTATCGTTTCAGTTATGCAGTGTGATTTCTTACTGAGATTCTTCCATATCAGGTTCGCTTTGGCCCATTAAAGGATTGTCTGAATATAATTGTTGCACCAATTTACTTTCATTAGTTTACGAACATATATAGTTTAGTTAATAGTGCAACCTCCAGTGTGGTTTCATAGATAGTGCAGTTACATTGATATAAAAGTATTAATATCAGTAAGTTTGTTTCAGTAAATTTATTAGAACATCTGATTTGATTTACTCCAAAACTAATACAAGAGATTCTGAATCTGATTGGGTTTTTTAGTTGATCTAACATTTCACTTTCCTATCATTATTTAATAGTGGAGTATAAAAAACAAAATAACTGACATGTTCTTCTTTGAATGATTGCTCATGTCAATTCAACATAGGTGTGTATACTCGCCACATGCTCTGGTGCTGAAAATTTTTTCCTTTGAAGTACCCATAAGGGAGCAAGTTCAAGGGCCCCTACAGTGGCATGCAAATACTGCCCTCTGGCCTTCTCCATCTAGCCACCTGTGAGGAACTTGCTCAGCTCAGCCTTAGCTTTTGTGCATTTCCCTAGCTGGTCTTTGTTTTCCCTGTAAATATTTTCTATTGTTAGTCAGTTTACTGTTCTTAGTTAGTTAGTTAGTATAGTTCATTAGTCCTATAGGGACTTTGCCTCAGCCCAGGGCATGCCCTGTTTCTCCCCATCCCTGCCTTCAAGTCACAGTTGTAGTAGGCCTTTGCCAGTGAGTGAACCCCCCTTCCTCACTGCAACTGTTTGCTGTGCTTAGGTGAGACTCACAGAAGTGATAAGTGTAGCATTTTGCAAGCCTTTCAGGCCTTTCTTACCTCGGAAGACTGGAAGAGGGCAAATATAGTTCCCATCTATTAAAAGGGAAATAAGAACAACCCAGGAAACTACAGACCAGTCAGTTTAACTTCTGTGCCAGGAAAGATAATGGAGCAAGTAATTAAGGAAATCCTCTGCAAACACTTGGAAGATAATAAGGTGATAGGGAACAGCCAGCATGGATTTGTAAAGAACAAACCACATCAAACCAATCTGATAGCTTTCTTTGATAGGTTAACGAGTCTTGTGGATAAGGGAGATGTGGTGAACATGGTATTCCTAGACTTTAGTAAGGCATTTGGTACAGTCTCTCATGATATTCTTATCAATAAACTAGGCAAATACAACTTAGATGGGGCTACTTTAAGGTGGGTGCATAACTGGCTAGATAATTGTTCTCAGAGAGTAGTTATTAATGGTTCACAATCCTGCTGGAAAAGGTATAACAAGTGGGAGTCTGTAGGGGTCTGTTTTGGGATCGGTTCTGTTCAAAATCTTCATCAATGATTTAGATATTGGCATAGAGCATGTGCTTACTAAGTTTGCAGATAGCACCAAGCTGGGAGGTGTCACAACTGCTTTGGAGGGTAGGGTCCTAATTCAAAATGATCTGGACAAATTGGAGAAATGGTCTGAGGTAAACAGGGTGAAGTTTAATAAGGACAAATGCAAAGTGCTCCACTTAGGAAGGAACAGTCAGTTTCACACATACAGACTAGGAAGCGACCGTCTAGGAAGGAGTACGGCAGAAATGGATCTAGGAGTTATAGTGGACCACAAGCTAAATATGAGTCAACAGTGTGACACTGTTGCAAAAAAAGCAAACACGATTCTAGGATGTATTAACAGGTGTGTTGTGAGCAAGACACGAGAAGTCATTCTTCCGCTCTACTCTGTGCTGACTAGGCCTCAGTTGGAGTATTGTGTCCAGTTCTGGGCACCACATTTCAAGAAAGATGTGGAGAAATTGGAGAAGGTCCAGAGAAGAGCAACAAGAATGATTAAAGGTCTAGAGAACATGACCTATGAAGGAAGACTGAAAGAATTGGGCTTGTTTAGTTTGGAAAAGAGAAGATTGAGAGGGGCCACAATAGCGGTTTTTAGGTATCTAAAAGGGTGTCATGAGGAGGAGAGAGAGAAATTGTTCTTCCTAGCCTCTGAGGATAGAACAAGAAGGAATGGGCTTAAACTGCAGCAAGGGAGGTTTAGGGTGGACATTAGAAAAAACTTCCTAACTGCCAGGGTGGTTAAACACTGGAATAAATTGCCTAATGAGGTTGTGGAATCTCCATCTCTGGAGATATTTAAGAGTAGGTTAGATAAATGTTTATCAAGGATGGTCTAGACCAGAGGTTCCCAACCTGGGGTACGCATACCCCCGGGGGTATGAGAAGCTTGTCAAGGCTGCATGGGGAATATTTGGTAAATAACTAGATTATCCTAATTGAAATATTCCAAAAGTAATAGTGTTAGTGAAAAAAGTTGTGGATTCTAGAGTCTAGAATTTATTTCCTTTCATATTGCATAGGGGGTACGGGAAGGTTTACTAAAAGCAAGAGGGTATGGGGACCGAAAAAGGCTGGGGACCCCTGGTCTAGACAATACTGGGTCTTGCCATGAGGGTGGGGAACTAGACTCGATGACCTCTCGAGGTCCTTTCCAGTCCTAGCATTCTATGATTCTAAGAAGGAGAGGGGCAATTAGTCTGTAGGATCTCCTAATGGAGCCCACGTTAGCTGTCTTGCGTGAATATTTGGATTCAGCATCGAGCACCAGCATGTCAGTACTCAACGCAGCACCACAGCACTGCTCATTGGCTCCACGCAAGCCTAGGCAAAGTAAAGGTGACAAGTCTCCTGGGCCTAAGAAGGATAGGTTCAGAACACCAACACTGGTGGCTCTCCTGCTGGGGTTCAGTAGACCAGTCAACCCTCTTTGGAGTGTGAGGGTCCCTTGCTCACTCGCCAGCTTGGTCTCAGTGGCGTCAAACATTTCTGGATGCCATCAATGCCGGAGGCCTTGTAGGCGGCCAAGGATATCTTGTCCATGCTGGTGCCACTCACACCGGTAGTTGTGGGACTGCAGTACAAGGGAAAGTCGGCCACAGCACTGCCCCAGTCTCCACAGAGGTGCACTGTTCCCTCTCTGGTGGAACTTGGAAGATCTCACCTCTGTGGGATCAGAGCCATAGAGCCTGAAGCTCAGCCTGGTTCCTGGTAGGGCCCAGGACCACGGAGAGGAGTAGGTGGGACTCCCTGGGACTTAGGTGCAGATCTTCAGAGGTGTGCATCTCACAATATGAATGAACTGGTATTCCCTGAGGCTGAGTACCATTCGAGAGAGAGGTCTCTGGTGTGGCATTGCTTACTCTGCTGACATCCTTCCCTAGCTCGTAACTCCCTGCAGTGCGTCCATAAGGAGCACAGGGCTGGTGGTTCCACTTGACGTTGCAACACTATGTTTTGGTTGATCGGTACCAGTCCTGCAGCTGCTACCGAGCCAGTCACAAAACGCACATTCACTGGAGGACCATGCCCAGGTTCCTCCATATCCTGGACATGGGAGTCTGTGACTGAATAGTGTGTGGTACCACACTCATGCCAGCCCTCTTTCCTGATGCCCATCACTGCATAATCTGTCAGCCTGGCCTCGGGCCAAGCCTCAGTATCCCCAGCGCAAGCTGCTTATCCAACACCTCTGGTACCACACACAGGACTCTAGTTGGCAGCGTGGCCACAGGCCTGGCTGCCTGAGTGGTATTCCTGGAACCCCTGGGGGTTTTCCACACCATCGCAGGTACCACACTCGGTAGCCAATGGGTGCTGTTGCATCCTCGCACTGGCGACCGGAGACTTTTTCCAGCAATTGCTGCTGTGCCGCACAGGCACCAGAGCACCTTCTAGTGCCGCTGGAATCCTAAGGTGCCTGCGCGGTGCGGCTCCTCAGTTGCTTCTCTACTGTCCTCAGCCACTGAGTTCTCCTAATTTCTGTTTAAAAATAGATAAATAGCCAGTTTAACTCCCTAGTTTCCTCAGCATCCAAGTATTTTAGCCCTTTTCTCTTTACCCAGTCTGTTTTAAATAAATGAATTTTTTTCTTCAGTTGCGGTCTGCCGCTTTTCCCCCGGGTGTTTCATGCCCGGCTCGCCCGGCTTTAAGAGATGCGAGGCATGCTGCGATGACATGCCCGTCTGACGGGCACTCTAACTGCATAAAGTGCTTAGGAGAGGCACACCAGACGCAAAAGTGCTCCCACTGCCTTAAACTCACCATGGGAGCGCACCATAACCGAGCCAATAGACTGAAAACGCTACTATACGAAAAGTCCCTTCACCCTTCTGAGGACTCTCCCGCAGCTCCTAAACCAGCGGCACAGAGTAAGGGTATAGATTAAAAATCGTCCCTCTAACCCACTTCAGCCATACTGCCTCCAGAACGGGTCTTTCCCCAACTCCCTCGCTACCCTCGGCACCGAAAGATGCACGGGTCAGCACTGGAGAGAGACCGGGGACTTCAGGCACAGTACCACGTAAGTCAGTGCCGACTCATAAGAGAGCCCACTTGGAGCCGAAGCAGAGGCCAATGGCACCGCAGCCTATGCACCAGGGGTACGTGACACTCCGACCGTACCAACATCAGACTGAACAGCACTGAAGCACCATCCTAAACCGCCACCGGTGCCTGCACCGAAGAAACCCTGCACTGATGATCTGCCGCCAGAACATTCGGCACTGGAGCTGATTGCCATGCTGCCATCACCTTTGGCACCTACGGTGTCCCCGGCACCTACAACATCCTCAGCACCGATGCCGTCCTCGGCACCATCCAGACACCACCATTCAGCACCGAGAGGGCCGCACTCGACACTGTTCACCAGTGCAGAGTCATACTCTTATAGCACCGCTTTCACCAGGCTCTCCTGTTCAGTCTGTGCGGTTTTGACAATCCTCTGTGGTGTCTCGTTCCCCAAGCGAAATAGGCACCGGATCTAGAAGCAGATTTTCCTCCCAACATTCCAGTCCGACACCTGGACCACCATCTTGGCAACCTGCCACAGTGCAGTATGCATATCCTCCTCCTCCTCCTCCACCACCATAGTATGCTCAACAGTACTCCTACCCACCACCACCATATGCCACCTAGTGGCAATCCTCAGAGCCACATACTAAAAAGAATCATCGTTGCGCTCCTTCTACTGTTTCTAAGCTACCACCGGCTTCGCCATCCTCTACTGCTTCTGTTACTGAGCCGAAGATAGGTTGCCTTTGCATAATTCGTCGTCATCTCCAGATGATGCAGTCACAACTGAAGCCCCACCACCAGGCGATGACACTAAAAAATTCCAAGACCTGTTCAAGAGGGTGGCTGTGGCACAACAATGAGACCTTCAGGAGGTCCAAGTGAAGTACTTTCCGCTTCTTCGCACATTGCAACCTCCAACTGCCTCCAGGATAGCGATCCACATGGACAAAGCTATCATGGACCCGTCCGACGTCATTTGGCAGACCCCGGCCTCTATTGCCCCGACAAACAGAAGAGCTGACCTCAAATATTTCATCACTCCCAAAGACATGGATTTTCTTTTTACTCAACCTCCTCCGAATTCGTTAGTGGTAGACTCTGCTCGGCATAAGGTTAAACAGCCTAACTTCGGAAACACCCCACAGGACAGAGATCGCAAAAAGGTTGACACCATGGGTCGTAAAGTTTACACCTCTGCTACTTTGCTCCTTAGAGCATCAAACTACATTGCGATGCTCGCAGATTATGACCATACTGCAGGACCTTCTTCCACCCCTCCCCGAACACAAGCGGCCAGTGCTACTGAACATCATGCAGGAGGGCCATAATGTCTCCCGAATTGCCTTAGTCCACTATGGACATAGCGGACACTGCGGCTCGTATCACTGCCTCTGCCGTTGTCCTACGAAGGTTATCCTGGCTATAGGCATCAGCGGTTCCAAGAGATCTACAGCAAAAGGTAGAAGAACTACCTTGTGACAAGATCAACTTATTCTCGGCCAAAACGGATGAAGTGTTACACTCTATGAAAAGCTCTCGGACTACCCTCAGAATGCTGGGGATGTACACCCCTCCCCCCTTTAAGAGGACCAGGTCCCAGCCTTACCAATGCCCCAGAGAGCCTTTCAGGCAGCATACGAGATATGACTCCCGCCAGAGACAAAGACTATAGTGTCATAGGCCTCAACGCCAACAGCAACAACACCCTGCTACACATCCATTGGCAAATAAGCAGCAATTTGAAAATTACGTCAAGAGCCAGAAAGCCACTCTTTCAACACTGAAAACCGGTATTCTTCAATTCCACTACCCTCTCCAGGCCTTCTACCACCAATGGGCCCTCATTACATCAGACAAATGGGCCGTAGAATTGATCCAATACGGCTGTGCTATCCCATTCACTTCCCTGCCTCCCACCCATCCTGTCCCTTTTCAGGGACCCATCTCACAAAACCCTTCTTGATCAATAGGTTTCACATCTTCTACAACGGGGTGCCATAGAACCAGTTCCACCAGAGTCCCAAGGTCGAGGATTCTACTCAACTTACTTCCTAACCCAGAAAAAGAGTGGAGGATGGCAACCCATTTTGGATTTGAGGCGACTCAACATGTATATCGCCTACCAACATTTCAAGATGGTAACTTTAGCGACAATAATCCCAGCACTCGATCAAGGAGATTGGCTTTCAGCTGTCAACCTCCAGGATGCCAACTTCCATATCGTGATCCATCCTGCTCACAGACATTTTCTGCATTTTACTGTGGGTACCTGGCACTACCAGTACCAAGCGATCCCCTTTGACCCCTCAACCGCTGCAAGGGTCTTCTCCAAAACCCTAGCAGTAATAATGGCCGCACTCCATCATCAAGGAGTCATGATGTATCTGTACTTGGACGATTGCTTCATAAAAGTTTCCTCTTTCCAAGAAACCAAGACCATGACCAATACCACAATGCACCTTCTGGTCAACCTGGGTTTTCATATAAACCACGCAAAATCCTCTCTACTTCCAAACGCAGAAGTTGGAGTTCATAGGTGCTTACCTCGACATGGTAGAAGAAAAGGCTACCCTACCCAAGCACAGGTTCATTACCATCCGTGACCTGATCAATACTGCATGTTTAACTCCTACCCTGATGGTACACCAGTGTCTAAAAATTCTCGGACATATGGCCTCTACGATTTATGTAGTCAGGCTCACCAGACTCCACATGAGAAGTCTACAATCATGGCTGGCAACATCCGACAAGCCTTCCAGAGACCCACTCTCCAAAATGGTGGCTATCCTACCTCACATTCTCAATTCTCTCCGCTGGCAGACAGATCTGCAGAACATGCTAGTAGGCATTCCCGTCTAGAGCTCTCCTCCTACGCTGACAGTTGTGACGGACACTTCCCTTATGGGTTGGGAAGCCCATCGGGGCAACGTTACAGCACAGGGCAAATGGTCGTTGACAGAACAAACCTTCCATATCAACTTCCTCGAACTGCGAGCAGTCAGATGTGAGCCATTTCAAACAATACTTTGCACACAAGTCGATTACCATCATGACAGACACCACGTGCATGTGCTACATCAACTGCCAGAGGGGCGCCCGATCCCTATCCCTGTGTGCGGAAGCTATCAAGTTCTGGAACTGGTGCCTTATACATCATGTCATTCCAGTAGCCACTTATCTCCCAGGGATACTCAGCGTCACAGCGGACACTCTAAGCCGCACATTCCACGATCAGCACGAATGGGAGATAGACACAGATGCTCTCATTCCTCTTTTTCTCCAGTGGGGACAACCAGACATAGGTCTCTTCATCACAAAGAACAACAGAAAGTGCCATCTACATTGCTCCAGAGGAGCCCTGGGGAAACATTCCCTCGGAGATGCCTTTTCCATCTCATGGAACACTCACCTCCTTTACATCTTTACGCCCTTCCCCCTACTGTACAGAGTCCTCAACAAAATCAGGATGGACCAGGTGCGAGTTATTCTGGTGGCACTGGCTTGGCACAGACAGACATGGTATCCTTACCTTCACAGGATGGCGAAGACTGATCCGTTCCCGTTCCCACTCCAGCACCACCACCTGTCACAGAATCATGGGATGACTCTCCATCCAGACCTCCGCAAGCTCCATCTCCATGCCTGGCTCCTTCATGGCTCCAGGATGCTGAGATTGCCTGTTCGGAACCAGTAAGGAGATACTAATCAATAGTAGAAGACAATCCACAAGGAAAACATACAAATGGAAAAGATTCTCTCATTGGTATACCAATCTACACACAACATGCCTGGCGCCCGCCCTCCTCCTTACTTTGCTGGAATACTTACTATCCCTGAAACAGTCTGGCCCCACCCTTAGCACAATCAGAGTACAAGCAGCCGCCATGGCAGCCTTTCATCACCCTATCAACGGCGCTTCCTTCCTCGCTAACCTGTTAACTAAACGCTAACTTCAAGGATTGCAGATCCCCGTCTGGGATCTCAACCATGTTCTCAAAAGTTTGACACAGTCACTGTTTGAGCCGCTAGCCACCTGCTCTTGGTCCCTTTTGTCCATGAAAGTGTCCTTTCTGGTTGCTATAACCTCCAGCAGGAGGGTGAGTGAACTCGCAGCCTTGATGGCTGACCCTCCTTACACGGCATTCACAAAGGACAGGGTGATACTCCGACGCCACCCGAAGTTCCTCCCTAAAGTGCCTTCCCCCTTTCATGTTAACGAACCTATACACTTACCTGCATTTTTTGTCCCAAGTTCAGGCCAGATGGCACTAGCATTTTACGTGGATTGAACTAAGCCTTAGCGAACCTCTCCTAGGCTGTTCTTGTCCTACACTGAACGATCTAGAGAACAGGCAGTCTCATCTCAGAGAATTTCAAAGTGGATCACCAACTTGCTCTAACTTATACGACAAACACTTACCTGAATCCATAACGGCTCATTCCACCAGAGCTATGTTTTCTACAACCGCCTTACTTAGCAACGTTCCTCTTCAGTAAATTTGTAATGTCACCACCTGGTCATGTGACCACACATTTGTGCAACATTATGCACTTTCTTCTTCGATTGCATCTTCTATGGCAGTGGGACATGCAGTACTATCCATAGTAACTACCACACAGCTCCAAACCCACCTCCGTGAGCCGACAACCGCTCTGAAGTCACCCAGAGTGGAGCACCCACGGGGACCACTCGAAGAAGAAGAAAGAGTTACTCATCTTGTACAGTAACTGTGGTTCTTCGAGATGTGTCCCCATGGGTGCTCCACTACCCTCCCTCCTTCCCCTGCTTTGGAGCCTCGTACTCGGGCAGGTAGAGAAGGAATGGAGGAGCTGTGCTGCACAGGCACCTTAGGATTCCAACGGCACTGGAGGGCGCTCTGGCGTCTGTGTGGCGTGGCAGAAACTGCCGGAAAAAGTCTCCGATCGCTGGCGCGAAGACGCACAGGCACCGAGAACATAGCACCCGCGGGGACACATCTGTTTCTCTTCTAGAGGCTAGTCCTGCGGTACTATTTTTAGGGGCAGATTTCTGAGGATAGGGAGAAGAAAATCTTGACTGGCTGAAAAAGGATTAGTTGCTTTTTGTATTTTGTTCATTAGCATATTTGAATACAATGTAGTAAGTAGATTTTAGGGCAGTGGTGAGGAACCTAAGCTAGCTTGCCTGGATCCCGACCCCTGAGGCTCAGTCCTCACCCCCAGCACTTGGTAGCCTGTGCTGGTGCTCAGGCACCTCTACCGTCCCCCGTGGGGCTGGTACACACAAAATCTGTGCTGATAGACATTTGAGAAGTTGTTTAAAATCAGTGTTGTGTCACATTTCTTTTCATGCCTGGGATGCATCTTTCTCATGGCATGAGAGAGAAGATAATCTACAAGCAAATAACATGTGCAGCTTTGCATAGCAAAATATTTTTGGTTTTCAATCAAAGCTATCAAGGTGGCTAATATTGTAGCCTTTTGACTTTTAGGCTTGCCACTAGGTTGTCCAGTATTGTTAAACTGAGATGGTTCCTTCCCTCTCTTGGACATAGCCCCTCTTAGTGTGCGTGATCCAAATTTCCGATAGGTAGATAATACATTGAGGTATATGATGCAATGATATATCTCTTCATATTTCTTTGCTAAAATTTTGAAAAGTCATAAGGACAAAGGATGCAATGTTGGGTTTGATGCAGAGGCTGGAATTTATTTTTCCCGCTAAAGCAGATGTTAGTTACAGCTTAGAATTCTGAGTTGTTGAAAAGGTAGATGTTAAGGGCTGTTATTAAAGAGAATAGTGATCAATTGTTCTCCATGTTTCCTGAAGATAGCAAAAAAGTAATTAGCTTAATTTGCAGCAAGGAAGATTTGGGTTAGGTATTAGGAAAATCTTTATAACTAAAAGGATGGTTATCTTCTGGAATAGGCTTCCAAGGGACAATGTAGAAATCATTGGAGGTTTTTAAAAGCAGGTTGAACAAGGATGACATTGAGATATACTTGGTCCTGCCACAGCACAGTAGTTGAGAGCTGATGACCTTATCAAGACCGCTTTCAGCCTTACATTTCTAGGATTCTGTGAATGACCATCTTTGTTAGATTAAGTTTATTACAAGAAGATTTATTGTCTCCCAGGTTAAATTTAGTAAATCTAGCAGCACTGCAATATGGCATTCATGTGTTTTCTTTTGACTCTCCTTGTGTAAAAATGTCATGATTATGTCCCTATTTAAAAAGGCGGTATAGGGATGGAGGTTGGGGCAATGTAAGGATGGGTGATTTTGGTTGTTTTTGAAATGGAACACTCTCAGTAAGTCAGTTAAAAATACTGTCCCGGGGAAAATGAAAATCTGGTTTGTTATGAAAAAAGTATATTTTTGCTGCCTGTCGTGTAGTGAGACTTTGAGATTATATAAATGTGAGTGAAATTTTACAGAGCACGGAGGGGTGGCATTTTATATTTTGGGGCATGTTCAGTTTCCCAGCCCCCAGAGAGCATCTTTCCAAAGTGGAATGATTCCAGCAGCAAGTGAGTGGTTGTGCTTCTTATTCTTTATCATACAAAGGAAATCTGGCTATGTTGGTGTCTGTAGACAATAAATTGCCTTTACTTGTAGTGGTTCTATTATTCTATATTGTGACTGTACCATCCAGAATTAGGGACTAGTTCAGCAATTTCTTTTAAGAAGAGGTAGCACAAAGCCTGACACATGATGATCTTGGGGTTTTCCCTTATTGTGTAGAGGAGCTCATGACCAGCAAGTTCAAAACATGCCACAATACAAAGAATTCTGGAGAACATACCAGTGGCATATTTGGTTCTACTGTAACTAGAAATCTATACTACTAAAAGAATTTAAAAATACAGCAAAACAAAAATTGGAGAGTTGGCTGGTATAATGGCTCACTTCAGTAAGTCCATTATACAGAGCTTGTAGCAATCACAGGATTTTGATATCCGATGGTGCTAGAGGTATTACAGTTCCCATTTGTGACAGTGATAATAAGATTGAACTTGTCTTTTCCCGGGAAAAGAAAATGGCAGGGGAGGAAGGTGAAGGGAAAGACTGCAGAGAGATGGGTTGGGGCTTTTCACTAAAGTTGTCCCTGTAGGCAGCATGAGATGTCACCTTAATAGTTTTCAGTTATGGGGTTGCATGTGGCATTTTTTAGGTTTGTTTCCATTATGCTTTGCTATTTACAGTAATGATTTCCTTTAAAGATATTAAAAAGCCATATTTGGAGTGAATACATACTTCTGCTTTAAAACGTTCCAGTGGAAAATACCTTACAAATCATCGTAAATGAAGTAACGTCTTTCTCTTACTTATGTTTGTTTGGATCTAATACGTGTCAGAGATGATGATGGATAAATACCCCCTTTCCTCTTAAAATTTATTATGTTTATTAACTTCTTTGGTTTTAATTTGCAGGTCACAGATCAAAAAACCAAAGGTAAGAGATTTAATTTGTTCAAACATGGAGTCTAGTTTTGTTTAGACTCAGAACAGGCCTTTGTCCTTGACTGAAATTCTTGGATAAGGGAGTGAGACTGTCAAGTCCTAAGATGAAGCATTTCTGCATGAGTAGTGAGCAGAAACAACAGCTATAGTGGTCAAGAAGAGAATATGTAGGAACATTTCCAGTCAGCCTTCAGAATGTTTGAGGGGAAAAAAAGCTTTTTTGAATAAAATAATATCTTAGTTGTGATGACCTCTCATGAGTTAGGTGAATGTTGAAAACCCTAAAAGTGCAGCTTTTCAGAAGTGTAGCCACTAGCTGAAACAAACTACTAAGGTCAGTGAGAGGAGAAGAATTTCTTAATGAGGGAACACCAAAATGAGTGGAATACTTTCTTTGTGTGAACTGAATTAAGAGATGTTTAAAGCACAGAGACTTGAATGTCAAATAGAAAAGATTGTGAATAAGCATCTTGCCAAGTGTTTAACTTGCTCACCTGATTTAAAATGTACTTGAACCTGATTGCTACCTCTTTTTAGTGGGGGATGCAAAAGGAAAAATAGTAATTTGATTGAAATTTTAAAAAATCTAATAATTTTTAGGCAATGGAGTTTGTATAGGAAAGTGAGAAAAGCCATCACGAGCTGTATACAAAGATAAAAATAGGATATAACACATTCTGTTCTAGAAGAATTCCTACACTTGTTTTGTATTTTACTGCTTTCCTAACAAGTGTGTGTCTGATTGTATTTAAAAAGTAGATCACATCAGTTATGCGATGTTTGGGAGAATAGCCCCTTCTCGTGCTACTGTTACTTCAGTCCACAAGAGAGACTGGAGTAGTTATAGCTCTAAAATGTGTCCTTGGTTTTGGAGTCTGTACGTGCCTTGTGAAACCTTTTGACTTTTTCCAAGCTAGTTACCTTGTTAGGATGTAACAAATTCTTTCTTTGTTCCCAAACTGTTTAATGTCTGAGCGTACGTTGCTTCATTTCTAAAAACATGGAGAATAGAGGAATTCTATTTCTGAAATCTCCCAAGTCGATGAATTTAGTTTTGTTAAGGCACAAGCGCGCCCCTAGGATTCCCTCATCCCCCCGCTGTCCCCCACACATTTATCACTTCATCTCTACTCAGAGGTCCTCAGATACAAGCCCATTTTGGCTAGGTATCATTGCAGTATTTATAAACACTATTCCTGGGTCAAACAGTGAGGGTTGCTCCAGAAGGAAAGACAGCATTTCCTTGTTGTAGCTGTGCATTCTGCGTGACTTATGCTGTATTGTCACTGCCAAAAGTGGTGCTTTTGTTTGTTCACTTACCTCACTGTTAAATAAGTGTGGGTTAGCTTAACTCACTGTAAAACCCTAATGAAGACAAAGCACCAGATAGTCTTCATCTTAACATAGTTAGGTGAGGTCAGTGCTATGGCTTCCACCAGTGGTTGACCTCATCTGCTACAGTGCATTTAAAATTACACATTCTTCTTTGACACATCTTCTTTGAGGCATCTATGAAAGCACTTTCTCCCCTATCCCAGTCCTGTCAAATACAGAGGGAATGGAACAAAATGGATGAACATCATTACCAATTTGGGTCCGGATGCATTGCTGGACACAAGCTCACCATCCGTGAGGGGTTGATCTATCATGCCATTGCCATTGTCAACCGCTGAGGACTTCACCCCTGTTCAGGAGCTTTTTAAGAGAGTCACAGCTGATCTAAACATTTCAGTGGAGGAAGTGCAGGAGACACAACATGAGCTTACAAACATCCTGGAGGCTACTGCCGCCTTAAAAAATCACCTTGCTTATTAACTCTGACATAATGGAACCTGCCAAAATTCTTTGGGAAACCCCTGCTTCAATCCCTCCCATCTGTAAAAAGGCAGACTGCAAGTATTATGTCCTACCAAAGGAGTCAGAGTTATTTACTCATCCACCACCAAACTCCATAGTAGTTGATGTGGCTCAGCAAAGAAACAAGCAACAACAAAACCATTCCATGCCATCTGACAAGGATAATAAAAGACTTGACACACTTGGCAAAAAGGTGTATACCTCAGCCACATTACAAATAAAAGTGGCCAACTATGCAGCACTCCTCAGTAAATAGGACTTCGATAATTACGCAAAGTTTAACACCTTTATTGATGGTATACTAGACACAAAAATGATGCAGTTTAGCACAATCATCACAGAGGACTAGGCAATAATGAGGACTGCCCTTCAAGCTGCCCTAGATGCAGTTGACACAGGCACAAGAGTAACAGTCACGGCAGTTGTTATGAGACAGGCTTCCTAGTTTAATTCCTCTACCTTCCCTTGTGAAATCCAATCGTCCATGGAAGATTTGCCATTTGAGGGCAAAAAGCTCTTATCAAAAAAACAACTATGTCCTCCATCCCGTGAAGGATTCCTGGGCCACATTATGCTCTTTTGGCATTCAGACACCTGCAACAAGGAGGAGACAATATATACACCAACCATACCAGAGCCCTTGATACTCACAACCCACGTTCCATTTACCAAAGGCAAGATCACCTGCCATACCAACAATGTGGCTATTGTAGACAGCAGCATCGATGTAGCCAGGCCAATACTTCCAACTACCCACCTCAGCCCAATACGCAAATTTGAGGGGTGTCTCAAGAAACTGTAAACCGTCTTACCTCCTCCAGAGCTCCCAAATACTAGGAAACCTTTCACATATCGTCAGAAAATGGGGCATTACCATTTATCTGTACCTAGATGATTCCCTCATCAAGGCAAGAACCTGAGACAATTCCTATCACTGTACCCATCTGGTACAACAATGCTTCCAATCACTGGGACTTGTAATAAGTAAGAACAAGTCAGTTCTTACTCAGTCCATACAATTAATTGGGGCTTGCCTTGACTCTGTTTCAGCCATTGCCTTCCTGCCTCCCAACGGGTTCCTGAGGATCTGCAAGCTAGTTCATTTGCTCCGCATAATGCCACGCCTCACAGCCCACGACTGTCTGCAACTCCTGGGCCACATAGCATCTTGCAACTCTGTGGTCCTCAACACCCGTCAGTTTATGAGGTGTCTCCAGGGATGGCTCAGCTCGACCTACAAGTCCAGCCTACACTCGCTGACCAAAACACTGTCAGTCCCCAACAAAGTAAAAAGATCACTGTTATGGTGGAGAAAACCGTACAGTTTATGCAGGGGCATACTCCTTCAAACTCCAGAACCCACAGTGGTCATCACCACAGATTCCTCCCTTATGGGCTGGGGAGCACATATGAGAGACCTCACAATCCAGAGTCTATGGACTCCAGCAGAGAGGACCCTACACATCAATGTCCTGGAGCTCAGGGCTGTCTAGCTTGCATGCTAGCATTTTCTTCCCCACATCACTGGAACCCACGGCAGAATATATATGGACAATATGGCCTTGTGTTTTATATAAACAGACAAGGCGGGGCATGATTCTCTATACAAGGAAGCCACAGCTCTCTGGATCTGGTGCCTCATTAATAGCATCTCTATAAGTGTGTGCTATCTCCCCAGTGCCCTAAGCAGAGCCCTATCTCCGAGATAATGAGTGGCAGATCGACTTTTCAGAGCTAACAGATATTTGCACGATGGGGATACCCTAACATAGATCTATTCACTACCAGAACAAAACAAAAAATGCCCACTTTATTGTTCTAGGGAGGGCATGAGAAAGCACTCTTGAAGAATCTCATATCCTCAAGTGGAATGCCCACTTTCTCTATGCATTTCTTCCCTTTCTCCTCCTCAACAAAGTACTGTACTCATGAAAATATGGAGGGACAAAGTGAGGGTTATCCTAATAGCACCTTGCTGGCCCTGACAGCTGTGATTTCCCCTCCTTAGCAGAATGGCCCTACATTGCCCAATCACACACTGATGCAATCCGAGCATACTATTCCAACCAGAAACAAAAGTCCTCACCCACAATTTCCCACTCTTCACCTCAAAGCATGGTACCTCGATGGTTCACGGGCATAGAACTACAATGTTCAGAACCGGTACTAACGTGATCCTACACAGCAGGACCCCTACAACAAAGAAGACTTACACTATCAAATGGTCTCACTTTGTACATTGGGTTTCTTCCTGTAACACATCACGGAGGATGCCCCCTTACCTACAGTCCTTGATTACTTACTCCATCTCAAGCAATCCCATCTTTCCTTGAGCTCAATTAAAGTACATTTTGCAGCAGTAGCAACCTTCCATGTGACCGTCGATGACACCATGGTCTTCGCACATCCCATAACCAAGCGCTTACTCAAAGGCCTACAGGCCCTATATCCTGATGTTACTGCCCCACAGGAACCATCGGACCTACATCAGGTATTGGCCACCTTCTTGAAATTTCCATTTGAACCCTATGGCCACATCTTCCCTTCTCCACTTAACACTAAAAATGCCATTCCTAGTTGCAATAACGTCAGCATGTCGGGTAGGTGATGGCTGCCCTAATGGCAGACCCATCATTTACCATCTTTTTTTAAGGACAAAGTCTCTCTACAGACATATCTTTTCCACCAGGCTGGGTTCCGGATATAGAAGGACCTGAAGGGGAGGGTGGCCGTGTGTGAGCGATGGTGCCAGGAGGAGCCTTGTGTGCCGCACATGCGCGACCCCAATGCACCACTAGGAAGAATCTGCTCTGGGACGCTCATCTTGAAGAACATCAGCTTGAGTAACCATCTCTCCTGCTCTCCTTTATGATTTTATAGCAAGATAGCTAACATGGATGAGCTGTGTCCTTGCTGTACAAAACACAACGAAAAGCTCATTTTTTTTTGGTAGTGATCACATAGCCTTAATGAGCAAGGTAAAAGCTTGGAAACTAAATTCAGATTTTCTATATGGCATCACAAAACACTGCCACTAAGTGAACCAAAGATTAAGAAATATGGAGGGAAAATTACAAAATGTGTATTAATCACTGTCAGTTGAAATTTAAAATTTCAGTCTGAGATTTCAATCTCTAAATCATTGGTGTTGACAAAGATGGAGCTTCTGCTTACCTTCATAGATTCCTTGATAGTTGAGTTTGCACAGTATTCTGAGTGGGAAATTGCCATGACAATGTTCAATTTCAGAGAGTTTATCTTACAAAATTTTAATTTTTTTTCCTTCTTGTGTTCTAGTGCCCGAAGTGACGAAACTAAGTTCAAGCCAGCCAGTGGCCGCCAGCCCAATTGGCAGCTCTCCATCGCCACCAGTCAATGGTGGCAACAATGCCAAAAGGGTGGCAGTGCCGAACGGACAACCGCCAAGCGCCGCCCGCTACATGCCTCGGGAGGTGCCGCCGCGATTCCGTTGCCAGCAGGACCACAAAGTGTTACTGAAACGTGGACAGCCCCCTCCGCCATCCTGTATGCTGCTTGGGGGTGGGGCAGGGCCTCCTCCCTCTTCAGCCCCTGGAGCAAACCCAAACAACGCACAACCAGTGGCAGGAGTACTGCTGCAGAGTGACAGTGGGATTGCAACAGGTAAGGAAGGCTTAGCTGAAGAAGGATCTGGTAAAATCATTCACATGTTATATGCATTAATACTTCTAACTTAGACAAATTGTTTTACTTTTTTGTTATGATCTCCAGTGCTGCTGATTTTTAATGTTTTTAGGGTACTGATTATTTAAATAAAACCACAAATCCGCCCCCTTCCCCTCCCCCCCCAAAACATTGTCATTGCCACACTGGAACAGAGTCCAGTCTAGTCCAGTATTCTCTCCCTGATTCTGACAGCGGCCAGTACCAGAACTTTGATAGGAAGATTGCCTCTCCTTTTTCTAGCACACAGTAATGCAACTCTCTAATTTAGTGGTACAGGTCGTACCTCCCTTAACTGGGATTCCCTGGTCTGGCAACATCCGTGGTCCGGCATGGACCATGGATGTTCCTGGACCACAGCCCAGGAAGAGGGAGGTGTGCCAGTGGGAGTGCCATCAGGAGAGCACAGAGTGTGTGGGGGTGGGGAAGAATGGACAGTATGGTGGAGTGTTCTAGCCTCAGCTGAGTTTCCTGGACCCAGTGGCTGGGAACCTCCAGCCCCAGCCAGGGAGCTCTGGCCCTGGCCATAAAGCTCTGGTCGCATTCTGGCTTCAGAGGCCAGGGACCTCCAGTCCCAGCAGCAGCCAGGAAGTTCTAGCCCGGGATGCAGAGCTCCATGCCCCTCCCTCTACCCTTGCTGCAGAGAGTGGAGCTGGGCAGTTGCGCAGCTCTGGCCATGGCACTCCAGCCCTGGCAGTAGCAGGGTTGAGGAGAGAGCCGGGGGTAGTGAGGCAACAGCAGGGGCAGGCTGGAGCCCTAGCCCAGTGGCAGCTCAGCCATGAGGGGAGGGACCTTCCCTGGTACAGCAAATCCCCTTGTTTGGAACCAGTAAGGTCCCGAGGTTGTTGGACCAGTGAGGTCTAACCTGTACTGTGTAAGCTTAGGATCAAATAGAAATCCCCTTCCCTAAACTTACAATCTGAAAATTTACAATCTGTAATCTTTCTGTTTTGAATGGGATTTCTGTTTTGTTGTCATTTGTAGTGCATAAAGAAAAGAAAATCTTTTGTATCCAGGTTTGTCAGTCTTTTCCTTAGCTGCTGTGATGTTGCATGCTAAACCACATGTTAGGGCAGCATGGGGTCAGGAGACTATAGTGTAGTGGATCATCAGCTTGGAATAATAGTTGTTCCTTAGCTAGCTGATGTGCAGTAGTGTTCAGTAGGCATGTTAGTCTCTTTGGTGCAATCCACCTCTCTTCCTGCTGATGGCAGTTTTTTGCCTTTGTATCAGCTAAACATAGTCACAACAGCAGTGTTTTAGTTCCAATCAGCATAAAAGTAAAGTTCTGTAGATATTAGCTGCAGTGAATCATAGCAGGTGTGGTCCATTTCTAGTCTTAGTAAATGACAACTCCTTCTGGTCTCATACTTAGTCTTGTGACCATTCTTTTTAATTGTCCTCCCAAAGTAGGACTTAGCTTCCTAACACAAAATCTGTAAGAAACTATTTACTTGTTTTCTGTAAAACACATTTGATTTGTAAGGTTGAAGTAATTTCTAGGAACTGGTTTTCCTAATGATGATGTCTTCATTTGTTCCTCTGTTGTGATAATTGGATTCCAATAAACGGTTGTTGCTTTTTTTAGAACTTGCCGTAATTTTGGGACAATGGGACCATGACAGATTGTTGTACCCAGTATATTGAATGCTGCCGTGTGGGATGTATGATCCTACTTGTTTTGCCTTCTTTTTTTTTTGTCTTAGGACTGGGTGTCTTGACTACAATTGATGATGGAAGAAGCTTTTATAAGCTTCCAAGTCATATGAAGAGTCAAGCTGACTTGAGTAGTTCCTTTTTCAGTCAAGTTATTGGGACAAATCAAACTCCATTTAAGAGATCTCCCTTCTGAGGAGGCTGGGTGATTCAGCATGCCAGGCCTCATATGCACCCGCTGCAGTTGTGCTTGGTGCGTGCTCACAACCCACCCTTTCACACTTGGGACGGTTTGGGGACAGTCCCCCCTGACGTCCTTCACTCCCTGGATTGGGGGACTCAGGAGCAGGCGGTCTGCACCAGAGTCCCATTCTTCAGGCCCCTTCTGACCCTTATGTTGGTAATGGATGCATCCGACACTGGTTGGGGAGCTCATATCGGCGACATGCATATCCATGGTATGTGGACATGAGAGGAACTCTCCTTGCATTTAGGTGTCAGAGAGTTGTGGGCCATCCGTCTCGCATGTCAGCCCTTTCTTCCCCGGCTGAGGGGCAGAACGGTTCCTGTCTTCTCCAACACGTTAGCGGTTTCTTACATAAACAGGCAGGGTGGGGCTCATTCCCCTCTCCTGTTTCAGGAAGCCCTCCAGCTATGGGAGGCAGGTATTCAGCCGCTCACCACCTATCTTCCTGGGACTCAGAACACTGGCAGACCAGCTGAGCAGGTCCTTCTCCAGCCACAAGTAGTCTCTCAGGGGTGATGTGGCCCTCCAAATCTTCTGCAGGTGAGGGTTTCCCTCCTGGACATGTTTGCATCCTGCCAAAACAGGAAGTGCCCCAGGCTCTGTTCTTTCATGGGGATGGGTCCCGGGTCCCTGGGAGATGGACTCACCCCTGGGCTGAGGGTCTGCTTTAATGCATTTCCATGAGAGGCCAATTTCTCTCCTGCTGAACCGAGATGTGATAATGCAGGACTTTGGCAGGCTTCGCCATCAGCATCTGCGGTCTCTACATCTAATGGCCTGGAAGCTCCATGCTTAGAGTGGCGGAGCTGCAGTGCTCGGAGTGGGTGCAGGAGATCCTGCTAGAGAGTAGGAAGCCTTTCATTAGGGCAACCTACCTGGCTAGATGGAAGCATTTCTCTCTCTGAGCTACCAAGAAAGGGATCTCTCCTATGGATGCCCAGGTCCCACTGGTCCTGGATTATCTTCTGGATCTCAGGGTTCAAGAGCAATCCTCTTTTGTAAATTAGCAGCTATCTCTGCTTTTCACCTGCTCTTTGTGGATCCGTGGTTCATCTGTTTTTGAAAGGGCTAGACAGGCTTTATCCACGTGTCCATCAACTTGTTTGTCAATGGGATCGTAACCTGGTCCTGACTAGACTCACCCCCCCACCCCCCACCCCCCGCCGGCTCCCTTGAGCCTCTGGGGACCTGTTCCCTTCTGTACCTCTCCTGGAAGGTGTCATTTTTAGTGATTATCATGTCAGCCAGGCATGTATCAGAGTTAAGAGCCCTTACTTCAGATCCTGTTTACACAGTCTTCTTCAAGGACAAGGTTAGGATAAGTCCTCATCTCGCCTTCCTACCAAAGACATTGTCTCAAGACATTTTTCTCCCAGACTGTGTCTAGACTACACCTCTCTGTCGACAGATGTAGATTAGGCACGTCAAAATTGCTAATGAAGCAGGGATTTAAATATCCTGGGCTTCATTAGCATAAACATGGCCACCGCTTTTTTCAAAAAATGAAGTTTACAGGTTCTTTCGAAAAAGGGTTTATTTTTCGACAGATCCGTGTCAAGACTGCTGTTTTTCCGAAAAAGCTCCATTTTGAAAAAAGTGGCAGCCATGTTTATGCTAGTGAAGCATGGGATATTTAAATCACTGCTTCATTAGCAATTTCGACGTGCCTAATCTACATCTCTCTGTTGACAGAAAGGTGTAGTCTAGCTGTACCCCTCAGTGTTTTACTATAAGTCCCATGCCTCTGGTAAAGAACAGGCTCTACACATGCTAGATGTCAGGAGAGCTCTGGCTTTTTATTTAGACAGGACAAGGCCATTTCCTAAGTCCCCACAGTTGTTCGTAGCAATCATGGAGAGGCTCCAGGGTCAGCCAGTGTATCTGCTCAGAGGATCTCTTCTTGGATAACCTGCATAAATAAGTTTTAAGGCTTGGCTGGGGTTCTGGCTCCGCCCCTCATGGCCCAATCTACTAGGGCACAGGCCGCCTCTGCTGCTTTTTTGGCTCAGGTCCCTATTCTGGACCTGTAGGGCTGCCATGTGGTCGTTGGTCCACACCTTTGCTAACCACTATGCTGTGGCTTACCAGGCTAGGGAGAATGCAGCTCTTGGTAGGGCTATCCTCTGTTCTTTGGAAGGTTAGAACGCCACTCTCGCCTCCTATGGTTTCTGCTTTGGAGTCACCTACATGGAATAGACATGAGCATTCACTCGAAGAAGAAAAAATGGTTACTTACCTTCGTAACTGTTGTTCTTCGAGATGTGTTGCTCATGTCCATTCCATCTCGAAGAACAACACTTACGAAGGTAAGTAACCTTTTTTTTTAATCTCACCATCATCTTTGTAGGCTGACCAGTTATACCAGGTCCTTTATATAAGGGTTTGATCCCCTCCCTCCCCCCAAATAAACCAATCTTATTGTTTTTTATGGCTTCTTTAAAAAGAAGGGCCAAATGAAAATACCACAAGCTAAAAGGTGCCAAGAAGATTAATATGCTCAACCAGAAATTACTTTATAGATCAAAAAAAGCGACAATGAGTCCTATAGCACATTATAGACTAACAGATGTATTGGAGCATAAGCTTTCATGGGCAAAGACCCACTTCGTCAGATGCATGTCAAAGTGGCAAACTACAGAACTTTTTGGACTATGTATGACTTTATAACGTGGTATATGCTTGTTCCAATGTTGGAACATCATCTTTGAGGATCTGAAGAAGATGAAAAGAAGTCACAAAGGGGAGTTGCAGTAGCAAAGTATTTTCTAGAAGTTGCCCATGATTCTTCTCACACAAATTCCTATTCAGAAGCTATACAGCTATCACTACAAGAAGAGCTGACTGAAGGGCTGTTGTCTGTCTTTGGATTTTGTACAATCATTATAATCTCAGCCTCAAAAACTAGTATTTCTCTAGGGCTACTTGGGACTGATGGTTTATTTATCTTCATAAGTCTGTTTGCAATTTTAACTTTGTTTTAATTATCCTGCAAGATGTCTGTCTCTTTTTGTATCATGGACTAACTTGCTCAGTATTTGCAAGAGGTAACCCTTTCAAATCACCAAAGGCCTTACTGAGCCAGTTGACTGTGTGAAACTTTTGGGAGAGACTGAGCCAATTGACTGTGAGAAACTTTTGGGAGACCAAGTTATACATGTGCACTTAACTACTGAGAGTAATTCAGCCTTCATTCAAAATGCATTCCCTATATTCAAAGGAAAGTAATGTGGTGGAGAAGATGAATGCCAGTGTTACGCTCTGCAGATTGCCAGAGAAGGGTTTGATGAAATTGTCTGTGCTGAGAAGGGATCAATCTTTGGAAATGGGTACATCCGTCAACTCATAACCCATGTAGCAATCCATCTTTCATGCAAGGATAATGCATTTGTGGATGAAATAAGCAGAAACAGACAGCCTTCAACAAGAATGGGCATTAAAAGATTTCACGGTCAAGTCCTCTTGCAGATAGATCTGTTTCCCACACTCAAAATCTGCATTTTTCCTTCAGAGGAGGGCAAAGGTCTTGTTGACAAGATACCTTGTTATTTAATAACATTTTCTTAAAAACAAACATTATTTGTACAGTACCAGTGATCCCCAAGATAAAGGACATGATCATACAGGACAAAGATAGAATTTTTTGCCAATAATCCAGAAGTGGGTTAGAGATTTTTGCCACACCCCTGGAACTCCTAGATGTAGCAATGGAGCCATCCTTTTGCATCTTGTTTCTTTTCTGAATCTTCATTTATCATCAACCTTAAATATTTCACCAGTGTCCCTGGAGCTAGTAAGGTGGACCATATGTCTGATATTTTAGAACTTCTTACAGAAGTTTCTGGAGATACTACTGAAAAGTTAGAAGCGTTCAACAGCATAGTCTATGATGCTGCATGGTAAAGACTATTAAGTGACCATCATAAAGAAACATACTTGTTAACACTACTTATTAGACATTTTAGCCCTCGATGTCTCAAGAAATCAGGACTGTGGATTTTTTTTACCAACCCCTCTCTCCTCCCTAGAAAAACCCACCATTATTAACTCCAAGTCATCCATTCTGGTGTTAACAAAGATGGATTTTCTCTGCATAGATTGTCTATCTCTGGTAGTTGTTTTAGTACCACAATCTAATCGAATTTAATCTAAACAGTTGATTGGATTTTTACTTAGCAAATTCAGTTAATCCAGTGCAGAAAACAGCTGCTGGAGTCAGTAAGTGGTCCATATACTGAGGCTCCAATCTTGTCACACATTGTTGCTGCCATAGTTTTAGCTACTGTGGTAAGTTTTTGGTAAATAATACTACTAGTATAGGCAGAACTTTACAGTATGCATCTCAGCTTTTCATATTCCAATACAAAAGAAACCGCATACATTTTACAGATAATATGCTTTAGAAAAGATGTCTTAATGCTCTCTCACCTGTTTGGGAATATATTAGTACAACCCAAGATGATAGTTTCTTGATTTAAGCCTGTGGGAGAATATTCTGTGGTCACTCCTTGAAGACTGTTTCTTGAGGCAACATCATGAGGCTGGAGACTTCTTGAGCTCCAAGAATTAATTACTGATACGTGTCATTTATAGTTTATATTTAAGATGTAAAGCAGTAACACTTTTAATCTTCCTTTGAAATTCATCTATAAAATAGTAATTAATTTTCATCTCAGTCAAATGAGAAGCTTGCTTATCTTCATATGTTACCAGGGAAGGTGATCTTACAAGCAGGCCCTTAGCTATGGTCTTAGTAGTACAAAACCCTTCTCCAAATCCCCAAAATTATTTGTGGGGTTTGGGATGATTGGAGAGGACAGTTTCCTTTCAACATTTGTCAAAATGCAGCAAAACACATTCCGTGGCTTAGCAGACACTCCTGTCCTGGATGTTGTTAGAACACATTCAGGAGGCCCAAGACTGCTTCCAAATTATTCCTATTGTAAAAATATGAGAGTAGTAGATATACCTTTGCACGCCGAATTATTCTCTTGTGTTGGTCTCAGGAGCTGAGGAGTAGTTTTGGAGAGCTGCCCTGTAGTCTTTAACTAGGGCTTGTCTATACTGCCTGCCAGATTGACAGACAGCAATTGATCCAGCCAGATTTGATTTATTGTGTCTAATAGATATATATAATAAATCAACTGCTGAGTGTGCTGTCGTCTGTTCCGGTAGTCCACCAGAACAAGAAGCGCAGGTAGAATTGATGGGAGAGAATCAGCTTTCGACTTACTGCAGTGAAGACACTGTGGTAAGTAGATCTAAGTATATTGACTTTAGCTATGTTGTTCACATAGCCAAAGTTGTGTAACTTAGATCAGTGTCTCAGGATAGTGTAATCCAGGCCCTAGTCTACTACTCAAATGCCCCTCTTCACTAGCGAGAGAGAGAGTTCTCACTGATCAGTCTCCCAGCCTTGCTGGTATTACCTCATGAGCAGACAGTTAGTCATGTGCAACTGGAATTCTTTGTAAGATTGTCAGTGCAGTTCCACACTACCTTGAGTGATGGTTGACTACAGCCACAGTCTTCTTATGGCACAGTCTATAGTTGGAGTCTAAGAAAATAGAAAGAAATGAAGGTACACGGGAGCCGTATCTCCTTATATATCCTTGCCTAAAATATTTCACAGCTGAAGAAAATCTAATTTGGTCCCCAATGGTCCAAGTTAACCAGAGGGTTTCAGCTTCATGTGTAGTGTGGCTCTTCTACTGACAAAGAGCTTATTTAATTGATGGGCAGCTCTTCACTGTGGTTTGGAAGGTCAGCTGAGAGAGTGACCATCACATCAGCTAGTAAACTGAAAAAGCATAGAGCTTGTATGGACAAACTCTGAAAAAGCATAGAGCTTGTATGGACAAACTCTGTTTGTCTTTAATAAATACATTAGTAACTGAACCTTCCTATTTTGTCACTTTTGAATATATAAGTAAAACAGAGATCCGTTGTGTGTAAGTATGTATTAGAAATGTTTTTAGATCGGTCTGACTTAACATGACTCTAGCCAGTGCCAATTATATGGTAAAAGCATATATGTAGACCTGATGCTCAAGATACTCACATAAATATTGTTGAGAATTTCTTGCCTTATCATATTAGCTCTACTGGAGAAGCAGAATTGCCAAATACCACAGTATTATCAGGGCTTACTACAGAAGAAATGAACATAGGGGAGATGGAGAATAGTCATCTTTGGAAAATTTTTAGCAGGGTATCTTGAAGGCACTGAGGTTAGAATTGGACAGAAAAAATTACAAACCGCACCAGAGAGAACATAGCATTAAATTGAGGACCAAACTTGTTTTTCTTAAAGATTAATCTGATATCAATGCGGTAGTACAAGGAATAGCAGAGGAATACTTGCAGACTACTATGATACACATCTTTGGAACATGTGAAATAACCACAAAGCCAGAACTCACGATCTAGTGTTATAGTAAGTCAGATTTTATAGCTGATGTAAGCCAATGTAAATCCTGTGAATGGATATCTCTGGGCTATGTTGAATGCAAGTGTGTGTGTCAATTAAGTAAACGTTTGAACTAATTTTTTTACATACACTGATTTTGCAAAATTAGTATAATATGCACAGTGAGGGGAAGAAAGGAATATGTAACAAGAAAATCAACGTAAGAGTGTTTGATAAAGTAATAGAATGGAGGGAGGACTTGTTAAATACTCCACCCTCCTGTTAGGTGATTTTTTTGGAAACACTTTCCTTTCTTCCTTTCCTTGTTTGGCAAATCCACTGAATGCCAAGCCAATATAAAACAACGAGGAATCCTTTGGCACCTTAGAGACTAACAGATTTATTAGGGCATAAGCTTTCGTGGGTAAAACCCATGTCATCAGATGAATGGGAGTGGATATCACAGAGGCAGCGGTGTGTGTGTGTACATGTGTACACACACACACACACACACACACACACAACAAAGAAGGAAATTTTATAACATATACTCATATTTGAATGTTATTTTCAGTGCTGAATTTTGTCCAGCACATTATAATTTTAGACCCAGCCTTATAAAAATCTTCAGTTGACATCAGCAGTGGCCTTTGTATTATTAAAAATATTACTGCTTTAAGTTGAATGACAGGACTGTCAGCAAAAGGAAATAGTCCTCAGTAAGGTTTGACGCATCTATAAAATTGAGTGTGAGGATCTTTTTTCTGGACCACTGAATTGTTTTAGTAAGAGTAGCTCACATACCATTTTCCAGAGTTATGTTCTGTTATAGTCAGCTGAGTTTATAGGTCCATGAAAAACAAGATTTTAAAATAAACAATAATTGGCGTTGTCTGGAAGTGCAATTTTTAAGGGGCTTGTAAATAGTAACAAATAGTAATAACCTTCATCTTTTTAGATTCAACAATTGGAGGTGCTGCTGCTTCAAATTATGCAAATTCCACTTGGGGTTCTGGAGCCTCCTCCAACAATGGCACCAATGCCAACCCAACTCACATCTGGGACAAGGTGATTGTAGACGGGTCTGACATGGAAGAGTGGCCTTGTATTGCCAGCAAAGACGCTGAGTCTTCTTCCGAAAATACCACCGATAATAACAGTGCCTCAAACCCTGGCTCAGAGAAGAGCACTCTGCCAGGAAGCACCACTAGTAACAAAGGAAAAGGAAGCCAGTGTCAGTCTGGAAGTGCTGGGAACGAATGTAATCTTGGGGCCTGGAAATCTGACCCCAAAGCTAAATCTGTTCAATCTTCCAACCCTGCTGCAGAGAGTAACAATGGACTAGGAAATTGGAGGAATTTGAGTGGGCAGGACAGAATAGTTCCTGGTTCTGGCTTCAGCAACTTTAACCCAAATAGCAACCCATCTGCTTGGCCAGCTCTGGTTCAAGAGGGCAATTCTAGGAAAGGGATTTTGGAGTCTGATAATGGTAACGCCAATGCACAGATCAGCTCAGTAGGCCAGACCTCCAGGGAACAGCAGTCAAAGATGGAAAACGCGGGTGTTAATTTTGTTGTCTCTGGCAGAGAACAGGCTCAAATACATAACACTGATGGACCAAAAAATGGAAACACTAACTCCTTGAACTTAAGTTCGCCAAACCTTATGGAGAATAAGGGAATGCCCTTTGAAATGGGCTTGGGGAACCCCTCCAGAAGCACTGATGCCCCTTCACAAAGCACTGGAGAAAGAAAGGCTGGGAGTGTTGGATCTTGGGGTACATCTAGGGGGCCTTCTGGAACGGACACATCTGCTGGACAAAGCAATTCTGGAAACCATGGGAACAATGGAAAGGATAGAGAGGACTCCTGGAAAGGAGTTTCTGTTCAAAAACCTAATGGGTCAAGAAATGATTCTTGGGATAACAATAACAGGTCTTTGAGTGGTGGGTCTTGGAACTTTGGCCCTCAGCACTCAAATGAAAACAAATGGGGTGAAGGGAACAAATCGGCATCTGGGGTCTCTCAGGGAGAATGGAAACAGCCGTCGGGGTCTGATGAACTTAAAATTGGAGAATGGAGTGGTCCAAACCAACCAAATTCTAGCACTGGAGCATGGGACAATCAAAAGGGCCACCCCCTTCCTGAAAACCAAGGCAATTCCCAGGCTCCCTGTTGGGGAAGATCTTCCAGCTCTACAGGAAGTGAAGTTGGAGGTCAAAGCACTGGAAGTAACCACAAAGCAGGAAGTAGTGACAGTCACAATTCTGGACGCCGATCGTACCGGCCTACACATCCTGATTGCCAAGCAGTCTTGCAGACTTTGCTTAGCAGGACTGATTTGGACCCCCGTGTGCTTTCAAACACTGGCTGGGGCCAAACTCAAATTAAGCAAGATACAGTTTGGGATATTGAAGAGATGCCAAGACCTGAGGGGAAAACTGATAAAGGAACTGAGGGGTGGGAGAGCTCTGCTACACAGACAAAGAACTCAGGGGGCTGGGGAGATGCACCCAGCCAAAGCAATCAAAACAAGTCTGGATGGGGTGAGCTCTCAACTCCCACAGAGTGGAAGGACCCCAAAAACACAGGAGGGTGGAATGATTATAAGAACAACAATTCTTCTAGTTGGGGTGGAGGAAGACCAGAAGAAAAGAATTCTTCCTCTTGGAATGATAATTCCAACAAGGATCAAGGGTGGGGTGGACGCCAACCTAATCAAGGATGGTCTTCAGGAAAGAACGGTTGGGGAGAGGATGTTGACCAAGCAAAAAACAGTAATTGGGAAAGTGCAGGAAACAAACCAGTGTCGGGTTGGGGTGAAGGTGCACAAAATGAGATTGGGACTTGGGGTAATGGTGCAAATGCAAATGCTGCTTCAAAGGGTGGATGGGATGATTGTAAAAGAACGCCAGCATGGAATGAGAGTGGTCGACAGCCCAATTCCTGGAATAAGCAGCACCAGCAGCAGCAGCAGCAGCAGCAGCAGCAGGAGGCTCCGGGCTCCTGGGGTCAGCCCCCACAACCTCCGGGTAATGGCCGACCTCCAAATCCAAACTGGAACAGTGGGCCACAGCCAGCTGCCCCCAAGGATGAGGAACCCAGTGGCTGGGAAGAACCTTCTCCACAATCAATCAGTCGGAAAATGGATATTGATGATGGCACTTCAGCATGGGGAGACCCTAACAGTTATAACTACAAAAACGTGAACCTGTGGGACAAGAACTCGCAAGGGGGACAGACTCCACGAGAACAAAGCCTGCCTACTCCAATGACTAGCAAATCAACAGCATCAGGTACCATTTTGCTTCCTTCTCTTCAGTAGAGTATATGGCATTATATGTCTACACCCAGAGGTTCTCAAACTGGGGGTCGTGACCTCTGAGGGATCACGAGATAATTGCATAAGGGGAATCATAAGTTCTTGGCCTCCACCCCCAAATAACACTTCGCCTCCAGCATTTATAGTTTTGTTAAATGTAAAAAAAAAAGAAGTGTGTTTAATTTATAAAGTGGGGAGGAGGAGGTCACAGTCCAGAGGCTTGCTGTGTGAAAGGAATCACCAATACAAAAGTCTGAGAACCATTGGTCTAAACCATTGTTTCCCAAAGTTTGGTTGTGGGCCCGCATTGAGAGATCAACTAGTAGGTCCGTGCTACTTTATTTACCTAAAGGTTCCGTAGCCACGGTTTGCCATTTCCAGTCAAGGGGAACCATGGGAAGCAGCATGGCCCAGGCTGCAAACTCCACCTGAGGTCTGAAAGACAAAATATGTTGTTCTTAGTTTGTACATCAATACCTGTAAAAGATTTTACTGTCCAAATTCTGTCTTCGCTTATATCTCTGAAACCCCATTGTCGTCAGAGAAATTGCATATATTCAACTTCCCTAATTTCTAAATGCAGAGCACAGTTCTGTTTTAATAATTGTGGACATATATGAGCCACATTATAACCTATTTTATGCTTCCATAGTTGTACTATGCTATTCAGAATAAAAAATAGGTGTGTGTTTATTCCAAAGTAAGTAGCTAGGAGTTAGAATACACAGAACATAATGGCAAGGTGCCATTTTTACATAGCTGCTTTTCTGACCATGTCATACTTTAAATTATGTTGTTTATTTTTTCAGTGTGCACTTAAATTTATCCTTGTTCTTCAGTATATTATATTTCTGTACACCCTGGCACTAATCACTTTTCCTATTAAAAAAATTAAGTAAGCTAGCATCAGGGATAGGCTTCATATTTAAGTTGATACAATAGTAAGAATGTTTCTCATAGCATTTCTAAAGTTAGGGTCATCTTCCTTTTCATTCCTAGAACTGAGAGTCAAGCCCCTGCGGGTGTAGTGTTTGCAATTGAGTAAGTTCCAGTTTATACTTTTTAAAGCTACACCAGAAAGGAGGAAGCAGTAGGGTTTTTGGTGATGCTATGTTGAATGTCAGTAAACTGTCCATAACAAAAGATCTCTTCTTTATGCAGTCTGGAACAAAAGCACACCACCTGCTCCAGATAATGGTACGTCTGCCTGGGGTGAGCCAAATGAAACCAGCCCTGGGTGGGGTGAAGTAGATGATACAGGAGCGTCAACAACAGGCTGGGGCAATGCATCCTCCAACGCCCCGAATGCCATGAAACCAAGTGAGTATAGGGCCAGTAATCAGTCATATTTATAACAATGCTATAGATTTTAGTATCTAACTTTCAGATGTGATTCAACTGTAGATGTAGCACCTCCCCTCTTATTTTCATTTTTGAAAATGAGACAAAAACAAATGTTTTTGTTACAATGCTTATATAACATGGTGCAACTCATTACTGTGGTGCCTCCTTCTGGTCACTCTGGTAATTTGCTCCACTAAGCACCTTCTTCTGACTGGTATCTCATCTGCTGTTTTCTGTTAATGGTTCTGCCACCTTGCATTAGGACCTGCGCCCCTCCCAGACTGTGGCACCCTTCCCTACAGGTACTTCTCCATGGCCGTGCACGCACACCGTGGGGTCCTTTCCCTCAGAGAACCTCCCCTCCCCAACCACCTATACCTATCTTGCCTCAGTGACCCTACTGCCAGTCCTCATGGCCAAACTGAAGTCTGACGTGGCCACTCACCATAGGCAAGTGGGTGGGGACCTGCTGCTTTTGTTTGCCCTGGCTTCCTCCCCTGCAGCCCTAGTATCCCTCAGGCCCCTGTTGCTGGCCTCAGCCTGGAACTACTTAGGCTGGAGCTCCCCTTGCTCACCCTGCCTTTCTTCAGCACTTCTCTGTCTGTGGTATCCTGGTTAGCAGGTCCTTCCCCCTCCAGGGCTGGAGTTGTGAGTGTGCTCAACCTGACCAGCTGTCTTTTTTATATAGCCCTTCTGGGCTCTGATTGGCTTCCACAAAACCTCTCATGATTGGCTTCTAGCTATAGCCCTCTCCCAGGACTGTTTTAACCCTTTTTATGCCTGGAGTGGGGTGAGCACCCCACTACAAGCATAAAAAATATTGCATCTTTTAAAATGCTTAGAGCTTTCTTGTATTCAATCCAAATTACTGGACGTCTCAGCTTTTTACTTAAACATTATATCCGTATTCACCAGTGAATGAGATCCTGCTAAACTTCTGAAAAAACTTGGGTTTGGTAACTTTTGAAATTAGAATGACTATTATATAATTGCACATGCAATTTCATTTTTGTGGAAATCCTTTCTGCCAGTATAGGTAGTGGGGGGGTTTTTAGGAGAAAAAAAGTGTGTGCGCAAGAAGGATCCACGTGTGGAGGGAATTCAAAGCAAAGAATGAATGAATAAATAAATAAATAAATAAATAAAAAATACACCAAATTACAAAATTCTTCTCAAAGCAAAAACTTTTATTTGATGGGCGAGTAAGGGGGACGTTTGTACACATACTTTTTCTTGCTTGTATAAGCTAAATCCAGGGCTCAACAAATGCACTCGCCCGCTTGCCCATGGCAAGTAGATTTTTCCAGCTGGCGAGTGCAGGGGCGGACTGGCCTGGTGGACAGTTATGACGGGCTGGCTGAAGCCGGCACTACGGGTGGCGCGGCCCCATCCGATCCACTGGCCAGCGGAGGAGCACAGTGCTGCTGGGAAGGGGGAAGTGCGGCAAGTCTTCCCACCGGGCTGCCTGCGTGCACTCCGGCGCGAGGAGGCGGAGCGGGACGCCAGAACGCTGGCGTGACCTGGCCCTGCTGATTTTAAAGGGCCGCAGCAGCTCGGCTCTGGCCGTGTGTTCCTGGGAGCTGGTTGCGGCATGTGGCATAGCCAGGGCCCGCCCTGCCAGCTCCAGTCCTGCCACGGCCCCAGCCCGCCTTTGTCTCCACGCTGCCCTACACTCCAGACCCCCTGCTCTCCCTCTTCCCTGCGACCCTTTGGCTCTGTGCCGCCCTTACACCCTGATCCCTGCTACCCCCCCCCAGCTCTGTGCTGCCCATTCCCTGCACTGCCTCTAAACACCGATCCCTCTGCCCCTCCCGTTCCCCGCGTCCCATCCCCGTGCCTCCACTGCACCCTGCTACCCCCGATCCCTGCATCCCTCTGGCTCTGTGCCTCCCGTTCCCTTCGCCAGCCCTGTACTCCCCCACTGTTCCCTGCACCCCTCTGGCTCTGTGCTGTCCCTGCACCCTGCTCCCCCTGTGGGTCAGGAGTGAGGGGTGCTTGCCCATAGAGAGAGTCTGGACAGGGCAGGGAAAAGGCTGCTGTGACCGAGCAGTGAGTGAAAGGGGGAGTTCACTTGAAGCGCCTTTGTGTTTATGGGGAAAAAAATGAAAATGCTATATGTTATTTATAGGGCTAAAATGCCGGGACAAAAAAGAAAACCAAAAAAAAAAAAAACCCATTGCAAAATGCAAACGTAAAAGACAACAACAAAGGGGGGGGGGATGTTTTGCTTGGGGCAGCAAAAAACCTAGACCTGGCCCCTGGGGAGGGGAAGGGGCTGGGCTGGGCTTTGGGGAGGGGAGAGAAAAAATATGGGGAATGAGCTTCTGCTGAGGGGAGGAGGTCAGGAGAAGAAAGGGGAAGGCACCAAGAAACAGTGGAGCAGAAGAGACAAATGCCAGGGGGGCCAAGTGCAGACAATGAGGAAAAGGGCAGGAGGGGAGGTGTCAGTGGGAGGGGGGACAGGGTGATGCTGAGAGAGGAGAGGGTAAGGGCACTGGGGGCTGGAGGGGGAGGTGCTGGGAGAAGGCTTGAAAGAAGGGGTGGGCATGAGGAAGGCAGGTATGGAGCAAGGCATCGGTGAAGACACAGGGGCAGGAGAGGAACGGGGGCAGAGGGTGGGTATCAGGGAAAAAGAGAGCAAAGGGGGCAGGTGCCAGGGGATTCTGCTGGTGAAGCAGAAGGGCAGACACCTGCAGGGGAGGGACCAGCACCAGAGGAGAGAGGCAGGGCAGGTATGTAGAGGGAGGTGTTAGGAGAGGGGATGAGGAGGGGTAGCTCACATGATCAGAGTGGGGCTACTGGAGGAGTGGGTACAGGGCGGAGAGAAGGGCTGGCAGAGGGGGGCAGGTCTCAGGAAGGCTGAGGACAGTGAGAAGGGCAGGAGTCAGGACAGCAGAGGGTGAGGGGTTGGGGGGCAGCAGGCACTAGGGGAGCTGATGGAGCAAGAGGAAGAGTCATGGCTGCAGAGAGAAAAGGTAGAGGTTTATAAGATATTTATTAATAACCTGCGTGATATTTATTAATAACTTATTAGTAATTACTGTTCTTATTCTTATTAGGAATTTATGCCATTAAAAAATACTTTTTGTGGAGGAGGGTGGCAAGTCCCTTTTTTGTCTGACGAATAGGATTTTCCATAATTTGTCAACCCCAGCTATATATATAATTTTCACAAACACACACACAATAAAAACCAGCACTATGATTAAAGATTGATTACGGTTGTTGAGAAGTAGATTTTATGCTTGGGCTGATACCTCAATTGGGGGTACTTTTGTTAGGAATAATTTAGAATGAGAATTCAGATACAGATTGAGACATTTTGAAAAGAAGGGTTCCCACAGTGGTGTCTCACCTGAACATTTTATTGTGTATGTTAAGTTCCCTTTTTAAATGTATACATAGGAATAAAAATATTGTTGTGTGTATATATATATTTATTATGGCTGTTATTCCTGCTATGGGAGCTCTACCTTTTGTGTTTCCTGATTTTTTTTTTTTTGTTAATATTCAAATTTTCAACCAGAGTGCATTGGAACCCCCTTATTTCTGATTTCTTATTGCCAAAACAAAAAGGCCTTAACAGGAAGAAGATGATGGAAAACCAATTTTGGGAAGGTAGGTAGATAGGTAGAGCAAGTAGGCAAGATGAAACCACATAATGAATGGAGTAGTATTGGTCAGCAAACAAGGTAGGGAATGAGAAACTTGTAGGCTGGTCATGAGAAGCTGCAATTATAATACACTTTGAGTGGGTCAACTGGCATAGGAAGGTGCAGGTGATAGGATGAGAGCTCAGCAGGGGAAGGAACACTCCTTAGCTAGTTTTGTAAGATGAAATTGTTGCAGCATTTGAGTAGCAATGCACCCCTTTGTTTAAATGGCAACACCAACATGCTGCTAGAGTGAACCAAGACATTAAAATCTGGTTTTCACATTTTGTTATTTTTGAGTAACTACATTGAAACATCGGCAGTGTTTAAAGTTCCTGTTCTAGATTACTCACATCTTAATCTGAACAGAAGCTCATTCTGTGTTTCTATGGGTTCATAAGCAGAATGCCAGTAGTTTTTATATCCGATCTTAGTAAAAATACAAACAATGTGAAGTTGCACAGAGAATTTGTCTTGCTTTCCATGTTTTTTTCTGACCAGTGTCTGAGAATTAAATCTGAGTTTTCCAGAGTTTTGTTGTCAGTATACTAGCAGATTGATAGAAAAATGTGTTCAGTGTTGTAATATTGGGTTTTTATAGGTTGTTGGGGCTTTTGAAGGAAAACATTTGCCCTGAAGAATAGGTTTTGATATAGGTTAACCATATGGACCTAATTCCTCAATGACATTTGTTTGAGAGCCCATGGAATCCTTTCCTCTACATTGGAAATTATGAGCTCCTTTTAGGAGGTCATTTTTTACTGAGCACAGGAAAGTAAAAGGCATTTAATATGTTTGAAGCCAAAGCAAATTTAATATTCAGAACACTTGAAAAATATAGTACACTACTTAGCACTAAATACCGGTAGTCTTTTAGGTGTTATGCTTTGTGTGCAATTTTCTGCATTAGAATAAAATGAAGAAAACAAATTTTTAGACTTATAACAGCAGTTGTGTGCTAAGCATCTCACTGATCTTGTCACAGTGACATAAAAGCTGATGGTTAAGAGTTATATTGGCTAACTTTTTTGCTTTGAAGGTTCCAAATCTATGCAAGATGGCTGGGTGGAGAATGATGGGCCAGTAACTGGAACACGTCATTCAAGCTGGGAAGAGGAGGAGGAAGGAGGAGTCTGGAATACAGCAGGCTCTCAAGGAAGCAGTTCCTCTCACAACTCAACAAACTGGGGGCAAGGAGGCAAGAAGTCCCAAATTAAGGTAAGAAACCTAAAGCTTGAATGATTCATAACTGCTGTGTACTCAGAAAGCAGGTATAACTAACATTTTTGGAGTGATTGCTGATGTCGATTCCAAGTAGGTGTGTGCTGACTTCATGCACAGTCATCAGGAGGTTTTTCCCCTAGTGGTATCCTGTGGGACAACTGTGGAGCCCCCTGGAGTGGTGCTCTTTGTGGTTTATATAGATCCCTATTGACCCGCTCTGTTCCTTCTTACCACCAGTGACAATCCTTTGAGCGTTCTTCTCTTGCTTCCCACTAGCAATTCCCCAGCTTTTGTTTAGCTACTCTCTTGTAAATGGTTTTATTAACATTGTTTTATTGGAGTGTTAGGGATTGATGGGTCTGGGAATGTGGTAGGGTGCAGGAACGGGCTGGGGGTGGGAGGGCTGAGTGGAGGGTAGGGTGCAGGAGCAAAGAGAGGGTGGAGGGACTGAGCAATGGGGGCCACTGACCTGGCACATGGTTCTGTGTCCCCCACAGCTCCCAGGTACTGCCCCCTGCTGCTCCTGTTGTCCTTGTTTATGGCCAGTCGAAGCAGCAGACGGAAAAGCCTCCAGGCAGAACTTTGCTGCTCTGCCGTTTTCCCAGCTGGGGGGAGGGAGAGTGACAGTGTGCATATCCGCTTCCTGCCCTTCACCAGGCAGAGCCCCATGGGTCTGATCTGGCCCTGCCTTGTCTGAATCTTCTCCATGAGGCTCAGGGCTCTTGCCCCCTTCTTCAGCAGGGAGCCAGTGTTGGCGCTCCAGCCCTGTGGGTGGGGGGAACGCCAGTATTGGCTCCCTGATGCTGGAGAGTAGAACCCCAAGCTTCAGGGGCCGGATCTAGGCAAGCCAGCCCCCAGGCCATAGGCTCCCCACTCCTGCCTTAAAGTGCTTGGGCGAAGTACACCAAACATATAAATTCAAGATCTGCAGGAGTATGTGACTTTGCAGAAATAAGGAGAGAGATGTTAGGCTCAAACTCCTCTTCATGGAGTCAGCCCTGCACTCTCAACTGATACATCTTGGACTGACACTGAAATCAACTGTATTGGTGTACAATGCACCATCCTAAGTTTGGGATAGCATGCAGAACTGCCAACGGATCTGATGCCCAAGACTTCCTGGCACCTCCATTCTCCACCATCTAAGATTGATGTAGTGACCTCCCAGTACTGAATGCATTCTCCATTGCTTCATAAGAGACAGAAGCAGCCAGATAGAGGGTGGATGCCAGCAACCAAGGGTGATAAAACTGAGTGTGTCCTACACCAGGCCACTCCACAGTGCCTCATAAGCAACCAATACTCTATTCTGCCATCACATGAAAAGCTGTGGAGTCCAGTTCTGGTGGACTCCCCAACATGGTAGAGTGAGATAGGGGACTTGGATATGTCATCCATTTCTGCTATATCTGAGGCAGCAAGGGACCTTATTAAAATGACTGCCCTCACAGTCAGTATACAGGCCCTCGCAGGAACTACACCTGGCACAGACCACAGTGCAGACACCTTCCAGAGATAAACTGACCATGCTTTATGAATGATTCCTCTCTCCTTGACCAGTTATAAGAACATAAGAATGGCCATACTGGATCAGACCAACGGTCCATCCAGCCCAGTATTCTGCCTGCCTACAGTGGCCAATACCAGATGCCCCAGAGGGAGGGAACACAACAGGTAATCCCCACGTGATCCCTCCTCTGTCTCCCACCTCCAGAGAAACAGAGGCTAGGTCCTCCATTCCTACCCATCCTGGCTAATAGCCATTGATGGACCTAACCTCCATGAATCTATCTAGCTGTTTTTTGAACCCTGTTAAAAGTGCTAACCTTTACCATATCCTGGGACATCACTTCATCCTAGAACTGCTCTACCTGGCACTTCTTCTCCTGTGACTGTTCCCCTGACATCATTCTCCAGCACCGTCTAGAACTGTGCCTTCTTGGTCTCTGACTCTGTAGCTGGAGTCCTACATATCTAGACAGAGCCAGCACTGCTCACAACGCTCCCACTGGTAGCAACCACACCAGGCCCCGATGTTGTCTTGCAATCCTGAGTGGCAAGCCCTGGTGCAGTGGTCTTTTAGGAAGCTCTGGGCTTGCCATCAAGCCCACAGCCCCATGGTTCATGTTGGTAGCCTTATACAGGGGACCCCCCACCATCTTCCTTGTTGGGGTGGGAACCCTCAAGAGAGTCAGTATACGATGCCCAGGTCGGTGTCCAGCCCAGCACAATGATTGGTACTATTTCTGGTGCCAAGCTTAGCATAGGCAGAAGTATTGACTGGTGCCATGACAATTTTGACACTGCCATCATCCATTAGGAAGACTACTTAGAAGATGGAAGGTCAGGAAGACCCGGGGTCCACAGGAGCATCTTCATCTTTCTACCCAGATGAAGAGGTCGCTGGCTTGTCCACTTCTTTCCCAGCCATGTATAACAGAGTCTGCTAAGAGCTACTAAGGGGAGGGTAGCACAAAATTAGGGCTTACAAGCAAAGGAGGTTGCATAAGAAGTAAATTTGATGATTGATATCCTTGCCCAAGAGGGGCCATATAGTTTGGCATTGCTGCTCATAAAATTGAGGCTTTGTATGGCTCTGTAGACTTTATTATCCCTTCCTTGGATCTGGGGGAGTGGTACGTCGACCTTAATTTGAAGGATGCATAATTTCATGTTTCCATCGTCCTGTCTCTCAGAAGATTTCTTTGGTTTGAGGTAAGGAAGATGCACTGTTAGTTTACAACCCTCCTCCTTGGCTTCTCAATAGCCCCTTGTGTTTACAAAATGCATGGCAATGGTGCCTGCCTTCCTTCAAAGAAAGCAAGTGCAGGACTTTAGCCAGTCATCCAGGTAAGGGATCAGGGTTCAGTCTCAGGCCCAAGTAGAGGGCCATGTGAGATTCGTGCGTGACAGGTTCCTTTGGCTCAGTCTGGTCTTGAACTTGACAAAGTCAAATCCCCACTCAGAGGATAGTTTATTGGAGCCCAGCTAGGCACTATTCAAATCAGGGTTTTTCTTCCACAAGCTTTATTCCTCACCATGAGCACCATCATAAGGGACCTTATTGCCTTTCCTAACAGTCTGAAACTGTCTAAAGTTACTTGACCATATGCTAGTCTCCACATACATAGTGCAGCATGCCAGGACAGAAAGTGCCAGCAGTTCTGCTCCTTCCTGAATCATACCCAGGGATCACTAGCAGACACTTTCCTCATTCCTTGGAAGGCACACTTCCTGTCTGCATTTACACTGTTTCCACTTACCTACAAAGTCCTGCTCCAGATCTGTGGGGACAAGTAATCTTTAATTCTCATAGCTTGGACATGGCCCCATCTGCATTGGTTCACCATGCTAGTAGACCTTGTTGTTGCACACACCTATAGTTCTGCCTGTGTGTCCGCATTTAGTCACACAGGACCACGGTCGACTCGAGCACTCCAGTCCCCTTCCCTCACAGGATGAAAGCTCCATGGCTGAATCAGCTAGAACTAACATGTTTGGACTTAGTGAGAGGGGTGCTCCTAAGTTGCAGGAAACATTCCGTGTGCACCAAATACCTAGCCGAGTGGAGGAGATTTTCCATTTGGTGTCTCCAGAAGGTATCCATCTCTGTCATCCTGGTTTATTTACTCCATCTGAAGCAGCAGGGCCTAACATCAGTATCTGTAAAAGTTCACCTGGCAGCCATTTTAGCTTTCCACCACAGCTCAGCAGGCTGTTAACTTTTTGCTAATCCCATTATGGGATGTTTCCTACAAGGTCTGAACAGACTCTACCCTCATATAAAGCAACCGATCTCAATTTAGTACTGTTGAGGTTTATGGGGCCCCCCCTTCAAGCCACTGGCAGCCTGCTCCCTCTTCAATCTTTTCTGGAAGGTGACTTTTATGGTTGCTGTCACTTTGGTCAGAAGGGTATCAGAACTTAAAGCCTTAAAATCTGAGGCCCCTTGTACTGTCTTTTATAAAGACAAAGCACAGCTTTGTCCACACCGTCTTTTTGCCCAAGGTGATTTTTGTCATTTCAAGCCAACCAGGACATTTTCTGACAGATGTTCTACCCAAAGCCACACATGACTAACCAAGAGCGGTCACTCCATTCCCTGGGGCTTAAATGTGCACTTGTATTCTACACAGAATACACTAAACTGTTTAGTAAATCAACTCAGTTGTTTCTTGCCATCATGGACACGATGAAAGAGCTTCCTGTCTCCTCTCAGGGATATATTCTTGGACTATGGCATTCATCAGGACCTGCTATGACCTGGACAAGGTTCCTGCTCTTTCACTAACTACACATTCAAGAGCACAAGCTTTTTCTATGGCATTCCTGGCTCAGGTTCCCTTGCAGGACATCTGCAGAACAGCAATGTGGTCTTCAGTTCACACATTTTGCATCCCATTGTGCCATCACTCAGTATGCTAGAGACGATGCCACATTCAGTAAAGCAGTGTTCCAGTCTAACTAAATGACCTGTGATCCCTCCTCCAGGGGATTGCTTTGGAATCGCCTACTTGAAATTGATATGAACAATCACTCGAAGAAAAAAACTGTTACTTACTTCTCGTAACTGTTGTTCTTCAAGATGTGTTGCTCTTGTCCATTCCAAGACTCACTCACCTCCCTCTGTCAGAGTTTTCCAGCAAGAAGGATATGAGCAGGCAGCGGGTCCGCAGGGATCTATGTATACTGTCATAACGATGCCACTCCAGGGGGCTCCACAGCTGACCCGTCAGGTACCACTAGGGGAAACATCTTCTGACAACTGTTCACATAATGTGTACACACCTACATGAAATGGACATGTGCAACACATCTTGAAGAACAACAGTTATAAAGAAGTACGTAAGCATTTCACTTTCCTTTTATAAACAAGAACTACTATAGTGGAGAATTAATCTATAGAGGTGGCTGTATTGCAGTGGTATGTGGAATGACACTCTTGTTTTTATGTAATATGGATATTATGACTTGTAACGCCAACAGATATTTCCAGAAACCTTTTGGCATGTGGGCTGCAGAGCCGTTACAGAATGAAACTGAGCAACAAAGGTCATTGTAGATCTCTGGGTAACACATCATGCTGCATTAGGCTGTTGCTGACACTTTTACACAGCCTGTTGAAGTTCTGATCTCATTCTCACTTCTAGTAGTAACCCTCTCTTATTTCTGCTTGATTTTTGTGCTCCCACCTTTGTTCTTGCTGAGGCCATGTTTTCACTATGTGGAAGACTGACACTGCCATGAATGAGCTTCAGGAGTTTGATTTAGTGATTCTAGCAAAGGCCCACTACATCGAACCCAGAGGGCGCCCCCATCAATGCCAGTAATCCTGCTCCTCACAAGGAGTAAGCAAAGCTGAGGGAGTATTTGCTCGCATCAACCTTCCTCTGTGGAGCCCATGCAGAAACTCTATTTAAGATATGTTGACTTTAGCTACGTAATTAACATAGTTGGAGTGGTGTATCTTAATTTGATCATCCCACATAGTGAAGACATGGCCAGAGTGGCAAGAGTGATAACAATTGGAAGTAAAATGACTGTGCCCTTGCCTGCAACACCATGGATCTAACTGTTCTGTAGAGGATAGAGCATGTTAGACTTCCTACTGTGGTGTTGCATATTGTGTTAATATTAAGATGACTCCTTATAGCTAGGGGTCACACTTTGGATACTACTGGGTTAAGATAAGGTGCAAATAAAAAAAAAATAGTGTTTAATGATTTTTTTTTTAAACTTACTCTGTCTTACTATATGGATGTCAGTTTCTGCTTTGGATAAATTGATTCCCTTTAATTGACATTTAATTGCTTTTATGGTTAGGATAAAAAATAATCTGTAAACTTTCCTTTTCTGTGCGTGCGTGTGTGCTATATTGCCAATTTCTGCTTTCAGTTTTATTTGGTCATTCATAAATTTCAACAGGACCAAATTGAAAGCCTGTTGAATTCAGATACATCTACATATAATAGAACAGAATGCATCAGTTTAAGTAAATAAATTATAGTATTTATAGCGTTATTTTTTTAGAATGTTGCAGGTGTCCGTTAAAGAGTAACTGTAGTCTTTCAGAGACAGATTTCAGGGACAGTATTTTCAGTACATACTTCTGCAGCTATGAGGTAAAATAAAGAAAGTATGAAAATGGAGGAAAGATAAGGAAACTGTTTAATTATATGTCTGTTCTTGTGTTTTAGTGTTCATTAAAAGGAGGAAACAGTGATTCGTGGATGAACCCTTTATCTAAACAATTTTCAAATATGGGATTACTAGTAAGTGGATTATTTAATGTCATAATCCAATAGAGAAGCACTAGCATTTGTGTAGTAAGCAAAGTTTTAAATTCTGTCATATTTACTATCTGGTGTTTATTAACTAATTGCATTTATCATTCACATTCTCTTTCTTGCTATACTGATTGCACTACTGATAGTTGGTGGCTATTTCAAACTCCACTTACTAGTCAGAATATGTCTTTCTGAACATGTGGGCCACAGACATGCGTGAACTTGGGCAAGACAGTATCACTATCCCTAAGCTCTCCATCTTGAGATATTTCCTTTATCCTATCCTTCGTCTTGTCTATTTATATTGTAAACTCTTCTGTGTTTAGTACAGTACCTAGCACAGGCGTAAGCAATCTTTCAGCAGTGGCGTGCTGAGATTTAACTTACTTCTTTTTACAAGTCTGTGTGCCGTTGATACGATTTAAAGTTAGTAATAGCCTTTCCACCACCTATTGTTGTGTAGTCTGATCCACCCAGCCCAGGTGGGGACAGGGATAAAATCCTGCTTCTCAAAGTAGCAGACACCAGCAGTCTGTCCTGTCCTAGTGCCCAGCTAAAGCACATATTATCCACACCTCTCCCACCTCACAGCACAAACTACCTTCCTACTTCCACCTCACCCCAGTGCCAACACCCACTCACCCATTTTCCCCCCACCTACTCAGTGTAGTCAGCCCCTTACCTCCCACTTCCCAGGACACTTGAGTGTGCTGAGTTTCTGCCTCTCCCCCCCCCCCCCCACGCAAAAGGGATTCTCCAAACTCCCCTCCCTTCTGATTTCCCTCCCACAGTTACCCACTCTCTCACTTCTCCTCCCCCAACCTAGACACTTACTCTCTCCTTACCTTGCTTTTTATTACCTGCTCCGGGAGCTGCTCCATTTCAAGCATGAGCCAGCTCCATTTAGTTGCTTGCTCAGCAAGACAACGCCCCGCCCCCTGCCTATTAATTGAGCTCCTTGCATGCGTGGGAGCTTTGAACTTCTGAGCAGAGCTCAGAAAACACCTATGCAATTGCGCAGCTTGGAAGGAACTATGGTTCCCTGCCACTGGCCCCCTCAGCTTGGCGCCCCTCCTTGTGACTGGCTCCTTCAGCCCCGCTGATGGCTGGGAGACACAGCTGCCCTGGCCCTGCTGTCATAACTGCTGCTCCAGCCAACATGGCAGCCAGCACGGCAGCACACAGCCCTGCCCTCTATGCTGGCCTGCCCCAGCCGCAGCTGGGTTGACGCAGCCCTGGCTTTGCTGCCAAGGCTCCGCTGCCACAGCTCCAATCAGGTTTCTCCTGCAGGGCAACTGCACCCATGCTGTTGTGGCTCTGTCCCCACTGCTGGGCCAACACACAGACTCCATTGGACTGCCACAACACAACCCTGCTGCCGAGCCAGTGTACACATGCTACCCTAGACTCCAGATGGGTTGCCGGGCTGCCCTTGCTACTACCACAGCTCCATTACTGAAGGAACAGCTATGTGGTCCAAGCCGTAGTAGTGGCCGCCCAGGAGCAGCCACCTGCCCAGATCCCAGCCCCACTGCCAGAGGAGCACCCTGTGTGGTCTATGCCCTGGCCGCCGGAGGAGCTTGCCAGACTGAGCCCCCATGCATACACCAGCAGCAACTCCTCTGCTTCCACTGGCTCACTGCTGCAATGGAGTTGGGCAGGTGGAGAAGGGCAAGAGCACCAGCCGCTGGTGTACAGCCCAATCTGCAACCTCTCTGCCTGCCCCCCAGAGCTGGTGCTACAGTTGTGTGCCAGCCATGAGGCTCTCCAGCAACAACACAGGCTCCCTGCTGAGCTCCTGCCCCGCATGCCACTGAAAATCGGCTCACATGCCACTTATAGCACACATGCTGTAGGTTGCCCACTCCTGACCTAGCACACACATATATAGCCCCAGTAATAGGACCTCTAGGTGGAGCTGTAAGACAAATACTACATCACTATCAGTGAGAAGTGCAGAGATCTACACTGCCTTCTTTTCAGTTCACAACTAGCCATCCATATAATGGGGAGAGGTTTTTTTGCATTTTTCAAAATGCTGTACAAAGTTAAGTAAGGTACCTTGTGAACTAACTATTATCCTCATTAAAGGATTGCAGAAATTGTGGTGTAAAGGTGTTGTGACATATCTGAGACCAAGCAGAATGTCGCTGGCAAAGCTGGGAGTAGAATCTGAGCTCATGGCTTCCAGTCTCAAATTCAGTCTGCTAAATCACACTGCCTGTCAATTATGGGAACACCCTGTCCCAAACTGCCAACAGAAGAATAATTTGGCAGCACATTTTAAGATTTGATGACTTGACAAGTCACGAGAAAGAGCTATCATTCTGGCTGTTGCTCACATAATTTGATCCTTTGACCACTGGAACATGAGGACAGAGGTTCATTTCTCAGAGCAGCTGTTCAGCCATCTCTCTCTGTTGCATGAGTTCATATGTCTAGTTACATTTTAGGAAATTTAACACCAAACACAGCTTGGATGAGTTGTACTCAAGGTTACATCAGTATTAGTTTTCTTTTATTTCATTTAGGACATTACTTTCATTCTCACTGGCATGCCCGTACACATTTCCAATACACATTTTTACCTTTGAAGGCTATTTTCTACAGTGTTTTAGAACTTTGTTCAGGAGTCAGACCATCTCTCTTTTTTTCCCCCCCTTCAGAGTCAAACTGAGGACACTCAAGGCAGTAAGATGGACTTGTCTGTAGGTGCGTATAACTTCATTACAATGCATTTGGCATGATGGCTCATATTATGTATGTACATACTTGTCTTTAGGAGGGGGCACATTTCATTATTTTGAGCTGTGTTCCTTACTAGCAAGATAGAGTAGCAGCAGCCAGCCTATTGGCTGAAGAATTTATGCATATATGTAGTTGCTGCTGAGACAAATTGGGCTGTGGAAAAGAGAAATAGCAGCACAGAATGAAAGGGTGCTTTAAAAAAAACTGTTGTAGCTTAAAAAATGGAAAGAATCCCTTGTCACATGCCTTTGCTAGGTGGAAAAGGGAAGTCTACTAGTGTTGGCATTAGGGCATTCCAATTACTAGCTCCTTAGGACTGATGTGCAGGGAAACAAAAAGATTTTTATTGCAATTTATTCAACTGTTTGCCTCAGGCAATTTTGCTGCTGCTGAGTAGGAATATATTTATCACCCTTGATGGCCTGACCACAAACCTCAGTAAGCTTAAATGGATCATCATGCTGTGTGAGGGATATCATCATAAATGATAGTTGGAACTGTACTCTTGGATTATCTGGTGTAGGTTTCTGTATCTGTTTTAGCTAATCTCAGTTGATTGCCTCCTAATTTGCTATAACCAGGGCTCGACAGATAATGCAATCTACTCGCCCGTGGCGAGTAGATTGCAACCCGGAAGAGCCGGGTTCGGGTGATCTGTGCATGCGTAGATTGCCAGACAGCGCGGCTTGCAAGCCCTGCGAGCCCTGGCTATAACTTTCTTGTTAGGCAAACTGTTTCGCTAGATTAGGTGATTGATTTTGTCATCAGAAATGTTTTCCTAATTTCTAAATTGAATTTTTACTGAAAAGCATTATTTTTTCAAGTGGGATTGAGGTTGCCTGTGCCATAAGCTTCTAGAACCTTCTGATGACTAGTCCATTTAGGCCACTCACATCCCTTTCATTCCCATCCTCAACAGTTTCAAAGAGGGAGCAGCCCATTCAGTTTTTCCTAACTACCTTACTTACAGCAAGCTTGATTACCCGCAGTGTCCTCAGCATTTCTCTTCATAGTTTTTGGTGGTGTTTTTTGTTGATACTTTGGAGTCTGTTTAACTTAACTAACAATAAGATGCTTCCTGTGGCTCCCCTTGGTTGCAAATGAAGAACTGCAGCCAATGGGAGCCACAAGGCTCTGTGGCTACGGAGCCAGTAAGTAAACAAACCGGGACAGCCTGGAGCAACTTTCTCATAGTAGGTCCGCAGACCACTTTGAGAAACACTGATCTAGGTCAGCACATTTCAATGCTGAGGACTTAATACCATCACCTGAAGAACCATTTACCAATGTGGTTCTGTGTCTAGTATGACTGGCTCTATGGTCCCTAGCTTTCCAACAGTGGTACATGAATCCACCTTCATTTTTACACCATGAACACCGAAGACTAAATGGCTCAAGACACTCAAGATGCTTTACTGGGAAAAGCAAAGGAAGAACATACCCTTCAGAAGACATCCCAGATGGTTAACTATGGTACTCATTTTGATTCCCAACCTCTTCAGCTCTGCACTGAATGAGCTCCACCTTAATGTACTGGAGTGAACGGCTATTTGTCTGGCCTACAATTTTTTTCTTTGATCAAATTCTAACATAACACTAAAATATTTTATCATGCCTATTACTATGGAGGGATTTGGTCTCGCCAACTGTCAGGGAGTCTTCCCTTTATAAGAGCATGTCTACACTCGGAAATTATTTCATAATAACTTATTTTGAAATAATTACTCCCAAAATAACTATTTCAAAATAGCGTATCCACACTACAGAGAAGCCTCAAATTAGTCCAAGGCAGGCCCCCTTAATGTGAATGTGCTACCATTACTTACAGTCCCAAGAAGCACTAGGGAATTATTACTTTGAATGACTCTGGGGCATAGTTACTTCAAAATAGCAGCAGTGGAGCACCCACACTACCTCTATTTCAAAATAACTGTTTCAAAATAAGCATTATTCCTCATGAGAAGCAAGCATTATTATTTTGAAATAACCAGCCCATTATTTGGAAATAACGGGCTTGGTAGTGTGGATGCTCTGCTTGTTATTTCAAAATAACTCCCTAGTGTTGCTCAGGACTTATGGTGCGTCTACACAACAGGGCTTGGCTCAGTTTGAGTATCTAATTTCAAGTTATGTCAATTGTGTAGCTTATTTTGAAATTGGGAGTGTCTACACAGCACTTATTTCGAAATAGAGCATTCTTCCTCCGAGTTCCTCGTATAATGAGGGTTACAGGAGTTGGAGTAAAAAGGCCTCCAGTTTGACAATATTTCGATATTATTTCGAAATAACTTCCTGCTATGTAGGCAAGGACTATGTTATTTCAAAATAACGTTAATTATTTTGAAATAATGTTGCTGTGTAGATGTACCCTTAGAGTGCAAAATCTTCCACTGGATCACTCCATCTCATCTTTCAAGGAAAGACTATTCTTATCAAGCTCTTTTGATAAGATCTGTATCTTGCATTATCTGTTATGCTAGTCGGGTAAACCACAGATCAGTCCCTTTCTACCAGAAGGTATTCAGTTTTCTCAAGTTCTGCTTCAAGGATGAGCAAGACTCATTTTTATATGAGAACCCTCCATGAAGGCCATACAACAGGCCCCAGTGGACACAAGTGACAGAAGATTCTAGAAGCTTGCCTCATAGGTGCTGTGCTCTCACAAGCATGAATATTCAGAGGCTTATTGCAAAGCATCCCTATTACTTGTAAGCAATCTTTATCTCTCTTATTGCTAGATTCACTGTGGGGTTTTTACAATTGTTGTTTCTGTATTGAAAAATCATCTTGTAAATTATTTCTTAGCGCATCAACCACGTTGGTGATGTTCAAGACCCTGAAAGGAGAGACAATCCCTGCCAGAAGGAGTTTATGGTGTAGACAGACTAGGGATGTTAAGTAGCGATTAATTTACTAGTCCAATAGTCGATGGAATTTCCATTGACTACTCAACTAGTCGATAAGCACTTCCACTTTCCATCTTTGAAATGTATAAGAGCCCAAGCGGGGGCTCCTGTGCATTTCAAAGTTGGAATGCCATGTGGAGCCCAGGGCCAGCAGAAAGTCCCACTGACTCGGGCCACATGCAGGTGCTTACGCTTTGAAATGCATAAGAGCCCCTGTTGAGGACTCTTGTACATTTCAGCGCTGGCATGCCATGGAGCTGTGGAGTCCCCAGCTGATCCCAGGCTCCACCTGGCTTTTCAAAGAAGCAGCACCACTTGGAGCCCGGGATCAATATTCCAACTAGCCTTATTGTAGTGTAAAGTTCCACTGTATCATTTCACTCTCATTAAATTGCATTTATAAATCCCAACCTGTAAGGCCTCATGATTCTAAAATCATTCTAAAGAAGTTTAAATTTTATGGGGCATATGCATTTTGATTGAAAATCTGGAATTGTATGTCCCCTTTCTCCCTAAACAACTCCGATTGGTGCAAATATTTTTAGAACCATCCTCTTTTCTTCCATTGTGCAATTAGTTAAGTCTCAGTCTGTAGAGGTAGTCATTAGTTTTATTTATAGTGTGTATGGACATACAAATGTCTGAGAGTACATGTAATGTTAGATTAATTTTAATGTAAGATTTAGTTATGGGAGACCTAGAGAAACCAGTTAAGTACTTTGGTGTCAAGGGAAAGCTTATTCTTTGAGAGGTGCTTGGTCTGTGAAACCTTTATTCTCAGAACAAGACAGAAGCATGAGAAAGACGTTGAGGCCTTGTAATGGTCAAATACAAATATTTTGAATCCATCTACAATTAAAAAAAAAAAGGAAAAAAGCCATAAACTTGATACCGTGGGCAGGAGTTTTGGACTGGTTCATTTGGATGTTTCCCCTTGCCCTCCCTCACACACACATACCTATTCTTTTTGCAATGCCTGTCTCATTTTCCATGCGTAGACTGAAAATACTACAGACTGCTGGATTGTTAAAATCATCCAAACAGAGTGTGTATTTAAATTCCAGTCCTTACCTGCCCCTTGCCTGCCAGCCCCAGCCCAAGATACAGGAGACTAACTCTCCTTTAGGTGCAATAGAGAGGGTGCCTTCAGAATTCCTGGCCATTGGCTTCTTAGACCCACTATTTCCTCCTTCCAAAGAAGGGTGGATGACATACGATACTGGAGCTCAGGTCATTAAACAAGTTAGTTTTCAGCCCAGAATAGAATAATAGAAGATTAGTGTTGGAAGAGACCTCAGGAGGTCATCTAATCCAACTTCCTGCTCAATGCAGGACTAATCCCAATTAAATCATTCTAGCCTCGCTTCAAAAAATAGTCTCACTTGAGTCTATCATTCTATACTCTTCCCCCTACCTTCAGTCTGTGACTCTTGACTTACAGGACACATAGCTTCTGTATTTCCATCCTTCAGACACACAAGAAATAAGTTCAGAGCAAATTACACACATAACAATTAATAGTGTTACCATGTGGCCTTTCTATACTTCCAGAAGTATTCGCCAAATGCTAATGTGGCAGCTTACCTGTGGAGACATGGCTTCACTTTTGTCTTTATCTTGATTTTCTGATATAAGGAAAATTGCCACAGCAAGTCACCAAATGTATGGGAATGATGCTTCTTCTCATCTCGCTTAAACTCAAGATTAATTTAGTCAAATCCATCCTTACACATTCAGAACAATTTATAGGTACACTTTTAGGTTCAAGGTCAGCAAGGACCTTCTTCTTGATACCATGAGTAGTCTTCTCTTAGGGCTTCAGGCTCAGGAAAGGGCATTAGTGATGGTTTGTCTGTGTTTGGCACTTACATGATGCCACATGCCAGATTGCATCTCTTCTATTATCAAAGCTGGTTGAAGTCAGTCTACCAGCCAAACAGACTCAGCACTAATAAGCCAGTGCTTTTTCACAGGAATATTTTTTGTCATTGTTCTGGTGGAAAGATATCATGTCTGTCAAGAGGTGATAAACTGTGTCTTCAACTACCACAGTCAGTCTGGGGAGTACTTTTGGCTCCTCTGCAAGCTAGCTTACTGACTTTGAAAGATGAATGTTGGTCTGAGGTACAGAATGTTTTCATTCAGTCGAAAATGTTCGACGTTTATTTATGAGACCAAGTAGAAATGTGTATCGATGCAGGATTTTTTACCATAGCTTTCACCAGCTGAAGGCATCTATTCCTGTCACCTTGATTACCTATTGGCATTCTTTAATAGTTCTGATAAAGTTATCCTAGCAGCAATATCTGTCTTATCTTCCAGTACAGAGACATAAGAATTTTTTATTCCCCAGCCAACACTCACCACAATTTTTAAGGAGATAAAGCACATTTTCTGTTTGTTAAGGTTTTTTTTTTCCCTTTCCTGAGACTTAATATATAGTCTTCATATTTCTGATGGAACCTCTATTTGAACCTGTATACCTTCTGTTTTTTGTATCATTTGTCTATTAAGAGGGCATTCTTGGTGGCTGTTATCTCTTCTGACAGAGTGAGAGAAATCTAAACACTGATGTCAGAACTATCTTATACTGCCTTCCATAGGTTAGTTATCTTTCATCATCATAAATTTCTGCCTAAAGTGGTCCTAGACTTTTTACTTAAATCATTTAATTCATTTGAGTGCTCTTTCCAAGATCTCATTCATCCCCTTTAGAGGCTGAGCTCCACATTTTCAGTGTTTTTAAGAATTACTTTGTGTTGCCTCAGCACTACAAAATCATTCTGAAAATTACCCAAGACTATTTGTATCTTTTGGTAACTAATCTAGAAGACAGGCTGTTTCAAAAAAGAGACTTGAAATGGGTGTCAGACTGCATTAGAATTTCTTATAGAACTGAGTAAATGAATATTGATATCTTGAAAGCCCAAGGAATCATAGAATCATAGGACTGGAAGGGACCTCAAGAGGTCATCGAGTCCAGCCCCCCGCCCTCAAGGCAGGACCAAGCTCCATCTAGCCCCAGCTAGTCCTGTGCACGCTCGCCCAGCGCACGCTCACCCCAGCTCACCCTGGGCACGCTCATGTTTTAGTAGAGCTCAGGCATCCTTTTTGGCCTTTATTAAGAAGCACATCTATATTTGAAATCTATAGAGCTGCTTCTTGGAGCTCCATACCAATCTTTAGAAGCCTTATTCTTTACTGCAGGGCTGGGCAAAATACATTCAGTGGGCTAATTCCGGCCCACCAAGATGCCAGATCCAGCGCACAAGAGCCTCAGCCAGTTCCCAACCTGCCTTACTCCCGCTCAGCACTCAGTGAAGCCTGGTGCTGCAGGGCCATGTGCTTCTGTGAATGCTGAGAGCTCCAGGGGCAAAGGCAGAGGGTTCTCATGTTGCTCCCTCCCCCAGGAGCTCTCTTTGTCCAATTTTTGGCCAATAGCAACTGCCTGTTTGCAGAACAGGCAGCATGTGGTGCCACTCTTCCCTCATTCCCAGACTTACAGTGAATGCAGTTGCAAACATGGCCCCTATACCTACTGTGAGCAGTACAGGGGCATGGAAGGCAGGAATCCTGGTTAAGGAACCTGCTGGGCTGCTGGCTGGGAGCCACCCAGGTAAGACCTCCCAGCCAAAGCCTGCTTCTGGCACCAACCTCTCCCTTCCCCAACCCTTCCCCCCGCTCCCATCCCTACTTCATGTAACCCAAGCCTTCTGCATCCCTGTTCCAGCCCCCATACACCTTCCTAGAAACTGAGGAAGGGGTAGTGAGTGCCGTCCTCTTATCGACTACTCGATTAACTAAGTAAACACTACTTAACATCTCTATCCCATACACTGCACCCCAATCTGATATCTTTGGTCACAGCCCAAATACCTGTACCCCTTCCTGCACTCCTGCCCCAGGTTATGACCCCCTCTTAGACTCTGTATTCCAGAGGGTGGGCAAGACAGCCTCCGCAGACCCGATCTGGCCTGCTGAGCCCTTTGATCCGGCCTGCAACCATGCTGCTGTTCACCTACCCCCAGTCAATGGAGATCTGGCAATGGGGGAGCTTACTAAATTCCCTCGCCCCACCAGGGGCGCATGGCACCAGAGGGAACCGCCAGCTATTCAAAATAGCAGGTGGTTCTCTCTAAGCAGCGTGCACCTCATAGCATGGTGGAGGCAGGGGGCAAAGACTTCACATGCTCCTCTGTGCTCAAGCCAATCAGGGTCTGTGGGTGGGGGAGCACGCAAAGTCTTCTTGTCCCACCCCTTCTTGCCATGGGGCCCGCCCCTTTTGGGGTAGCCCACAACCACTTCTGAAATTCATGAAGTGGCCCCCCTTTCAAAAATTATTGCCCACCACTGCTTTAGTATCATCTTCTCAATCTGATGCATAGTTTGCCAAGCCAGTCAAACAGTACTTATTAATAGGATTCCTGGCACCCACTACCTTAGAGAAACAGCTATTTGCCAGTAAACTAGAATGGTATCCATGTGGATAAGTATTTAAAGGGAGAGTATAGTTAACTGTGCCTTTTTCAAGATGTCTACATGGAGCCTATGACACGCCCTCCTTCCCCACTGATGTAGAATCTGTTAGCCTTCGGAATTCTATGTCGGTGAAGGAATTGAATGATGATTGGGGCCATCATGCTCTAGGAAGCGGGACTCAATGACATACTGCATGCACAGTCAGCTCCAATGGACACTGCTTACCAAAATAAACTAATCTGGCATGCCGGGGCACTTGGAGTGAGTTCCATGAGAACAAAACATCTTGAAGAACCACAGTTACTGTAAAGTAATTATTCTTTTCCTGTTTGTATGGTAGGATTGGAAGGGAACTCAAGCTCATCTAGTCCCCTGAACTCATTGTATAACAGTGTTATTTTGGCAGTTGTTTACTCTTAAAAATCTTCGGTGGTTAAGATTTCACAGCCTCCCTAGGCAATTTATTCTAGTGCTTAACTACCCTGACAGTAAGGAAGTTTTTCCTAATATCCAACCTAAAGTATCCTTGCTCCATTTTAAGCCCAGTGTTTTTGGTCCTATCCTCGAGATTAAGGAAAATATTTGTTTTCCCTCCTTCTTGTAACAGCCTTTTATATATTTGAAAACTCTATTACGTTCCCTCTGTCTCTTTCTCCAGACTAAGCAGACCCATTTTTTTCAAATTTTTGTCATAGGTTGTTTTCTAGATATTTAATCATTTTTGTTGATCTTCTCTGGACTTTCTTCAATTTGTCCACATCTTGTCTGAAATGTGGCATCGAGAACTGGATAGAAGTCTAGTCAGTGCAGAGTAGAGCAGAAGACTTACTTCTCATGTCTTGATTAAAACACTCCTGACAATACACTCCAGAATGATGTTTGGGTTGTTTTTTTTTGTTTGTTTTTTTTAGGGGGGGAGGTGGATTATACTGTTCACTCAAATTTAGCTTATGATTCTCTGATTGCCTGACCCCTTTCTGTAGTACTCCTTCCTACGCAATTCTTTTCCATTTTGTATGTATGTAACTGATTATTAAAATCTTGCAGGTCCACGGATATCTGCTCTATATATGCAGGTATCCACCACTCATTATTGAGGATATAGGTGAAGATACAAAATTTGTATCTAGAATTCTGCAAATTTGTGGATATCCGCAGGCATCCATAGATATCAATGCGGATATCTGCAGTCTTACTTTTGCGGATACAGATCGGAATGCGGATACAAATTGTCTTTCCACCTAAGGCTCTACTGATGACACCTTTCTAAATGGAATACTTTATAATTATCCTTTCTGAATTTCTTTCTGTTAACTTCAGATCATTTCTCCAGTTTATTTAGATCATTTTGAATTTTAATTAGTACTGTTGATTAATCTCCTCTAGCCCAAGTAATAGTACAACAATAATCACATTTTTTTATTAATGGCACTATTAAACAATAGAATACTGATTGAAACTTATTAAATATTTTTGCTTTTTTCATGTTTTCAAATATATTGATTTCAATTACAATAAAGAAAACTGTGTGCCGTGCTCACTTTATTTTATTTTGATTACTATTTGCACTGTAAAATGATAAAATAGTATTTTGCAGTTAATTTCATATAAGTACTGTAGTGAAATCTCTTTATTTTGAAAGCGCAATTTACAGATGTAGGGGTGGGGTTTTTTTGTTATATGTAATTGGCCTCAAACAAAACAATGTAAAAATATAAAGCTTTTAAGTCCATTCAGTCCTACTTTTTGGTCAGCCCTTCGCTAAGGCTGCCTGCTTCTTGTTTACATGTCGCCTGAATGTGAGAACAAGCATTTACATGGCTTTATTGTACCTGGCATTGCAAAATATTTACATGTCAGATGTTCATATGTCCCTTCATGCTTCAGCCACCATTCAGAGGCTGTGTCCATGCTGATGACAATTCTGCTCGATAATGACCCAGAGCAGTGCAGACCAAGTCATGTTCATTTTCATCGTCTCAGTCAGATGCCACCAGCGCACAAAAATAATTTTCTTTTTTGTAGTTCGAATTTAGTAATTTCTGCATTGGAGTGTTGCTCTTTTTAAGATTTCTGAAACCATATTTCACACCTCATTCCTCTCAACTTTTGGAAGGCATTTCATATTCTTAAATCTTGGATTGAGTGCTGTAGCTATTTTTAGAAATCTCACATTTGTACCTTCTTTGCAATTTGTCAAATCTGCCGTGAAAGTATTTTTAAGTGTAGGTCATCACCCGAGACTGTTATAACATGAAATATATGTCTAAATGTGGGTAAAAGGGAACTGAGAACATATAATTCTCCCCAAAGGAGTTCAGTCACAGATTTAATTGACACTTTTTTAACGAGTGTCATTAGAATGGAAGCATGTTCTCTAGATTGGTGGCCAAAGCATGAAGAGTCATACACATGTTTAGCATATCTGGCACATAAATACTTTACAGTGCTGGTTACAAAAGTGTCATGTAAACACCTGTTCTCACTTTCAGGTGACACTGTTAACAAGAAGCAGGCAGCTTTATTTCCTCCAAATGTAAAAAAATTGTTTCTCTGAGCGACAGACTGAACTAGGAATGAATGGACATGTAGGCTCTAAAGTTTTACATTATTTTCAATGCAGTTATTTTTGTACATAATTCTACAATTATAAGTTTGACTTTTCATGATAGAGATGGCACTAACAATACCTGTGTTAGGTGAATTGAAAAATACTATTTCTTTTGGGGTTTTTTCACAGTGCAAATATTTAATAAAAAATATAAATTGAGCACTGTGCACTTTGTATTCTGTTATAATTGAAATTAATAGTTTAGATTTTACTTATAAATGTTTTTTAAGCAAACTGGATTGTTTAATCTTACAATAAAACTTAATTGCTGGGGTGGGGAGGGTGTTCAACATCTTTTATCAGGAGCTGTAATGCTACATTATAAGATAAATCCCTGGCCTCATACTATTTCTAGCATTTTAGAGGTATTTTCAAGCCATTTTAAGCTGTGAATCAATTGAAAACAACAGATATGATTGTGGTTGTTAACACTGATATTCACCTTCTTCCTTCCCTCTTATAGGTAGTCTCCCAGATAAGAAATTTGAGGTGGACAAACGAACCATGAACCTCGGGGATTTTAATGATATAATGAGAAAGGATCGATCTGGGTTCCGTCCTCCTAATTCCAAAGACATGGGAACCACAGATAGTGGGCCTTATTTTGAGAAGGTGAGATAAATACATATGGTTAAACAGAATCCTCCATTGCATTTACATGAGGTCTCAATTTTTTGGATCGACTCCTTTGAGAGTAATAAAAATTCAAAATCATGGAAGAAAATGTAATAATACATGAAATAAGAAAATTATTCATACATAGTGTGAATGTAAATTAAAAATTAAGGTGGCTAAAGATAAGTAAGAATACATTAGCATAGTCCTGCGTAATAAATATAGCTCTAGAAAATGAGTAAGTACTTCTTCAGTCTTTTGCTGAGGAAGGAGAAGTTCATTTTGAACAGGTACAAACAAAATTCAGTGAAGAGGGCATCACAATGGTTGTTTCTGCTTGGCTACTGACTATGCTCCTGTACCCTAAAACTAAATTTAAATGTAAACAGACAAAATCATAGTCTTGGAAGACTTTTTCTTTCTGCTTTCATGTCTGCAAGTTATCTGAAGCATCCTCTCTAGATTAGGCTGTCCCATGTGCCATATTTGTCCATTTATTGTTGGTTTCCCTACATCTGTTGTATGTTGCAGTAGTATCTCTTTTGTATCTTTACCAATTTTAAATGGGCAATGTCAAGCTTTTTGGATTTTAAATATTAATTGCTTTAAATTATGATTGGAGAGGGTCCCCTGGATTTAAAATGTTTATTTTAAATTCAGTTAGTTTGATTCAATAAAATGTAAAACAGATAAAATATTGTTATATAAATGTTGTAGGCGTTCTCTGTCCAATTAAATCATTTATTTTTAAACTACTCCATTTTGTGGTAACAGATCAAACAAATTTATGAACTCTTCTTTGCTGGCCTAATTAACAGACACCATTTGCAAAGGTGCATACTGTGGACAGAAATTGGTATATGCAAATAGAAGTTGGGATGTAAAATCCTGCTTAATCAGTTAACCAATTAAACGGGATCCCAGGCTGGAGACCACTCCAGCCCAGCTGGAGCAGCCTGTTGCACTGCTGACTCCTGGCCCCATGTATTAGGAGGGCTACTGGCTTGGGGCATCTGACTCCCAGCCCCACGCAGTAGGGAGCCCAGCAGGGATGGAGCAGCCCTCCACTAGCAGTGAACTGCACATGGTGTGGGGGGAGGACTGCTCCCAGGTTCCAATTAACCATTTCCCAGTAAGCATCACTTGGTAAGGGTGATGCTGATCAGGTAACTGGTTACCCATTGACATCCCTAAATAGTAATAAATAATATGAACTCATTCTAATTCTAGCTGTACCTTCTGCTGTGGAAATAATCACTGTCAGAGAAGGACAAAATTAGCAAAGGAATACATTTTCTGTGTATTTAAGAGATTTTTTTAAAGTACCTTTACCTCTACAAAACTTACTGACCATGGCTCCTTCACAAAAAAATCTCCAAACATCAGCTGTTAAATTTATTCAGAAGTTTGCCCTTGTAATTGCTATTACAAATTACCTTTGCTTATACCTGATCTCTCACAGTCCTTCTTTTTTTCCTTTTGCATTCTGTTGCTTCACTAACCATCTCCTGCTGATTGGCTAACTACTGCTTCAGCTGACTTTGCCTTTCTCCAATCAAGATGGGTGCCTTGGGGATGAGGCTCCCTGCTCTCCCTTCTCCCCTTCTCCCAGCTACAAGCTCTCTCCCTCTGGTTCCACATTACCCAACGTCAGCCTTGGGGCAATCGGCTCAGGGCTCAACCCCCAAAACTTCGCTACTAGACAAGTAAGGAGGCCACCTACTCAGATTTATTACTACGTGGTTACAACGTAGACTTAATTCTGGTCAGCTGGTTTTCTTATAAGATTTACTGATCACTGACTACACAGTATCATAGTATATTAACATGGGTTTCAGATATGCTAACCCATCAAAAATCCACCTTCCTTCCTATTGTCCAATATATATTTTGTTTGTTTTGTTCACCTCTTATTGCCTGCAACACAGTGCCGCAGGCTAATGGATTTACTTTTCAAAAAGCGTTTGCCATTGTAGTCCTTAACAACTGTTTATTGGTGGACTTTCTATAGATGATCTTCTAATCTTTCATAGTAAGAGTGGTTTACTTCAATTTGTTTTGGACTCTTTTTTACCCAGGTTCCATACTGAGACTTGTATGTGGAAATGTTTGAACAAGTTAAAGCTTTTTTTCCTCTAAAAAGACTCAGCAAGAATAAAAGGATAGAAGAAGAATTATTCCTAGTTAATAACTATTGGGTGGTATTCAGGGAAATAATATTATATGCTTGCTGTAACTAGATAAAATAATTGTAGACAATTTATAGGTTATTGTGGCAGAATAAGTTATAGGCATACTATAAAATGGAATAATGAGAACACGAGTATTTTAATGTACCATGAAAGATTTGTGTTTGTGTGCATTCTGGACATCACTCAGAGAATGTGGGTAAGTCTCCAGGAATCTGCTCAGAAATGGTATTAGCCATAAGTTTGAATTATTTAGTGTATTTAGTGATGATTTACTATTTATTATTAGTAAAGCTGATCAGAAAATGGTAAGTATTTTCTGTGGCAAATTTGGAAAAATGAAATATCTGTTGTTTGAGTTCTCATCTCTGTATCCCATTTGTGGATGGACATATACCCCAGGGCCCTGATACCAGAGATTTGTAGCAAGTATTGTCTGTTGTTCCATGGATGTTCAATTGTTCTTATTCTTCAAATTGAGGGCATAATGAGTGGTGTGGTCCAACGCCTTTGCAATTCTATTCCTATTTACTGTCTAATCTCCTTGTGGAGGACTATACCAAGAGTCCTAGGATTTAAAGAACTTTTATCTCCTTTCCATATTCTTTTCCATTGACAGTCATCAGCAGGGTTGCCTTTTAATGCCTTAAGGAGGCTCACATTGCCACCAAGTGCAGCTTCTGTCACTCCTTCCTTCCTTGAATTTGTAATTGTAGATTGCTCTGTTTGGGGCAGTGGTCTCCAACCTTTTTACACCCAAGATCACTTTTTAAGTCTCAGAACAGGCAAAGATCTACTGCCCCGCCCCTTCCTTGAAGCCCCGCCTACATTACATGAGGAAATCTAATGTAAATGTACTGCGCAGGTGCACAGTTCAGAGAGGGCTCAAGAGCTACTCTTAGAGCCCCTGAGATCTACCGGTAGCTCGCAATCTACTGGTTGGTGACCACGGGTCTGGGGGAATCCCTCACTGAGTGGATAGTTCTCTGAAAACATCCACTCAATGTATAGCAGCAGTCAAAAAAGCAAACAGAATGTTAGGAATCATTAAAAAAGGGATAGAGAATAAAACAGAGAATATCATATTGTCGCTATATAAATCCATGGTACGTCCACATCTTGAATACTGTGTACAAATGTGGTCATCTCGTCTCAAAAAAGATACATTGGTATTGGAAAAGCTTCAGAAAAGAGCAGCAAAAAAAAATTATTAGGAGTTTGGGATGGATCGCATATGAAGAGAGATTAAAAAGACTGGTACTTTTCAGCTTAGAAAAGAGGAGACTAAGGGAGAAGATGATAGAGGTCTGCAAAATCATGACTGGTGTGGAAAAAGTGAATAAGGAAAAGTTATGTACTTCTTCCCGTAACATAAGAACTAGGAGTCACCAAATGAAATTAATAGGTAGCAGATTTAAAACAAACAAAAGGAAGTTTTTCTTCATGCAGCGCTCAGTCAACTTGTGGAACTCCTTGCCAGAAGATGTTGTGAAGACCAGGACTTGAACAGGGTTCAAAAAAGAGCTAGATAAATTCATGAGGTTAGGTCTATCAATGGCTGTTAACCAGAATGGGTAGGGATAGTGTCCCTAGCCTCTTTCAGAGGCTGGAAATAGATGATGGGAGAGGGATTGCTTGAAGATTCCCTGTTCTGTTCACTCCCTCTTAGGCATCTGGCATTGGCCACTATTGCAAAACAGGCTACTGGGCTAGATGGACCTTTGGTCTGACCCAGTATGGCTGTTCTTATGTTCTCATGGAGTAGGCCATGAGGCCTCACTCAGATTTAATCTTGGGAGTCCTACCTACATAGTGGTCTCAGATCGCAAGCATTGCTCCTTTGGGTGAATGGTCTGGAGTAGAGATCAAACAAAACACTTAAGCCTAACAGACCCTCTCACAAGAGCAGGAACATGGCCATGGGTATAATGATAGATCCCAATCCAGGCCTACCTTTAAGAAAAAATATCCCCTCCCCATCTTGATTGAAGTTGAGTGAGTCCTCGCATGCAGGTCTTGAGGAATTAGGTCCCCTCAAACCTGTTAAGCCAGAAAGGCACATCGGAAGAATTACCGATCAGTACTGGTTCTAGCACCATCTCTCAGATAAAAAAATCAGAACCCACTGCCCCATATGGTATTCTCTGAGTAGCAGATTGTTGGACACCCCAGATGCATCTGTTCTTCTAGTGCTTGCTCATGTCCGTTCAACATAGGTGTGTGTGCCTGCCACATGCACCGGTGTTGGAAGCTTTTCCCTGAGCAGTACCCTTAGGGGCCAGGGTCCCAGTGTCCCTGGAGTGGGGTGTACATGCCACACTATATAAGACACTCTCTGGCCCATCTCTCTCTCAGGGTATGTCTACACTAGCCCCCTAGTTCGAACTAGGGAGGCTAATGTAGGCATTCGAAGTTGCAAATGAAGCCCGGGATTTAAATATCCCGGGCTTTATTTGCATGTTCCCGTCCGGTCGTCATTTTGAAATTCCACTAGCCCGAAGTAATTGCCCGCAGCTACACGCGGCAGTGAAACGGCAATTCGAACTAAGTCCTTAGTTCGAATTAACTGTTACACCTCATTCCAGGAGGAGTAACAGTTAATTCGAACTAAGGACTTAGTTCGAATTGCCGTTTCACTGCCGCGTGTAGCTGCGGGCAATTACTAAGTCCTTAGTTCGAATTAACTGTTACACCTCATTCCAGGAGGAGTAACAGTTAATTCGAACTAAGGACTTGGTTCGAATTGCCGTTTCACGGCCGCGTGTAGCCGCGGGCAGTACTTCGGGCTAGTGGAATTTCAAAATGACGACCGGACGGGAACATGCAAATAAAGCCCGGGATATTTAAATCCCGGGCTTCATTTGCAACTTCGAATGCCTACATTAGCCTCCCTAGTTCGAACTAGGGGGCTAGTGTAGACATACCCTCAGTTCCTTCATGCTGCTACTGACTTTGCTTGGAACAGTGTGTTCCAGCCTTAGCTGTACCTAGCACTTCCCTTAATCCTCTTGTTTCACAGATGGTTATCTCCTTCATTAAGTACCTGTAAATAGTTTGTAGACTTTTTGATTCTTCCTAAAGACTTTGCCTTAGGGATGGGACATGCCCTGTTACCCTGGCTTCAAAGCCTGCACCTGCAGGCCTATGCCAGTCAGTAATCTGCATGCTGACTGCCTTCCTTGCCTAGGTGAAGAGCATCTTTTGGAGAAGTGTCACATTTGCGTGTCCTTCCGTCCCAAAAGAATTAAAGAAAGTGGTATTCGGCTTCCAGCATTGCTAATGGAGTGTGCGCTTGCTTAGCAAGGTAGTGGTCAGACTCGGCACCGAGCATCAGTGCGCAGTGCGCCTCAGTTATCCATAGCTTGCACCGTTTGCCATCACCAGCTCCAGCAAAGTGCCCTAGGAATTCAGGCAGAGACAAGTCCGCTCTTAAGGAACAGTTGGCTGATAGGCAGCAGGAGAAGGCCTAGGCAACACCAAGCTCCCCTACATGGTCGCTGTCCCTGATGTTGGAGGTTGATCTTCCCTCCACACTGGAGGCCTTCCAGGCTGCCCAGGACATACGGCTGCCATGCCAGTACTAATACCACCTTCACCTCAGCATAGAGGGAAGCCACCATTAGACCCTTGGTTGCTGAGTACAGTCAGGTCCCGCTCTCCTCCTAGTCAGAGGGGAGAGCACCTCGAAGCACCTGTGAGCGAGAAACCTGGGCAGGACGCCAAGTCTCCCACGTCACTGGAGTCAGTGCACAGACCTGTGGAGATACATGCCACCTGGCATCAGCAGCACTGAAGGGAGAGTCAATCTCCTTGCTCACTTTGTGAACCCAGGAATGTGTCTCCATCCCCACAGCACTGCTCACTGCACCAACGCTTCTCACTGGCACTGAGCTATTCTAGCCGGGGTAGTATGTCCTGTCGGTCCTGATCTCCCTCACAGCACTGAAGCGCCCCTTCTCGACACCGATCCCGTGCATGAGGGGTAGATCCTCTGAACACCACAGCCCTTGAAGGGATGCAAGGTTCTCCCAGTTACCGAGGTCTCTGTCAGTCATGGAGTCACAGTAAGGGGAAGTTGCCTCAAGTTCCTCACCCTGAGTGTTCAGCAGCATCCGATCCTGCGGCGTCACGTTGGACTCAGATTCCATCGCGCTGGTCTCCACACAACTCTTGGTACTGTTGTATTCCTTACCACCAGTTCTGTCACAGGGAGCACCAGGTCTGCGGTCTCAATGGCAGGCTCAATGTTGCTCATGGAATTTCTGGGGTTTCCCGATGCAACCCTAGCCAACCTTTGATGACCAGATCATCAAAGACCCTCTCAGTGCCCCCAGCTCCTAGTGGGTGACCAGGAGAGACTGTGGCACGAGCCTCCTCCCAGTTGATTGATGGGGCAGGTGACCAACCCTCTTCCCCCTTGAGGGAAAGAGCAGCCAGCTCCAACCTCCTCTCGAGACAAGGCCATAGAGGCTTCTCCCCGGTGGTGCCACTGGATGATATGAAAGCCCACCATGACCTCTTGAGGATGTCAAACGGCTTGAGCCTTCAGGCAGAAGAGATTCAGGAGACCTTGGACTCACTGTTTGGAGTCCTGTGGTAGGTGGGCCCACCAGATTGGCCTGACCCCTACATGAGGTGGTAGCCAAGATTGCCAAAGCCTTGTGGCAGACCCCCTCCTCTATTCTGCCAATAGCACAGGACAGAGAGGAATTACTTTGTTCCCACCAGGGACTACGAATACCCGTATACACACCCACCTCCGAATCCCTAGTAGTGGAATCCATTAACTATAGAGAACACCAAGGTCAACTCACCCCTGCTCCCAGAATAAATAATCCAAATGCCTGGACTTGTTTGGCAGAAAACTTTGTTCTTCAGCCAGTTTCCATCCCACTATGAGGTTAAACACATGGCAGGTGTTGGCCAAATTCAAGTTCTCCATCCCAGATAGCCTACATAGAGAGTTCAAGGTCCTGGTGGAGGAATCTTCTGTGGCAGTGCAGGCGGTTTCAGATGTGGCAGACGCATTGGCTCATTCCATGGCTTCGGCCATCTCTATGTAGCGGGTGTCTTGGCTCCTCCTTTCGGGCTTTTCTCCAGAGGTCCAGAACTCCCTTTTGACATGGGTGCCTTTTTTGCAGAGCAGACAGATAGTAAGTGATTAAGGACTCCCGCTCCATGTTAAAGACTGTAGGTTTAAAGACTCAGTCCCTGGGCCTAAAAGGAAAAAGTTTAAGCCTCACTCATCTCAACCAAAGATCCACTAACTCCAGCAGGATACTGCCCACATTCTCCCAAAGCCTTCAAGAGGAAGCAGGACCGCCATCCTCAGTCTGGCCAGCCATCAACTAGCCAGTTTAAGTGGCAGGCCAAGCGCATCTTTTGAGAATGTGCGAGAGGACAGCATACCAGACTCTTTGGATCCTCCCCACCTGTTTTCCTTCAGACTCTGCCCTTTCTTCCTCGTCTGGAAGGGTATTACCTCAGGCTGTTGAGTTCTAGCCACAATCCAGTGTGGCTACATCTTCCAGCTTTCCTCTACACCATCTTCCCACCCACCTTCCCTGTTCCTCATCAGGGACTCTTCTCATGAGCGCCTCCTCAAACAGGAGTTATTCCAGTTGCTCCAGGTGGGAGCAGTGGAGAAGGTACATCTGGGAGTTGAGAACAAAGGCTTCAGCTCCTGCTGTTTCCTGATTCCCCAGGTCAAAAGGGGTCATCACATGCTTATCTCACGCATATTCGGATTCAAGATACCTACCAAGCAGCATTGTGGTCATCAGTGTGTACCTTCATGTCACACTACTCCATTATGCAGTAAGCTAGGGAAGACGCTGTGTTTGGCAGGGCTGTAATGCAATCTGCATGTCCTTAGCTCTTACCCACCTCTGCAGACACTGCTTGCAGTCACCTATGTTGAATGGACATGAGCAAGTGCTCGAAGAAAATACAGTTATTTGTTCCGTAATTGGTGTTCTTCGAGATGTGTTGCTCACGTCTCTTCAACTTCCCACCCTCCTCTCATCTGTTGGAGTTCTGGCAAGAAGGAACTGAGAGAGGGAGGGGCCAGAAACTGTCCTATATCAGGGATGGGCAATATTTTTTTGCCGGGGGCCACTTTGTTTTTTTGAAGTGGCCCTGGGCCACACAGGAAGGGGTAGGGCATCGAGCGGAAGGGGCAGGGCCAAGATATTTCTGGGTTCCTCACCCCCAGACAAGATATTTCTGGATCTGGGGGTGAGGGAGTGCTTTTGCCCCTGCCCCTGCTGGGCGTGCTGCGGGAGGGGTCATTGGCCCCAGAGGAGGAGCACGGCGACTTCCCTGCACCGGCACAGGAGCGGTGAGTCAGCCCTGGGATAGGCACGCGCACACGGTTTCCCTGCGCCACAGGGGAGGAGGGGTGTTTCTGCCCCAGGGCAGGCGCGTGCGGTGTTTCCCTGCGCTGCGGGGTGGGGGGGCAGGGTTGGGCCCAGAGGAGGCACACGCTGGTTTCTTCTGGGGGAGAGGGAATCCTGGGAGGAGGCAGATGCAGGGGAGACTCTGCCTCCACTGGCACCCTGTCCCCACTCCCCTGACTCTGTCCCCACTCCCCTGTCCTGAGCCACTGAACTCTATCCCCACTGGCACCCTATCCCCAGCTGCAGAAACCTGTCCTCACTGGCACTCTGTTCCCTGCTGCAGAACCCTGTCCTCTGCCCTCCCAGCACCCTGCCCCCTCTCCCCTGCCCCAAGCCACAGAACTCTGTCCCCACTGGCACCCTGTCCCCTGCCAAAGCATTCACTAGCACCCTTCCCCAGTACTATGTCTCCTGTTTCCACCAACACAGTTGGGGCCACATTAGTGAAGCTTGGTGGGAGGTTTGGAGGAGGGTTTTTTTGCATCTCACTTGTGTGGCCCCAACTGACTTTTCTTGGGTCAGTGACCCCGACTCAAAACAGGTTCTCTGCCCTTCTCAGAAATAAAGACAATGCAGAAACTTTTTGTTTGACATAATATTTTATTTAAAAATGAAGCCTGGCCAACAAACCCCAAATTGGAGCCAAGCCCCCATCTGGCCACAGCATCATAACACTCCTGCACTCCCCTTTCCCCCAGACCGTACATCTGAGCCTATCATACACTGGAACCCCCTGTCCTGAGCCCCTCACATACCCCAACCCAAATTCCTGAACCCTCACATCCAGAAGTCTGTGGCTTGCTTAGCACCCTAACCCTACATCTGACCCTAACACTGCTCAGCCTGGCGCCCGCTCCCTGAGCCAGCGTCCCCTTATCCACCCTCTCCTGCATCCAGATTTCCTCCCAGAGCTTGCACACCTCACCCCTTCCCACACCCAAATCCCTCATTCCCACCCCAGAGCCTACACATCCTGTCTCAACCCAGCAAGGTTACGACTAGACTGCAGGAGTTTTTCCACGGTTCTGGAGATATCCGAGAAAAACACTTCTGCATCCAGGGATGCATTTGTTCTTCTGCTTCTTTTAGTGGAAGAGCAAACATGCTCTTTCAGTCACCCGTATATTCCTCTTTCCACAAGGAATAAGGGGGCTTCCAAAAGAAGGGGTTTTTCTGACATTTGGTCCAGTCTAGACAGGCCAAATGTTGGAAAAACGTCTTCCTACAGAAGATTTGGGGGGGAAAAGCAGCAGTATAAGGGCTGGGGATAGCAAGTGATGGAGAGGAGGAGAATAAAGAGGGCGGGGCTTCAAGGAAGGGGCGGGGTGGTAGATCTTGGCTTGTTCTGTTATTTAAAAAGTGATCTTGAGTGTAAAAAGGTTGGAGACCACTGCCCTAGGCCAGTTAGGGCCTGGGGATGGGGGTGTGTGCAAAGCTTCATAGTGTCGCATGTTCCTGGAAGGGCGGGAGAAGGCTTTGTGTGCCCCCTCCCCCAGGCCAAGTAAGCGCCATGCGCTGTTTGCAGGGCAGAGAAGGAAAAGGCTTCACACCTTCCCCCATGCCCTAATTGGCCTGGGCGCAGGAAAACAGCAGGGCCTCTGCGAGCTGGATCCACCCGCTTAGTGGGCTGGATCCAACCCGCAGAGGCCCTTTTGCCCACTCTTGTCTCATATAGTGGCATGTGCATACCGTGTGGGGGCACTGGGACCCTTGCCCTTCCAAGTACTTGCTTAGGGAAATATTTCTGGCACTGATGCACATGGCAGGCACAGGCACCTATGCTGAATGGTCATGAATAATGCACCTCAAAGAATACCAGTTACGAAATAGGTAATTCTCTTTTCCCACCTCGGTGTCTCCTCAAACTCCAGGAAGGGTGGCCATCTTTGTCACTGGAGGACATTTTCATTCCGACCTATTCACAATCTTTTCTTCAGTTTGGCAGTTCTCCTTAGAAATGTTTCTATACCCAAAGAACCCACCTTGTGAGGAAGAATAGACGGCCTGAAAAAATGAGGTTTATAGGATCTTTGGAAAAAGCCTTCCCTTTTTGAAAAAACCGCATCTAGACTGCAGTTTTACTTTTGAAATAGCACCTTTTTGTAAGAGTGCCATGACGCAATTATGCAAATTAAGCGTGGGATATTTAAATCCGGGCTTCATTTGCACTTTCAAAGTGCTTCATTTACATCCCTCTGCTGACAGAGGGATGTAGTCTAGACGTAGCCATAGTGCCCACTGCAGGCCAAAATGCATATCAATCTGCCTGAGATTTAAAGTAAGTTCATGCAACCTGCAACAAATACTACTTCCTCACATGGTCCTGCCGCATCCAGATAAGAACTGGCAATATGACAACCATCTCCTATATAAACAGAATACACAGTGAGCTTTATGGAACTGCTGCATGAAGAACAATGTGATACTGTTGGCAACATACATACCAGGTGTGCAGAATATTCTGGCAGATATTTTGAGCAAGCCCTTTGCCGTAGACTGTGAATGGGAAATAACACAATTTTGATCATAACATAATTGTGTAAGTGCAGGAACTGAAGTGCCTCACTTATACCCTCAGTTCAGAGTATTAGGAGAGCAACTGTACAAGAGTGAACCTATTTGCTACAAATCTCCAATCTCAGGCACAGAGTACATACACTCCCATGTGGGGAATACAGCTGGGAACCACATATATCAAAGAACTTCCCTTTACAAGTTGTTTTTTGTTTTCTCGTTTTAAAAAAGCACAAATATATCACAAAAAGATCAAAAGAAACTAATTTCCCATGAACATTCCATGAAAATTTTCACATTAGGAAAAAAAGGACATTTTTGTCTAAGTAATTTTTCAGATAAAATAATTAGACCTAGTCAGTTTTTTCAAAGCAATGGTAGACAGCTAAAGGCATACAAGTTACATATGTAATAGTCCATACTTATTTTAGTGACAACTGGTTCCTGAATCTTAAACCAAATCTTTGTCAGACTTTTCATAATAAAACAGCCAAATGACTTGGTGATAAATACTGCTTAGCAACTCTTAACTAAGAGAATGTTCTAGGACATACTATTTTGTTTTCTCTGAACTTCATTTCTCATATCTGTAAACTATGTAAAGTATATTCGATTCTTGGATGAAAACTACGATGTAAATGTGGAGGAAGAGGCTGTATTTTAAAAAGTTCAGTTTATAAAGAGACTAACATGTCAGGGAATAAAGCTAATTGAGGTTAGTATCTTCTGAATAATCACGTGTGAGGGTATTCTCTATCGTGAAATATTCTTGGAATACCCTTAGCAAACAGCTAATAGCACAGAAATCCATTAAAATATCAATTGACTCACCGCTATTTTAATTTTGTAGGCTGGCAATCATGGTTTATTTGGAAACAGCACAGCACAATCGAGGGGCATGCATACACCAGTGCAGCCACTAAACCCTTCTCCCAATATCCGGGCACAAGTGCCTCCCCAGTTTCTTTCCCCCCAGGTAAGCGGCTTAACATTTCTGATTTCTTACACAGTATAAGGTTTTCAGCATTGACAAGTACATGTTTTAACTATTTTCACTTGCCATCTTATTGTGGATCTGACGTATTTTACAAATGGAACCCTTAGTTCTTCTTCGAGTAGTGTTCCTATGTGTGCTCCACTGCAGGTGTATGTGCGCTCCTGTCTCCTAATCAAAGATTTTTGTTAGCAGTGCCCATTAAGCCTGGGCATATGCTAGTACCTGGAGACTATCTAGCAGTGCACAGGGCAAAAGCCTCTCACTTCCTTCTCAGCTGCCTTTGGCATCACATGGAGAGAGTTGTTGTCGCTTCCTTATCTGTATTGTTAGCATAATTAGAATCTGGTTTTGTTTCTTTTGTTCTCCCTAATAGTGTTCCCTTAAAAAAAACACCTTCCCTTGTAATTAAAAAGAAGGAAAAAACTTTTTTATCTTGTTTGGGGGTATCTCCCCCCATTTCTTCCTCCTCTGGTGAAAGGAACAAAAGAGGAGTAGAGAGGACCTGCTTCCTTCTACATTCCTTGTTGCTAGAGCTGCCACCTGGACACCCACAGGAAAACAGACTCTGAGTAGTTGGCTAGCTAATGGAGGGGTCCCCAGAGCTGTCACCACTTCAGGAACAGAAGAAAAAACTCTGAGTGATTGGCAGCAAGTAGGGTTTCTCCAGAACTGCCACCTCAGCAGTGAATGATTGACAACCAGAGGGGTTTCCCCAGAGCTGCCACTGCAGTATGGATAGAAAAACAAGCTTACCACAGCATGGACGGCACTGGTAGCTCTGAAGCAGGGTACCTAGAAGAGCCTTTCCTCCCTCCCACCTCTGCTCTGCAGCACAAACTGCACAGCAGCTGATAAGCCAGGGGCAACTGCTAACACAATTACCGTACTGTCTCTAAAAGAGTGGCACAATGAAAACTTTTGATGCCAGGTGCAACAGAACTCCCATCGAGGGAGTGTTCTTCATCTTCCCAAGCATCAGTACTGACAGTGTACCATGAACACGCCTCTGCAGTACCAAATGAGCCCATGGTAATACGTGAGCTCTGGTATCCTGGAGACCTGTGGTCTTGGTACCGAAGGAAAGAGAGTTACTGTACCATCTCTAAAAGTGCAGCAATGACAATTTTTGGTACCTGGTGCAAGAAAGCTCTCAGCTAGGGGATGCTCTGCACCATCTCAACCATTGGTACCATAAAATACCATGGACGTTTGTCCATGGTACTGAGTGAGCCCAAGGTTCTGCACGAATTCTGGCACCCTGGAAATTTGATTTAGGGGAAGAATCACAATCCTCATTACACAGTACCAAGGCTCTGGTACTGAGCACATTCAGGCACTCAAAATCACTCCTGGCTCCGGGCTGTGTACTGCCAATATACCAGTCAGTGCTGCCCCTAGCCAATGACCGGTCCGAGAGCAACCAGGAGGAAGTAATGGCCCATTATTACAATACAAAGATCTTCCCACATTCCATCGAGCCCATCCATGATCGCATGGGACCCTATCATCCATGCCTTCCCCCATTGCTTTATTGCAATCCTTAGGCAATATAAACACACAGGTCACAACCATCCAGTGTGTCTGAGTGGTTAGTCTTCTACAGTGGCTGTCCAGAGCCCTGAGCAAGGGGTACAGGAAGCTGTTGCAGAAGGAGGATCTTGTCATGATTGCAGATGAACTGCAGATTCTCCTACAGGAGATGGCAAATACACATGACAGTTGGGGGATATTCTGCACACCACCCCTCATCCAGAATCGCCTTCCCCCCAGTTAATGACGGGATTCTAGATCCTACCAACTCCATCATTGTGGATGTGGTTAATGCCTGAAGCAAACAACATAATGCCAGTTGAGACCCACACAGTGAGGTTTAGGAAGATGGAGTAATTGTTGCTGACGTAACTGTTTAGAATTGCAAATTACCAAACTGTTATAGCCAAATATGATTTTATTAATTATGGGAAACTTAAAGTGTTTCTGGAACATTTACAGGAGACACAAAAGTAGCAATTTCAGGTCATCCTTAAAGAGGATCAGTTAATAACCAGATTGGTGCTAGTGACAGCACTGTATGTAGCTGATACAGTGGCCTGCCTGCTTTTCATGATAGTGGTACTGAGGTGGGGTTTTTGACAACATCTTTCTGGATTGACCCAGCTGTTGTAGAAGACAAACTCTTTCGCAGAGAAGACAGATTCTTCTCCCCAGTCTGGGATTCCTGGGCCATATTATGCTCCCTAAGAATCTACACTACAGGGCAGAAAAGATATACCTCTCAGCCACACGATACCCACTCTCTCAGTACTGTTACGAGCCATTGAGTAAGATGATCAGGGCTCAGAAAAGGAAGCATTCTGCACCTAGTCCACTATTTCTGAAGCCACCTCTTCTAAGCACTTTTTGTGGGAAGGTCGAGGGCCTCATATCTTCAGCTGCCATTCACATCCCTGTCGCTCTCAGAAGTCATCTGGCCCCATTTCCCAGCAGCGGTATCACCTCTGACTGCTAGGTCCTGGGGATTATTTCAAAAAGTTACACTATTTAATTCATGTCCCTTCTCCACTACAACCTTCCTTCCCTGTCCCCCTTCAAGGACCCTTCTCATGTGAACCTACTTCATCAGGAACTGTATAATTTGTTATTCCATTGAACCAGTCCTGCTGCAACTCAAGAGCAAGGGGGTTTACTCCTATTTCCTGATCCTCAAAATGAAGTGAGGTTGTATTCCCATTCTAGATCCAAGGGGATTAAACAGATACAGGAAGCTGCAGATGTTCAATATGGTCATGTTAGCAGTCAAAGATTTCCAACACTTTATCTTTTGATAGGACCATTATCTGTACAGACTGCTCCATCCAGGTTATTCACCACAGCTCTCCTCATTGAACTGGAATGCTGACCCCAGTACAGTGACTGGAGTTCTCAGCACCACCCTCAATGCAGTACACAGACTCACCACCTTGGAACAGGTTCCTTCCTAGTCGACTGGGGGGGGTTCACCTACACAACCACAAGGATCAGGGCAAATAGCCTTCCCCAGAAGTGATCCTCCATGTCACTCTTTTGGAGCTAAGTGTTGGCAGGAATGCCTGTATGCACAGCCTCTATATTTTACATCTCATCACCAAGAGGATGCCAGATTACCCTCGCTCTTCAAGGAAGCATTCAGACTGTGGAAGTGGTATGCATTCCTCACAATGTGTTTATCCCAGCTATCTATCTACTAGGGATACAGAGCATGACAAGCAACAGTCTCAGAATTTCTGTCACAACCCCAAATGGGAACTGAACTCAGATGTGCCTGGACATATATTTGTTCTCTGAGTAGCCCTGTATACAGGTCTCTTCTCTACTTACTGGAACAAATAATGTCCTCATTACTGCCTTAGGCCTGGCCTGGGGAAACATTCATGGAGAGGTACCCTCATCTTCCCATGGCACAGTGACCTGGTTTTCTCTTCTATCCAAGGCCCTGCAAAGTGAGAATTATTCTGTTTGCACCTTTGGGCAAGACTAGTCTGAGTCCCTTATCTGACACAGATGGCTTTATGCCCTTATTTTCCTCTTTGGCTGATTCCACACTCAGTATATGTACCCACAAAATTAAAACGATCCCAAATTGTTATTAATCTAAACATAGATGCAATCTCATCTTCCCTAAGACAACCCCAGCATGTCTGCCTTGCTCATGTCTGCTTTTTAAATGTGTTTATATGGGGTTAGATAAGTAGTGAGAGGATTGTTTTACTCTCTTTTCTCACAGGGAGATTTCTTTTTCCAGGTTTCAAATGTTGCTTTTTCTGCTGATGGCCACTCTTTAAGTCCATTGCTTGGGGAGGTCCCACATCTCCCACAAGTGAGTTCTGCCTAATCCTGAAGTCTAGAGCAAGACAAAATAGGGAGATTAAACTCAGGCTGCTAATGATGAAACACTCCCTTTAGCCAACTTCTGAGTCCATTCAGGAAGGCTTCCCCATTACATCCCCCATTACAGATCCAGTACCCTTTCTACCTTGGTGCAAGCTTCCCTTAAGAAACGGAAGATGTTTCAGGCATCAAGGAGGACTTCCAAAAAGAGGAGTGAAGACTCTCTCCATCTTAACAAGCCAACTCTGAAGAAGTCCACATCCTCCTTCGATGCTGGTGGGCCATAAAGTCGTGGAGCACAGGTACAGCTCCAGTAGGGCAATGGTACTTTCTAACAACTTGGAGGACAAGCATTGACACTTGTGACTGGCACTGTTGAAATCAACCCAGACATTGGTACCCATGTAGGCAGCACCTTCAGCACCAAGCAAGCTGTCGTTCTCGAACTCAATGGCCTCTACTTTGGTGTGCTCATTGTTGGCAGCATTGTCTCCTTTGGTAACCTTAGCCTCAGCAACCACATTGGTACTGATCCTCTCTTTAGTGCCATAAGAGTTCAGATATACTAAAGACCTCTTGATGATAGATGAACTGGAGTCCCTGCCTTTCATGATACTGAACCTTTCTTGATACCAAGACTCTGATCTCTGGGCTCCAGTACTTTCTTCCCATTTTTCTGTGGATGCTCATCCTGTAGATGAGATGAGACAATGTTCTAGGACATAAAATGTGTTTTCTCTGAGCCTTTCTTTCCATATCTGCAAAAGGAGATAATCAACTGTGTAAAGTGTATGGAAATCCTTGGATGAAAACTACAATATAAATGTGGAGGAAGAGACTGTATTTTGAAAACTTCACTTTTATATAGAGACATACACGGGAATAAAGTTCATTGGTGGATTCCAACATCTCTCTTCAGGAACCCATTGTCTAAAAAGTCATAGGGAAGATTAGGTTCTCCATTAAGAATGGTGGAACCAACCCTGCATACCACCACCTCTTCTCTATGGGCCCCCCAATGGTCACCCTTGGACTCCTGGACTGCTTATTGATGGGGATTTGCCAGGCCACTGGTATTGTCTCCTAGGAAGACAAGAGTTGTCCAGCTCTCTCCTTCCTAGCCAGCTCCCCCCTTAGGAGAAGACATCGGAGGAAAAGGAAGCTCCATAGTTCTCTCGAGGAAATCCTATTTATATTACAGTAGATGTTAAAAGATCATTGGAGTTCTACTTAGATAGTACCCAACTATTTAGGAAGTTACTTAAGCTCTTCATTTCCTTCACAGATAGATCCATGGAGTCCTCAGTCTCTCTGCAAAGACTATTGAGATGGCTATCTGGATACATTATCACTTGTTATAATTAGGGATTTAAATAGTTTACTGATTAACTAATAAGCTTCACCTGTAACAGATGCGGCCAGATGGTGTGCTATAGACAGGGGCGGCTCTGGTCAGCCGGAGGAACTCCTGTCCGTGGTGGACCTAGCCTGGCTCCCTCGACGCAGGTTACATGCAGGCTGCCTGGAAGGTTTCACTGTGGACTCTGTAGTATAAAGCTTATATATGAGCTTTATATTGCAGATCCCTCAGCGTGTGTAATTGTAACCACTAGGATTTTCATACGTTACATGGTTATATTTTTAAGTTACTTTTTACATCCCTAGTTATGTTTTGGGCACTCACCGAGATAGCACTTTCAACCAGATCATAGGCAACATCTGTGGCATTATTGAAGCATATATCAGTATCTGAAATATGCGAGACTACTACCTGGTTTCAATGCATATATATTAAAAGAAGAGGTTGCTCACTTTGAACAGCAATTGTGGTTCTTCAAGATGTTTGGTCCCTATGGTTGTTCTGCTACTGGCCCCTCTCCTCTTCTGCTTCTGACAGCTAAATAGGCGACATTTACAACTAGCATGAATAGACATTAGGTGCATGCACAGGCCCAAAGAGCACTGCTCACTGAAATCTCATCAAGGCTCAAGAGGTGCATTTGTTACCTGAAATGAAGCAACCATTGGGAGACACATCTCAAAGAACTGCAGTTCCTGCACAAAGTGAGAAACTTCTTCATTTATGGATCTGTAAGGTGTCAGTTAAAAAGATATCTAGTGGCTTTCCTAAAATATGATGCATACGTCAGTATATCCCATACTTACTCCTCTTTACAAATATCTCCTCCCCTAACTTTCTTTATCATGATAGAAATGTAGCTGTGTTAGTCTGGGGTAGCTGAAGCAAAATGCAGGACAATGTAGCGCTTTAAAGACTAACAAGATGGTTTATTAGATGATGAGCTTTTGTGGGCCAGACCCACTTCCTCAGATCAGATAGTGGAAGAAAATAGTCACAACCATATATACCAAAGGATACAATTATATACCAACATCCCACATGAAGACGGATTACAAGCAATTAGAAACACTATCCCAGAGGACACCACTGCCAACCTGATAGCAGACCTATGTAACTTTGTTCTCACCCACAATTATTTCCAGTTTGAGAACAACTTATACCTCCAGATCAGCAGCACAGCCATGGGTACACGCACGGCCCCACAGTATGCTAACATCTTTATGGCTGACCTAGAACAACGTTTCCTCAACTCCCGTCCCCTTTCACCCCTTCTCTACCTACGGTACATCGATGACATCTTTATGATCTGGACGCATGGCCAAGAAACACTGGAGATATTCCACAGAGATTTCAACAACCTACACCCCACAATCAACCTCAGCCTGGACCATTCTACACGAGAGATCCACTTCCTGGACACCACAGTACAAATCAACAATGGAAAATTAGACACCACTCTCTACAGAAAACCCACCGACTCATACAGTTACCTACGTGCTTCCAGCTCCCATCCAGAACACACCACACGATCCATCGTCTATAGCCAAGCTCTTAGATACAACCGCATCTGCTCTAATCCCACTGACAGAGACCAGAAGCTTCAGGATCTCTACCAAGCATTTATAAACCTCAACTACCCACCCAGAGAAATAAAAAAGCAAATTGAAAGAGCCAGACGAATACCTAGAAACCATCTACTTCAAGACAGACCCAAGAAAACCAACAATAGAACACCACTTGTCATCACCTACAACCCCCAACTTAAACCTGTCCAACACATTATCAATAAACTACAGCCTATACTGGAACAGGATACCATATTCCAAGAGGTTCTGGGAGACAGACCCATAGTCTCCTATAGACAACCACCTAACCTCAAGATGATTCTTAACAACAACCACAGGACATACCACACTAATACCAATCCTGGTACCTTCCCTTGCAACAAACCCCGTTGCCAGCTTTGTCCACATATTCATTCTGCTGATACCATTATTGGACCTAACCAAGTGAGTTATAAGATCAAGAACACATTCCTGCGCATCCAGAAATATAATTTATGCTATCATGTGCCGAAAGTGTCTGTCTGCTATGTACATTGGACATACATCTCAGACACTTCGCCAAAGGATTAATGCCCACAAAACAGATATCAGACAAGGTCACAAAGAAAAAACAGTTTCTTGCCATTTTAACCAGAAAGGACACTCTCTCAATGACTTAACCACCTGCATTCTGCTACAAAGACCTTTTACATCTGCACTTGAAAGGGAATCCTCTGAACTGTCATTCATGTTAAAATTCGACACTCTCCGGGAAGGAATGAACAAATACTCAAACTATCTTACCCATTACCAAGATAGCTTCCCCAATTATCACCTCTAATACCATTAGCTCACAGACATCCCACTCTCCCCACCTCTAATATCATCAATTCACAGACACTTACCTTCCTTCCTTCCTCCCCTCCCCCCACATCCCCCTCCTGTTCTGAAATGTGATTTGTCCTTTTCATATGTGTTCACTTTTTTTTAATTGTATCCTTTGGTATATATGGTTGTGACTATTTTCTTCCACTATTAGATGATGAGCTTTTGTGGGCCAGACCCACTTCCTCAGATCAAATAAACCATCTTGTTAGTCTTTAAAGTGCTACATTGTCCTGCATTTTGTTTCTTTATTATGACAGTGCCCTTTTTGTTGAGCCATTTTGTAGATGTTGAATCTTAGCTGTTTGAATTTATTTCTTCATAGGTTTCAGCCTCCGTGCTCAAGCAGTTTCCCAATGGTGGCCTGAACCCAGGTCTCTTCAATATATCTCCTCAACAGATTGCTATGCTGAGTCAGCTTCCAAATATTCCTCAGTTTCAACTTGTAAGTAGCTGGTCATCTTGTGATGATAGATTGGGTTGTCTACAATCCTGTCCCTGTCTACAAATTCTAATAAAACTGAAGTTAAGCAAACCTAAAGAGAAAACAGTCTAAGACTTGTTCTGCTAATTTTGCATTGTCTGTGTGCAAGCACTCCCTGCTATTTTGTATCTAAAAACAAAGTTTGAACTGATTTGTGCAGTTATAAGTTGGGGCTCTCTTATTTGTTAGACAGTTGTTAATTAAGCTGAGCAACAACTTTGCATGGGAAGCAATTGTGTGCTGATATTTCAATTATTTTGTTGTTCATGCTTGTGTTTTTAATGACTTGAGTAAAGCAGCTACTAGGAATACTGTTTCTAATTCCGTTAGGTATAACAAGAAAGCCAGATCATATTCTTCTAATTCTTTCATGACAATTTTATTTCCTTGTGAAATGTGAGGAACTGTTTGTTTTTACTGAAAGCTATCAAGCATTTGCCAGTGATCATTTCCACCAAGTATTTTCCCCAAAAGTATTTCTTCTCCACTTGTGTTATAGGCATGTCAGCTGCTTTTGCAGCAGCAGCAGCAGCAGCAACAGCAGCAACAGCTATTGCAGAACCAGAGAAAGATATCTCAAGCAGTGAGACAGCAGCAAGAACAACAGGTATGGGCACTGCTTGGTCCATCAAAGATGTGTGGGGGGAAAGTGTGTTTGAGGAAACCTGTCAGTCTATAAATGTAGACTATGCTGAGGCCTGGATGACATACTCGTTTCATCAATAGGTGTCAATTAAGCGTCCTTTAAATTCACTCACGCTCTTTTACTCTTCTGCACGATTACCCAAGCCACCAGTTTTAGTTGAGAGTAAATTCTCTCATTTCTTTCCTTTGTTTGCAGATTGCTCGTATGGTGAGTGCCCTCCAGCAGCAGCAAAGGCAGCCTGGCATGAAGCATTCTCCATCCCATCCTGTTGGGCCTAAACCACATTTAGACAGCATGGTACCCAATGCTCTGAATGTGGGTCTCTCAGATATACAGACCAAAGGGCAAATACCTGGATACAGTTCTGGTAAGTACTTCCATGAGCTAGAGTTATTCGTTGTATTGCCAGTGGTATTGCTATTAGTTTGACTTGTGATCCACCAGGAGTCAACAAAGCTTCTGATACTGTAATTTCTGTATAGGCATTGGATTTGAGGGTTTGTCACAATGTCTGCTCCCTGCATTTTCTTGCAAGTCTTCTAGGTTTGGCTTTTTTCCATACAGAGTGGAGCTTGATGGTATGCTAATTTAGCATATTTTAAGACTGGCTGGTAGAGGAGTATTATGTAAAAGATAGACCCAGCCACAAAGAACTTAACAGTCTAAATAGACAAGACAGTGATTTATTGGTTTTTAGTACAGTAGCATAGCCACTTGATCACACTGCCTCTAGACTTCCCCTTCAGTGCAAATAGATGTTATCCCTTCTCCATAGCACCTCAGCTTTCCCTATGCGCGCACACATTCTGTGTTAAAATAGAAACTAAAGCTGTGAAGATGCAAAGGCATTTGTCAAAGTCAGACAGGACTCTCAGACTTGTCAGACCGCTCTGTTTATTAGCAAAGCTGCTCTGCTAAATTCACCCAGAAAATGTGAGTGCCATACAAGGTTCAAACCCCTTGATTTATACAGTCAAAAGAGAGCCAAAATTGACAGGATTAAAAGAGGGGCAAAACTTCACATAATTAGTGTGAGGCTAGTCAAGTATCTTCATTTCCACATCAAGCACACAGCAATCTCCTGTCCATATCTCCTTGGTTATCTCAATTGTTTTCTCCCTAACACCTAATGTTCCTTTTCCTATTAACTCTGGCTAGCACTCTGATCTGCATACCTACAAACAACATTAACATACTTTTCTTCCTCCTGTTCAGAGACAAACAGTATTCCTTCAACTTATTCAATTATTACAGCATAATTCATCTTTCTCTTACAGTATAATTCTTTCTACTTTCACACATTTATCAGTTGATTTTAAAAACAGTCAGGAAAGCTTGGTAGCTATTGGAAAAGTGAGTTAGACTCAAGTTGCTGAAAGCTAGACACTTGTTACAACAGAATATAGTCATATCTTCAGGAAGTGGTGATAGGAACAGGAGGACAGACAAAAGGTATGGACCATTATATGTGGTAAAATGGGTAGAAAATAATATATATATATTTTGCTTTTTAAAAATATAGGTGAAACACTCTACTTTAGTTTGTCAGCAGCACGTAAAGATAATTAGTCTGTTAGTTCATTCATCGCCATGTTTCACTACCCTTGCAGCCTTCCTGAGTCATTCTAGTTTAACCGAATCTAGCTACAGACTTGTACTAAGTTAGTGAATATGCTTTCATCCATATGGAACACGGCTTTTCTGAATATCAGAGATGACAGCATGGTAATTGCAGGAGAATCTGTTTGTCAGCTAGTAAGAATTTAGTGAGAATGACACACTGATGTGTCCTGCACAGGTACAAGGTTGGGAGTTGGATTGCTTTCATATCACCTGAAGTGTAGCTGTGAAAGGGATTTCAGTTATTACCATTGCATTTTATTTATGTTTATGATCAGACGTATCCATTTGGAATACAGTTCAAATACAGAGAGAAAATGGAATTGTTTTCTATTTCACAGGCTTTGGTTCAAGTGGCATGGATTATGGCATGGTGGGAGGAAAAGAAGCCGGATCAGAATCTCGCTTTAAACAGTGGACTTCAATGATGGAAGGGCTGCCCTCCGTAGCTACACAAGATGCCAGTATGCACAAAAATGGTGAGAGACATTTGAGGTTATATTGCTAGAAATAGGAACATAGTTATGCCACCACTTTTCATCCCAGGTGAAAGAAATTGCTAGAGAAATCTTCGTTCTGGTTGCTCTCCCTTTAACATACCTTTGAACGAATTTTCCTGTGCTAATTTTTTTTTAAACCCATCAACTTTGTTAGTTGCTGATAGATGACATTTATGCCCCACACATCAATAGTAATGAAACTACAGTGAAACTGGTGTAATGTGCTTTGATTTAACTAATATCTTATTCCTTCTGTGGTGGTTTTACATTTTCTTGGTTCCAGTTTTCCTGCCCCTTCCCAAACTTCAATTTTTCTTCTCTGTAACTATATCTTTCTCCCACTTTTTCAGGTGCAATAGTGCCCCCTGGAAAAGCCCGTGGAGGATCACCCTACAACCAGTTTGACATAATCCCAGGCGAGCCACTGGGTGGCCATGCAGGCCCTGCTGGTGATAGTTGGTTACCTGCCAAATCTCCACCAACAAACAAGATTGGAAGCAAATCCAGCAATGCCAGCTGGCCTCCAGGTGTGACTTAGGGGAAGGTGTTTCCTCAACTCTGCAGTAAACTTGATGAGCATTTCTCTCCAGTTTACTTTAACTATCTCATAGGAATTATTTCTTTAGCCTCTCTATCCAGTCTAGTAAAGCTGTTGTCATTGTATATTAAGCAGGACTTGAAATGTTAAAATGACAGTATACATTTAATATGAATTAAGAAAAGAATAACTCCAGTGTTCCTTAAAGATCCAAATGTAGCCATGTTAGTCTGGGGTAGCTGAAGCAAAATGCAGGACAATGTAGCACTTTAAAGACTAACAAGATGGTTTATTAGATGATGAGCTTTCGTGGGCCAGACCCACTTCCTCAGATCAAATAGTGGAAGAAAATAGTCACAACCATATATACCAAAGGATACAATTTAAAAAAATGAACACATATGAAAAGGACATATGTGTTCATTTTTTTTAATTGTATCGTTTGGTATATATGGTTGTGACTATTTTCTTCCACTATTTGATCTGAGGAAGTGGGTCTGGCCCACGAAAGCTCATCATCTAATAAACCATCTTGTTAGTCTTTAAAGTGCTACATTGTCCTGCATTTTCCTTAATGATCCTTGATTTCTCACAAGTGAACTGTGTTTGTGATTGGCATACAATTGTGACTTTGAATGTAGTTGATTAAATCTGCTCAGAAACACCTAAACAAAGAATGCATACAAATCAGTTTCTCTCTGGTATACTGCTTGCTGTTTCATTTTGAGTTATGCTTGCACAGAGGCTAAAAAAATCCCATTGAAAGCACAGTGAAAGGTGTTAAGCTGGTTTTTAAGGTGGTTTTTGGATGAGGAAGAGCAGGATTTTTCTGTGTAGAGGTTATTGTATTGACAATGGTATGGCATGAACTTCTTTGGGAATGGCTCCTTTGTGCAAAAAATATCCTGGAAGGGTTATGGAATAGTCAGCAAGATTAAAGCCACTGAAGTCTGGCACAGTCTGAAATTAGAAAGATGGAAGATGGTTCAGAGAGAACGCCTGTATATTTGAGCCAGTTTGGAGTAAATGCCCAATGGATGTGAACTGAGGAGAGCAGTATGGCAGGAGAAGGAATTCAAGACATATTCCATATAGGAAAGTCTTCACCTGATGATCAGTTGAGGAGCCATATATATATATATATATATAATCGTGAGCCCTCAAAACATCCTCAAAATTGTTAATTTCATTTAAATGGCATTTCTGTCTCTGCATTTTATTTTTATTCCTTCCCATCCCAGAGTTCCAGCCGGGAGTTCCATGGAAAGGTATTCAAAACATTGACCCTGAATCTGACCCCTATGTGACTCCTGGAAGTGTACTGGGGGGTACTGCAACATCTCCCATTGTAGATACTGATCACCAACTTCTGCGGGACACCACCACAGGTAAAACATCAGACATCTGCATTCCAATGTCTCAATCTGTTAAGTAATTTTAAAATCTAATTCTCCTCTCCACCCCCACACAAAGGGTAAGAACATGAAAAAGCGTATGCTGCATTGATATGTCTGTTGTGTGTCACTAACAGTTAGTGGAAATGGGACCAATGGGGTCTTTTAGTATTACAGAAATTGTTACATTTATCTGCAATATTTTCTTCCTTCCTTCCCCCTTTTTCATAGGGTCTAATTCTTCCCTCAACACCTCGCTGCCTTCACCTGGTGCCTGGCCCTACAGTGCCTCTGACAATTCCTTCACCAATGTTCATAGCACTTCAGGTAAGTGGATCCCAGATCTTAAAAAAACAGTCCCCAGCCAATCAGTATCTGTCCCCACTCACCTTTTTTTCTCTACTTTGGGTATAGTCTTTTAGTGTTTCCCATATGTTGGGGAACTGAGCAGTTTGATTGGCTGGTATGCTAGTTTTCCTCCTGATAAAATGTTCCATTATAATTTTACCAAGAACAAATCATGTCAAACCAATCTGATAGCTTTCTTTGATAGGATAACAAGCCTTGTGGATAAGGAGGAAGAAATAAGCATGGTACACCTAGACTTTACTAAAGCATTTTGATACAGTCTCATATGACCTTCTTATCAATAAACTAGGGAAATATAGTGTAGTTATGATTCACAGTCATTCTGGAAGGGCATAAAAAGTGAGGTTCTACAGGGATTAGTTATGGGCCTGAGTCTGTTCAATATCTTCATCAGTGATTTAGATAATGGCATAGAGAGTACGCTTACTAAGTTTGTGGATGATATCACGATGGGAGGGGTTGCAAGTGCTTTGGAGGGTAGAGTCAAAATTCAAAATGATCCAGACAAACTGGAGCAATGGTCTGAGGTAAGTAGGAAGAAGTTCAGTAAAGACAAATGGAAAGTACTCCACTTAAGGAGGAACACTCTGTTTCACATATACAGAATGGGAAGCAACTGTCTAGGAAGGACAACTGCAGAAATGGATCTAAGGGATCATAATGAACCACAAGCTAAATATGAGTCAACAGTATGACACTGTTGCACAAAAAGTAAACATTCTGTCATGCAGTAACAGGAATGTTTTGAGCAAGACACAAGAAATAATTCGGCTTCCCCTCTACTCTATGCCGATCAGGCATCAACAGAAGTATTGTGTCCAGTTCTGGGCACCACATTTTAGGAAAGAATGTGGAGAAACTGGAGAAGGTCCAGAGAAGAGCAATAAAAATGATTAAAGATCTAGAAAACATGACCTATGAGGAAAGAATGAAATAATTCAGCTTGTTTGGAAAAGAAAAGACTGAAAGGGAACATAATCGCAGCTTTCAAGTACCTAAAAGGGTCTTATTACAAGGAGGAAGGAGAAAATTATTTTCCTTGGCCTCTGAAGATAGGACAAGAAGCAATGGGCTTACACTAGAGCAAAGTAGGCTTAGGTTGGACATTAGGAAAAACTTCCAATCTGTTAGGGTGGTTAAGCACTGGAATAAATTGCCTAGGGAGACTGTGAAATCTCCATCATTAGAGATTTTAGGAGAAGATTAGACTACTTTCAGGGATGATCTATGGTGCTTGGTCCTCCTGTGAGGACAGGGGACTGGACTTGATGACCACTTGAGGTCCCTTCCAGTTCTAGTATTCTATGATTCTATAATTACTTTAAAGCAACCATATATTTTTAATAAAGTTTCCTTTAAGGTCTAAAATACGGAGGTCTGACATATAGTGAATGTAGTAGAATATGAAGCAGAAAGGATATAATGAGCAGCCAAAAAATGTATAAGCATTACCTCAGACAGAATCTACTAGGATAAGTAGTGCGAGTTTCATTTAATTTATTTTTAAATGTACCTGGAACTAAGCCAACACTCTGAGATGTTAGGGTAGGGGAAGACTAGTTAGAATATTTTCATTTCAACTGCTTATTGCACCCTTCAACAGTGATCCCTCTAAACTGCAGGGTAGCACAGTTTCACAGGTGATTAATCAGCCTCACCATGTCAGAGGCTCAGGGCTCCATGCAAGGAGCTGACTGCCTGGGCAGGGCTGATTAATTACCTGTGAAACTGTGCTGCCCTGTAGATTAGAGTGAAGGTTGCCTTTCATCCCCCTTTAGAACTTGAGAAAAGAATCATAGTGTTTCTGGCAGTTTAACATGTAGCCCAAAGTCTAGATTTTTGCCCTACTATCTTTACTTTGTAATAAGGACGCCTAGAATTCCTATTAATCAGTGGGGCTCTATGCTCACTCTGAGTAACTATTTGACTATTCAGTCCGGGAAATCTAGTTTGATTTCCAATTTTTCATAAATCCCAAAATTTTCCCTTGAGCTGAGATTGTCCTTGGCTAGTTTTTATAATTGGACAGGTGTGGATCTGTAGAATGGCTTTGATTGCAGAACTGTCTGAATATGTTGCCTAGCTTTACAAGGACATATAAAATTTGTTTCATAGTTGAAGTTGGATGCTGGTTAATCTGAGCCTGAGAAGAGAGACATCAAACCCAGTGTTACCTCCTTTTAACTGGGTCTAGCATAAAGGAAACATGGGAATGATTTAAAGAAGTAGAAATTAATAGGATTAACACATGTTCCCTGTGTTCTACATGTTACTCAACTGCAGAGCATTTACCTGTTGCAGGAAAATGACTCCTTGAAGTGGGCCCTCTAAAATTGGCAGGTTAGAATTCACTGATCCCTACATAAAATGTCCAGCTCTCTCTCTCTCTGTCTCTATATATCTATATCTATTTAAATAAATAAATAAATTTTTCTGCTACGTGACAGAATGACACCATTAGGCTCTCTGGCCGCAAAAGTTGCCAAAGAGAGGGGGGTTGGCGAGCGTAAAGTTAATGCATGCCGTTGGTACTTACAGACCCCTGGACTCCAAGCACTATAGAAGGTAGCGATCCAAACACATTGTATTATAAATCATTACTTTTTTGCTAACAAATCTTCATTCTTTCATTGGGCTAACTTGTGGAATTGGGGACCCTGGATGTTTTTTCTTCATTTCAAATCTACACTAATTTCACAATAGCTAGAATGTACATGCACATACTAGATGTAAACCAGGTTATTGACCAGACAAATGTATTTTCCCCAGACAGCCCTGCCTTGAAAAGCAAGTGCTACTTCTGGATTATTGTATCTTACTGCTTTATTGTTCATTTGCTGTCCAGTCAGAATTAGTAAAAAAGCCAATTACTGGAGTAATCTTCACTATGCCTAGCATGTGTCTAGTAGATGAGCAGAGTGCCCAGTAACTTTTAGAAACATTGAAGGATGTATTACTGTTTTCTTTCTTAAGAAAAGGAAAAGTAGGGGGATCTCCCTCATGTCCATTACAAGTATGAAGTTTCCAATTTTGTTAGCATACAGAGCTTTCTGTTGGTCTTAGAACTTCAATAGGAAATAGCCATGTTTGGGATGAACCTTAGCAAGTAGGTGTCCAGTAATCTTTCAAAGCCCTAACAGTAACAGTGTGTGCCTGCACAAGTGGTTTCAGACTAGTACAATAGCTGCATAATTACATAGACTGTGTTGTGAGGCTTAAATCCCACTTAATCCATGCCCTCTTTATCTATTTATAGCAAAATTCAATGATTACAAATCAACATGGTCCCCAGATCCCATAGGACACAATACTCATCTCTCCAACAAGATGTGGAAAAACCATATTTCCTCAAGGAACACTACAGGGCTGCCCCGCCCACCACCTGGCCTGACCAATCCAAAACCATCGTCTCCCTGGAGCAGCACAGCACCCCGATCGGTCAGGGGGTGGGGGGCACAGGACTCAAGGCTTGCCTCTGGTGAGAAGGATCTCCTGATAGCATCATTGCTCAACCGTGAGGGGTGTGTGTTGTACAGCGCTAATGGTGTGGATATGATGCGGCCTTCACAAGAGAGGAAGTTGCGGTTGCCCGGTAAAGGAAAAAATATCCCTTTTTAAAATGGAAACTTACTGTCAATGTGAGGGAAAGGACCCAGGAGCTGCCTGGGGAGGAGAAAGGAGAGGGCTGGGAGCTATGAGGAAAGGATTTCTGCAGCAATAGGACTTTTGAAGAGTAATGGGTGGTGTTGGAGAGGTGAATTATGTGGCTGGGGAAATTTCTTAGAAGGCACAAATTGGAGAAAATTTATCCTGATGTTAAATGTGATAGCTGTTTTGTCAATTGATATTAATGAATTCTAATGTTAATCATTTTTTGTACACTACAGTAAAACATAGAATCCACTCTCTTAGTGTATTTTGATATGGATGAAGTTGTCTGAGACAGAAAGACTTGAGCGTAGTGCTGAGGAGACATTTGTTTGTCAAAACGTTGTACCCTTAATATCTTCTGACTTTTATATTTCTTCCTCGATTTACATATTTTCAGCTTCTACCTGGAGTGATGGTGGCTCAGTTCGTCCTAGCTACTGGCTGGTTCTTCACAATCTCACTCCACAGGTATTTCTTTTCTGTTTTTCTTTTGAGAGGTGGGAATGCTAAATTACAGAGAACTGGATTTGTAGGCTACTTTTCTAGTCCCATTTCAGTGAAATGTAACAATGCTGATTTGGCTTGGTGATTCTGAGGAAATACTAGTACTCAGTCACCAGCTTGACAACAGTAATCACATCAGCTAAATTACTTTGATAGGATGTTTGATATTTGCCATTAGACTATAATAAGTGTCCACACCATTACCCAGAGGTATGGTTTGTTTGGGATTTTTGAGAGGAACTACTCTCAAGATTGTTTCATTCAGAAATGTGGATACATTTTGTTTTGTATAGTAGCTCAAAGCTGCAATTTCTTTAGGACACTGTCAGTAATGGAGCTACAGAGAACTGCTAGGTTTTGTTCTGGGGTTTTCATAGGTTTTACTTCGGGGTTTTTCAAACCTCATAATGTTTCACATTAAGTCATTATTCTCAGAGCTTGTTTCCATTGAAAATAAACATTCTACAGAGATCCTGGGTTTAGTAAACCTAGGTAGCCTGCACTGGAACCCACAAAATGCCTATATTATCAGACACAGTTTTGGAACGAGACAACCAGTCCACTATCCAGTTCACACTTACAGCACAGCTGAAGAACTAAGACCACAGGAAGGAGGGCTGGCATCTTCTCAGTAGGGAAAAAGTTTGCCTAGTTGCAATGAAAAGGCACATTTCTATGTTTCTTTTAATGCAAGGAATGTTTCATGCTATTTTAGCAGTTACTGCATGGCAAAGCAATAGATTTGGGAGAAATTTAAATAACTGAAAAAGGAAACACATAGAACTGTTTATCAGAAAGGGGAATGGCCAAATGATGCTTGCTGATCAAGGAAGTACAGAAGGAGCTGTTTCTGAAGGTGTCCAAGATAATAGACTGAGCTCTGTCAATCTGACAGACCACCGACAGTTTTAATTGTTTATCTCAGAAACCACCAACCTTAAAAATTAAACCTTTGAGCCATTCAAAAACCAGGATTCCCAGTTTTTCAGACAGTGTCAAGCAGTAGTCTCTAGCATTTTCAAAATAGTAGCCTATTTAAAATCCGTCTGAAATTGAATAATTGGAGATAGAGAGCAGCAAATCAGGTAATCAAAATTACATTGTTTTTTCTGATGTAGAATCTTATGCCCTAAAAGTGTTAGAAATAGATTTTGTACTTTCCTGGAAATTTAGGGATCACAGAGATGATCACAATTTAGTAATCTGAACAAAACAAAGGAAGAGAAAATTAGACAGAGGCCTAGAATGAGTTAAAATTAAAACAAGCTCAGATTAGAATCTAATTGCTGGAGTACAAATTGAAGTCATTGTAAGATGCACAAATGCTGATGAAAAGAACATACTTGAAAATAACGTTCCATCTCTCACTGGCCTTCTCAAGCTCCCACTCTTTCCCCTGTGGCATAGAGTACAATACTGAGTCTTTACATTTCAATATTGTTACCACCTTATTTATTAAACATACCTCAAGTTCTTTAAATGTATTCATGCCATAAAGAAAATGTTCAGTGCTCTTTTCTTTCAGTAAACTTTTATTTTTCCTGACTAATATTCCTCAGATCGATGGGTCAACCTTGAGGACGATCTGCATGCAGCATGGTCCACTGCTGACATTCCATCTGAACCTGACCCAGGGCACCGCCCTAATCCGATACAGCACCAAACAGGAAGCAGCCAAGGCTCAGACTGCACTGCACATGTGAGTTACCCTAGTACCATGCATATGCCCTGTTTCCTCTGCCACATAAAACTGACTTTATCTATTAATGAAAGTTCTGTATGCAGGAGGTGATTCATTAAGACTTGTTTGTCGAATGCTTACTAATGTCCATTCCATTCTAGGTGTGAGTGCGCCATGTGCACAGTTGCTGGAGATATTTTCCCCTTATTAGTATCCATAGGACTGGCCTCCCAGGCACGTGTGCTGGTTTGAGAGCCACCGACTATTCTGCACCCTCTCATTTCCTTCTTACCACCCATCACAGTTGTTTGGAATGGCCTTCTTGTTCTTGCAAGGTTTTCCCAATGGTTTGGACTTTGTAGTCTGTACTATATAGTTTTTGAGGTTAACTTTAATTATTAGTATTAGTGTATACAGTGCAGTCTCAGTCATTGTGGGACACCATTCCAGAGACTCTGCATGCTCTGGTCACTGGGCTTCAAACCATGTACCTCTTGTGGAAGGCCAATCCAATGAGCAACCCTCATTCAAGCTGTCTAAAGTATTTTGGGGAAGTTCAGGTTAAGAAATACAAGAGTCTCAGGCCATTCACTCAGAAAGACAGGGATGTTGATCTGAAGGCTTTCTTCATGGAGGCAGCCTTCAAACTGTCTTCGGAGCATCATACTCCAGTCATCACTGAGCAGTTTGGTCTCCATGCAGAGTGCCCCACTGACACAAAGCTCTTCCCAGCACTATTCTCCTCGCCAGCACCAAGGAAGAAGCATAAGAAACAGCATTCCAAGAGAGCGCTCTCAGATGTTGAAGAGGGGCAAGCAAGAAGCCCCTGATGAAGCAAGACTCGCCAGGCCACCCATCCTCTCCAGAATCAGGCCCCCCTCAAGTCCAGAAGCTTTCCAGGCTACAAAGGCTATCATGTCCCTCCTTATATTGCCCAATACCTGTTCCCATCCAGGGATACAAGGATTCTTGGGGCAGTGAACTCCAGCATGTCATTGGCCGTTGTAGCAGCACCTTCCAGAGAGAAGCCCTCTATGGCTCTGATGCAGCAGTCCCGGATCCAGCATCACTGACCAACTCTCCATCACTGCCTGGATGCAGAGAGGGCACAGTTCTGCCATGGTCTCCAGGGAAAGAGAGCTCTTCAGACTCTGAGCGGAAATCCTTTGGCCTGCCAAAAAAGTACCTGCAAGTTACATTCCCACTAGTCCTACTCAGTGGTGTCTGACCACTGTTTCTTCCCAACCAACATCACATTCAAATTCTAGTACCGACCCCAATATCACTGAAGTGGCCCCAATGGAGGGTGGAATAGATGGAGGAGAAAGGATCAGCACCTTTTGTGGTGCTAGCCTCTTACTTCTCATGCCCGGATCAGGTGGGCACAAGTACTAATATCTCAGTTCCACCAGATTACTCCAGGGCCCGTCAGGAGCTCGTGAAATGGATTGCCACAGAAATTAGGGCTGGAAGCCAAAGAGTTTCACACACAGCCTGATTGATATCCTGGCTGCAGCCACTCCCTCCAGAATGGCCAGACCCAGTCAATGATGCTGTGTTTGGACCAGACAGGGTCCTATGGTAGATCCCTTTATCTCTACTAGATTTCACATGGTCTCCCCTAGCTCTGTCATTTCCTGCCTGGATCCAGGTATGCTGCCTTCGAGTTACAGGACACTTATTTCTACATTTCCACCTGTGGACACAAATGATTCTCAAAGTTGTGTTGGGTCAGTGCCACTACCAGTTCATCATACTTCCCTTAGTCTGTCAGCAGTCCCATGAGTTTTTACAAAATATATAGCTATGGTTGCAGCCTTAGTCAGATGTCAAAGTGTACATGTCTACCTGCTTCTCAGTGATTGGCTGGCCAAAGGTCACTCAGACTCAGCACAGCGTTGGCATAGTACGGGCCACCTTTCAGGCACTGATGGTCTCTTAATAAACAAATTGAAATCAGCATTGATTTTAGTACAGATAGAGTTTATTGGGACAGTGGTCAGCTCCAAGCAGGCCAAGTCCTACTTCCCAGAGGCTTGGTTCTGAACTATGTCAGATGAAATCACCACCTGCTTACAACTGCATGGATGTGCTTCAAGTTCTTAGGTCATATGGCAGCATGTACCTGTATTGTGCAGCTACACCTCAGACCCATACAGATATGACTGGCATTAGTTTAATCCCCGGGCAGACTCAGTTCTCATGATTTTGTCATCTATCTTTGTTTCTTTTACTTGGTGGAGAGACCCACATTCTATGATGAAGGGAGTGCCTTTCACTGTCCCACATCCAGTAGTACATTTGTTTAATTCTGTGTGAACCAAACCATTCACCTTGAGGCATCACACTTCCTAGAAGACTGGAATGGGTTGGCAGATCACCTCAGTAGGTTCTTTTCCTCTTGCCACACTATTATCTTGCACAAGTGTGAGACTCCCCCAATTGGACCTGTTTGCCTCCATACAGAACAGGCAATGTCATTGGTTCTGTTTTGTATGCAGGCTTAGAAAAATTTCACTTTCTGATGCCTTTCTGCAGTATGTAAATATCAAGAGGTTATGGTGAAAGGTTATCATGATTGCTCTGGTGTGGCCATGCCGGCATTAGTTTGGCATGTTTCTGACCTCTCAGTGGCAGCTCCTCCAGTGCTCCCATCCTGTTTGGACTTGACTTTGCAATACTACGGCCAGTTGCTTGACCTGAATCTTACCTCCCTATGCCTGATGGCATGGCTGCTGTGTGACTCAACCCTCAGATTCAGAGGCTGCATCTAGACTGGCATGATTTTGTGCAAATACTTTTAACTGAAACGTTTTTCCGTTAAAAGTATTTGCGCAAGAGAGCGTCTACACTGGCATGTGCCTTTGCGCAAAAGATTTGCTTTTGCACAAAAGCATCTGTGCCAGTGTAGACGCTCTCTTGCACAAGAAAGCTCCGATGGCCATTTTAGCCATCGGGCTTTCTTGCGCAAGAAATTAACTTGTCTGTCTACACTGGACCTCTTGTGCAAGAATACTTGCGCAAGAGGGCTTATTCCTGAACGGGAGCATCAGAGTATTTGCGCAAGAACCACTGATTTTGTACAGTACAAAGTCAGTGTTCTTGTGCAAATACTCATGGCCAGTCTAGACAGGCAGCAAGATTTTGTGCAAAAGCACATGCTTTTGCGCAAAATCTTGCCAGTCTAGACGCAGCCCAAACGTCTTGCCATGTAGCAAAAAATCTTGCACCAATTCCAGGGGTACTGCTTGTGAGTCACCTAGCATTGAATGGACATGGCAAGCTCTTGAACAGTTGTGAAAGGTTAGTAACCAGGTTTTTTGTCTGTCCACTTCCAGATTTTAGAAACTCAGGTATTAAGTCAGACTTTCATGCTAGGAATCCCTTCTTTTACCAGAAGAGACTGGGGAATGAGGCATGATTTCTGAATGAGACTGTGCTACTGCTTTAAAGTGATAGTGTCACAAGGATTTTACAATGGATGAGGTGGCCTATTGGGACTAACATGCAAGTGAATATTCAAATCTGGTTGTTTTTATGAAAATTAATATATTTGCTTCAAATGAGCAGTACTGTGCAAGATTTTGCAAAGTGGTCAGTCACATTTTCATCTGAAACCAAGTCCGTGTGAATACCAAATTTAAATCCCTTACCTTCCCTGCCCTTCTTTTTTTTTTTTTTTTAAGGGTATTGGTGGAGTAGGGGAAGTGCTTTGTGAAGGAAAGCTTGTTTCCTAGAGCAGGGTTTCTCAAACTGTTTTGTGGGGTGGACCACATTTTAGTCTCAAAGATCGCTTATCCTCTCATTCTCGGTTGTGTGTGTCACTGCCTCCCACTCATGATGGTGAAAGACTCTTGTGGTGGCCACAGCAGTTGCTTACATAAGAAAATAATGATAGGGATGTATTTAATGTGTTTTAATGAAGAGCTTTAGTAGCCAGAAATAAGGACTGAGAATGCAGCACTACGTGACCAGCCAGTCCCACTTGGGCCCCAACAAGTTCAACATGAGCCACAGTTTGAGTGTAGTAGATGAAAAGAAGTAAAAACAATTTAATCCAAATAATACTCACTTTTTTTAAAAGGATTTTTGAAAACTTTTTACAATTAAATTAAAAGGTCTTGATTTTTTTTCTTAAATTTTAGAATCTTTTCATTAAAATGTCTGAGGGAAACACTATACTTTCTGCATTTTTCCTCCTGCTGGTTTTTACCTACCTGTAATGATTCTTCAGTTCTGTTTCTTTCAAGTAATCTTTCCTCCTTGGGGGAACCACAGTGCAGAAAAATAGGGTCAGGAAAAGATAAAATAGACTCTGGTTTTAACTGAGGGGCATTTAAAATAGGCTCTCTGGGAGTCTGCAAATCCCAGAATTGGTTTCTTGTTTTCAGGGCTCTTCGGATTTGAAGAAAGAGTCTCACGTTAGTTTTCTTAAATTTGAATGTGATTTTTGGCTTGCTTTAGAAGTGCATGGAGTCTTGGGAGCAAAGAGTCCCTCCCATGCTTTTTCTTACCTTTCAGAAATGTTAAATCTAAGAAAAGACTGGAAATCCAGGAGAAGGAAAATTGCTTTCCTTTCATTCTAAAGTTCTTTGGTTTCAAACCTTTTCTTGAGCTTTTATGTTTTGGAAAAATATACACACTAAATCTATTCATGTGTTTCTGCACTGTTCGTTTTTTTGAGGATAATTATCTCTTCCACGTGCATGGTGCTGTTGATGTTTCTCTGTGGACTGGGTTTCTTACACAGCCATAAGAGCTGTACATTTATTTCCATTAAAAAAAAAAAAGATTGGGTTCTATAGAGTCTGATTAAACTGGTAAAATGGAGGTGGCTGCAGTCATCTCCCTTGCTTAGTTCTACCACTGATTTCCTTACTGGCCTGGGTAGTCTTTTGCCATTTTGAATCCTGTGCATGTACCCTGGTTTTTAATATGATCTTTTTTCTTCTCATTCACCCTTCCCTTCGCCTCCAGGTGTGTGTTGGGAAACACTACCATCCTGGCTGAATTTGCCACAGATGAGGAGGTTAGTCGCTTTCTGGCACAAGCTCAGCCCCCTACACCTGCAGCAACCCCAAGTGCACCTGCAGCAGGCTGGCAATCCCTGGAGACAGGACAGAACCAGACAGATGCAGTTGGACCTCCGTTGAATCTTTTTGGTGGATCAGCAGGGCTTGGGCAGTGGAGCAGCAGTGGTGGCAGCAGCAGCGGAGGTGATCTTTCTGGCGCTTCATTGTGGGGGCCCCCAAACTATTCTTCAAGCTTGTGGGGGGTTCCAAGTGTAGAAGATCCCCACAGAATGGGCAGTCCTGCTCCCTTACTACCTGGAGACCTTCTGGGAGGAGGGTCGGATTCAATCTGAACTTAGAACTTTCAACTCTGACCTCGTGACCTTTTTTGGAACAGCAGCAGCACTAACTTGACCTTTTCGTTTTTTTTTCAACTTGCAATAAATACATTTTTAAAAGGAAAAAAGAAAACGGAGAGAGAAAAAAAGGTGGGTCATTGACAGACTGTCTGAGCACATAGTTGCCTCCCTTATATAACTTCAGTTTTTTTGTTTGGAATATGAATCCAAAAAGAGAACATATCACTCTTGAAATACTTGAATCATGAACGCCAACTTTAGAAAGACAATGTGAAGCAAGTACACATACCATTTAAATTTAAACACAAAAAATTAAAAAAATTAGTTTCTAGTTTTTCACTTTTTCATGTTATACGGAAGTTGTTGCTAAGAAACATATATACTGAAAAAATAGCTTTTTAACTTTGTTTGCACTGGGTGTGTTTCCGTCCTTAGGTCTACCGTGTTGGGTGGGGCTAGGGGTGGGGTTCAAAAGAATTGCAAGGGTGGGGGGAGGGGAAGACTTGACGGAGCCTCACTTTAAAAACAAAAAAAAAATTGAAAAAAAAAAACAAAAACAAAAAACCCCCAACACTTTGTGATTGGCTGGTTGATAAATACCAGTGTGTTCTGGCACATGTAACTGCCCATATGTGCTTATTTCTGGTAAGTTTGCATTTTCTCCCTCTCTCTCTCTTGCTGTCTCATAATGCTGCATTGCTGATGGGTCTGTGGGCTGTCTGTCTGTCTGAGTGTCTTGGTTCTGAAAACAAGACAAGAATGGGGGAGTCCCAGTGGCTGAATCAAAATTTTCTTGGGCTGGATTAAAATTTGTCAAGTCTTTGTTTTGTTTTTTAATTAATTTTAGTAGGGTGCTAATTCAAGTGTGCAGATCATATTGAATGTGGTTTGTTGCTTCTAAGCCCTTGTTCTGACCCTGTGGTAGAGCAAAACACTGCCATGTCTGAAGGATTTGTCGAGAAGAGGAGCCAGTGTTGTCTTTTGAGTAGCAGTGTATTTATTTATTTATGTCTGCATGTGGGGGTTTTGTGAGTAAACCCTAGAATGTTTGTTTTATAATGAAAGCCATTCTTTATTCTTCTGTGGAGGGTAAACCAGAAAATAGAAGACATCACATTTGTAAGTGGCTAAGACCAATGTTCTTATCTAGTTCCTTGCAGTCTACAGCACCTTTAAAAAAAATTAGTCTCACCCCTCCCCCAATTGTATTTATGTATCCATGTCCATTCATGAAGTATTCATCAAAACCCTGAAATTCCAGCCCAACCAACATTATTCTCTTAATTGATTTACTGTTTATATTAAAACTGACAAAACTAAGTGGTGTCAGCAGTTTGCTGGCCTATCTGCCTCATCTCCTGAAAGCACATGCAGCTAACTCCTTTCTGCATCCCTCCTGAAGAGTGTTACCTGTGCCAGGGCTTGGTGTATTACCGCACCAGACCATCACTGACAGAAACGTTTACTTACGAATGTTCTTAAACCAGTGTGTACTTCAAATGTTTCCTTTTGTTTCTCTGTGTTGTGTTTTTTCCTGTGTATGTGGTTTTGCTTAGGCAGGTATATAACTAGCAAAAACTTTTTTTTAAAGTATTGCACCTTTTTTGTTTTTGTTTATATTCTTTCTGTACTGTTGCTTTTTAATTTCCATATTTAACGAAAGATGCGGGGGGGAGGGGATTTTTTGAGCATCAGTGTAGTAATACTCTTGGCAGAATGGGCATGACCTATAATCCACAGTGATAGCCATTGTCTGTGCTGGGAACAAAACTTACAACACTGCTTGTTGTGGAAAGAGCTGTAGTAAACTTGAAGGGACATCTTTTTACACAATGCAGGGGAGATTTTGTGGCTGCAGGGAGAAGAGGAAAGAGAGATGCCTGTACTCTTCTCAAAGTGCCACCACTAGTGTGATGGTGTCAAGCTCTGTGTTATACTATTTAACATAAAGTGCTGACATTCTGTACCAGCAAAAAACTACCCATTCCAGCAGTGAATGGGAGTGTACCTCTGTTGTCCTAATTAACTGTAGGAGGTGGGGAGGAAAGGGGAATCTTTGTTTTGCATATTCACTGAAGGATACAGTAGTGTCTAAGTGTAATGTATTTAATAACTCTTTAAGCATGGTGGGAGTGGAAAAGGCAAACTCAAAGTGTGTGTGTGTGTGTGTGTTTGTGAATGTGTACGGAGAGAGGTCATGGGAATTCTGTGGCTTTTTAATTGCCATATCTGTGTAAAACCAGTGTCACATGGAAGGCTGACTGAGGGGGATGCTGCATCTGCATATGCTTATAGATTCACATGCTAGGCATTATGTGAGGAAAAAGTGTGTGTGTGTGTGTGTAAGTATAAACTGGAGTCTGCAGCATAATATCTGGCTCTTTTTGAATATTCTTTTTTTTTTCATTTGTTATTTAATTTTTTTACTATGCCCTCTCCTCCATCCCACCATACACATTGAAACAAAATGTTTTTCTTCCATCTCCTATCAGGTAGGTTTGTTCCCTCCTCCCCCCAGGCAGAGTTGTATTGTCTCTGATAGCCTCAATATGAAGACCAGCCATGAGCAGAGATGCAGGACAGATAAAAAGCCCTGTGCCAGCAGTACTTTCCAGTGGAGCACCTATGATGGCCTGAGTAAGACAGTATACATTCTGTCATGTGACTTGCCCATGCTGGTTCACTGCTGTGTTCCCCACCCCTTCACTTCTCTCTCCCAAACTGCCCTAAGGTCCCTTTACCTGCACTTTGGGTTAGTTGAGTTCATTGCGATACTACGGTGAAAGCCGGGTGCTAGAACCCCTCTTGTTTACAAGACATAATGAGGGATCTGAAATATTTAAAAATGAAAAGCTAAAAATGTTCTTCCATCGTAAACTTAGAGAAAAAAATTAAAACTTACACAAAAAAAAAGACCAAAAAGTGCACGCATGCATGCATGCATATATATTAGATGAAGACTAACTCTGGGAGCATTTAACAGTGTTTTTTTGTTTGTTTTAACCTTTTTTCCTGCTTTAAATTTGCAAGCTTTCTCAGGAATTCTAGGGTAGGAAGCCAGTTTTTGAAGATAGTGTATTAAACCTTATCTTATCCTAGATAGATGGCTGTTTCTTTCCTGTTGATAAACTTTTACAAGTTTCTGAATCTTCAAAAACTTTGAAAGATTTTACTTAAAAAAATTAAAAAAGCAGAAAAATCTTCAAATGTTACTGTTATAACTGGGGATCAAGCATTTTCAAGACTGTAACAATAATAATTATAACAAATTCAGTAGCAGCAACAGAAATTCATTGTAATCTTAAAAACCAAGTTGTTGGAGAAGAAAGGTTATTCTTTGTAGAGCTTTGTAAATCTGATGTGGGAGCATGTACGCGGGGAGAGAAATGTCTGAGTGGAAATACAATCACTTAGTTCTTTTGCAATGAAAATTAGACTGAAATATTCCTCCAAGCACCTTTTTTTAAAAAAAAATAAGACTGTAAATCTTAACCCATACCTGTGGAATATCCTAGCAATTGAACAGTTTTATCTTGTCTCCTTTTTAATACAGAAAATGAGCAAGAGCGGGGAGAATATGAAAGTTTGTGGGATGTAATTTAGAGAACAAAAGTGATTATTTTAAGTTTCCATCTACCCCCTAATCAATGTTAATCCCCGTTATGGAGATTTGCTGCTTGCTTTTCTACATCTCTCATCCAGAAATGTACTTTTATTTTAGGGTGGGGTGGGTTTTTTTTAGGGAAGTATTTAAGCTCTTCTGCTGACCCCACTGGTGCCAGCTGTCAGGACTCCCAGCTTTGAGAGTGACATTTCTGATCTCTGTGTTGGGATGGATAAACTCCTACCTCCCACTAGTAGGGAAGAGGGGCCTAATCTGCCTGAAGTTAGGCTGAAACCACAAGCCATTTTAGTGCCTTTGTAATACACCCACACATTCTGCAAAAGGAGGCATATGTAGTCCACGCACTCAATGGAAATAAATGCACCTGCTGTGAAAACAGAAAATGAGCCTGCCAGAAAGGCATGACATGCAGTGAGTTACATAACAGACAATTTTTTTTTTTATTTGAAAAATCAAATGCCAAGTTCCTCTCCTGTAACTTCAGAAGTGCTTGTTTTTGTGTTGCATTCTTCCTGCATGTGTGTGAATGCAAGTATGTTAAAAACAATACACCATGTTAATTTGGAAAATTGTGATATGACTGGCCAATGGAGAGGGATTCTTTTGTTTATTTTTATTTTTGTAAATTGAGGAGGTATTTATTTGTATGCTTTTCCAGAGGCAGTGCTTTATCAATTTGTAGTGTCTTAATAACAGAAAACAGTAGGACTTGTTGAAAAACAATGCAATGCCTTTGCTGCAGTCCCTTGGCAACAGCCATGGCTGACTACTAAGAGATTAGAGCACTGAATCTTTGTGTCATTTTATAAGAGCATCCTTCCCCTCTCCAAAAACACCCCAATTCCTGAAGTCTGTGTAGACTTTTTCTTAGGCACTTCTGTCTTGAATCGTCAATTGATAAGTTGCTTGAAAGAGCTTAATGCCTCCCATTTCCCAGTTTGAAAAAAAAAATAGTTGCTAGTTTCATTACTGTCCAAATTTATAGTGGAAAACATACAGATAATCACTGTGTCATCAGATTGGTTCTATAATGGATTTCCTGACCGTTATGAAAAATAAATTTGGAAGCCCATGCTAGCAGACAGCACTCTTCTATAGGCCAAATATGGCTTGTGTTTCTCAAACAAACAGTTCTATTGATGTCAGTGCATGAAAAAGACAAGCAAGATATGTTATGGGGTAGGTGTGTTGAGAGAACACATTTGTGACTGTCCTGGACAGGAAAAATATGCTAATTGCTGCCAGCATTGTTTTACATGAACATCATAAAAGAAAATCTAGGAAAAGTTTCTGAGGTGGAGAGGCCCACATCTTAGAATAGATTATGAACCTCTGCTTCTATTTCGGGTCAAATTTCAAGTCTTTCCTGTTAATCTCAAAAATACATCTTCAGCTACCCAAGATGTTCATGAAGAAACAAAGAATGCACTTTGTAGCTGTTCTGTTCTTGATTCTTACTTTTCATGGCCATATAATCTCAGCACCTACATGTCTCAATTATTATTCCTTTCTTCCTGATTTCCTGTCTCCTTTTATTAATCCTCAACTATTTAATTTGTTAATTACATTTTAGTGTTTTTATTTCTTTTTACATTTTATTTTCTATAAATCCTGCTTCAGTACCAACTGCTTTCCCCCTCTCCCAAATGTTGCTTGAATTGTCTGTAGGTTTACTCTCTGAATTAGATGGGTTTGATCTTTTCTGCCTCTCTCCCTGATGCCATAGTAACTTTTAATGAAGTGATAGTGAGCATTTCTGGCAAGAAAAACAAGAAACAAAATCAAAGAAAGTTTTAAAATCTAACACAATTCCAGTGGAAAGTAGATTAAATTTCTTGAACTAGATGCCCTTTGGGAAGCCTTTTAGTCCTTTCCAAGAAGCCTGTGCTTTTTCTGGACACTTTCCCATGAATGCTGAGGAATCAAATGGTATGACCTTTTTCTTAGATTTTGGCTTCCTGGTGTTCAGATTAAACCAACTGAAGAATTTATATATTGAACGGAGATCTTACACCAAACATGCTTCACTCTGAAGTATAAACAAAATATTTTCAGTAGACTCCATTATTAGAGAACAATTTAACCTTTGTATTAAGTTGACCTATTTTTTTAATTCATCTTGAAGCTTTTAAAAAATTAGTACATTAGAAATCTAGATATTTCTACGTAATATTTTTTTTCATTGCAGGAATTTGAACCAGTAAAGGTTTCAGGTGTAATACTTTGTAAAGGCCAAGTTTTTATTAGTGTGTGCTCTTCTTCCTCATTAAATGCTGCCACATCTCTTCTGTTCATGCCTTGATTGTAGAATAATCATTTTCTGCTTCATCCCTCAGCTGCCTTTCCCTCTTCCTGGATCTGATTTTGACTCTTGCATGTGAATCTCCTGCTGACTTTAATGGGGGCCCAGTATGTACCTCTGAGATCCAAATTTGGCCCTCTGGACCAGATCTTGGAAACCATTGTAGGAGTAATCCTTACTCTCACAAGTTTGTGCCACTGATTTGAATGAGTAAGTGCAACTCATAGGAGTAAGGGCTATTAGTATAAGTCAGAGGTTGCAGGACAAGGATTTAATATTATAGCCGGGACACTATAGTGTACCAGTACAACCAGGAACACCTGCATGTCCATGCATATATTAAATTCACTGTAAACTGTGTGACTTCAACATCCAGGACTTCTCCAGTGTTCTGAGATGCACTTACAGTGCTTGGCACATAGTCTCTCAGGATATGAAGTCCTGATTGACTTAGGTGGAAGTTAGATTTTTTTTTTACTTGAGAAAAATTCCATTATAGCAGGGATGGATGTCTCCTTAACTGTAAATATGCAAAATAATAATGCAGTAAATAGTCCCAAAATGGAAAGTTTAAATGATGTATAAGAAACTTGCTGTCAGAAGAATTTAATTTTATCAAGACTGAGTTTTGTCTTGTAGTTAAAGCAGCATATGCAGAACCTGTAGCCTTTTTTAAAATTTTTCAAAAAAGAAAAAAAAATCCCACTGTTAATGTTCATAACATTGAGAGTCCAGCATAGATGGGCCACCTGCTGCCTCTGGCATTTTAAGCATCATATTGATTATACCTACTCTGAACAGACTATAGATGACAAGATGCTGCCAACTCCAGAAGTCTGCCAACACTAAGGTTCCTTGTGTGGTTGTCCAGGTATTAATAATGAGAAACTTCTGCCGAATTTTTCTAGTGTATACAAAAGCTATGCCCATCTATCCTGGTGTTACAGCAGAGCTTAAAATACAAATAAACAGAGCTTAAATCCTTGCAGCTAACTGGAGTTTGTGGATAGGACTAAAGTGTGTTAGATAGGGGCTAACTTTTAAGGACTGTTCTAATAATGTTTGTCTCCTCTACATTCTGCAAAAATATCCACCATTGCATATACCAGCACAAATGAACTTGTATTACCAATAGTAGAGAAATGTTGGCAAAATTTCTCTAAAGTAGATAAGTAGGTAAGTTTAATCCTTTTAACATTGACTGGCCAGGCTCTAGTAGAACTCTGTCCACAATAAAATCCTCAATGCTGGTATTTAAAACTCAGTGGACCTCTTTGCAACATAGTTTGGTTTGTGATGCACATTGAACTTCAGCCATGTTCTGTAGTTGGCTAGAACTTTGGATGAGTTTTCGTCCCATTATGGAAAATGATTAAAATTCCACCGGTGCCACAGAAGTGTTCTAATGGTCTGCACATGTGTAGGGCTCTAAGCCTATTTTTAAACTGTGTTGTCAGGCCAGTGTAGATGTAACCTAATATAAGGCATGCAATAAAGCAACATTCACATGCTTCCACAGTTTGTGTGTTGCTTTTTATAAAGATATGCAGGAAAGTTTCTCTGAAAACCTCTCAGAACCCTAGGTTGTGAAAAGAGCATCTTGCAAACTAAGTGCCCTCCGCAAAGAGCCGTTTCCCACTGTGCATGCGGCAATCAGTAATGGGAACATCGAGCAGTGTTAAAAGCTTGTGAAATTTTAATTTTTTTCTTAACCAGAGTTGAAATAATTTTTACTTGACCCTAAAAACCATTCTTATAAACACAAAACAGTGCACTCGAGATAAAATGGTGGAAAGCTTTGTGCCAGGCTGTGTCTGAGTATTCTTTGTGGCACATTCTCTTGGCTATTTGGAGGGCAGAGGGAGAAGAGAGGAGATGGGAAGATTTTTCATGGACAAACAAGAGGCAGGGAGTGTTTAGCAAGAAGTGTTTCTTTTTAAACACTTAATGCCTCATCTTAGGTATTAAAGTACAAATCAGTGCATTCAAATAATAAAAATTGTCATTTTTTAACTTTTTAACCATGACAAATAAATGGAAGTTTCTCTCACATTGTAGATTAAAATAAGCTTAGATGAACATAGTTCTTTCTCAATACTAATGTTAATCAGCAGGAGCAGGTGGCAGAACTTTCTGGAAATAGCTATTTTAGTGACATGGTTGTGATATTAAGTGCTTTTCTTCCTTTTCCCTTCCCCTTCTAGAATCGGCTCACCCTTCTTATATAAGGTGTTGAATGTTTTGTGTTTCTAGTCGGGGGGGGGGGGGGGGGGGGGAGGAGGAATAGAGTGAAAAGGGAGCCAAGGTAGAACAGCCTTACATTAGAGGGTAGCCTTACAACAGAGCTTTATAGTGGGGGTGTGCTGTATTCCAAAACATGTAAGCCAAAAATGGGGGAAAGCATTAATTTATGCAACAAGAAAAAAGGGGTCTTTGAAAACTTCTTTAATAAATATGTACCTTCTGAAGGTAAAAAGTGGGGTCTCACCAAGTGATATGTGATGTTTCTTGCTGGGTCAGTAGGGTTGAATTGGGGTATAAGCGCTTAACATTTTTCCCCTCTTTGTTGCTTTTACAAGCAGTAACTTAAATGTGGTATTTATGAATGTGCCTTTGTGAGTACAGTGACTAAGGAGACTACTTGGGCTGGAGTAGGGTGACAATGGTCAATTCATTCTTTCAAGAGGTCAAATAAAGATGCCATCCCATTGGTCCCTTTCAATGAGAATCATCTTTGAGCTAGTCTCTACACTGCACAGTAAAGTAATCATAAGTGATTAAGAGGTTTGGGGATTGGAAAGAGACATGACATGATGCACAGAAGCTGTTGGTAGTTAGTCTGCCGTTGCAGGTTGAATTTATATTTGTATTATGTAGCTTCTCTTTTGTGTGTGTAGCTTGCTTTAATTTTTTGTAAGCACTGGAGAAGTGAAACTCAGTGATGTTTGAGACACATTTATGCATGTAGAGAAGAAATTTTGTAGCTTCTGCCATTTGTGGGTATAGGCACACTTGTATCCTTTCTTTCCATGTCCTAATGAGAGAAACAGGAAAATTATATTTTTTTCAACCCTTTAACTTCCAGCACATTAAACGTTGCCATTTAAATTAACAGGGTATTATAAGAATAAAAAAATTAGAAATGGTGAGGTAGAAGTGTTTAAAAAAGAAAAGAAAAAAGTCTGAAGTAATTTTTTTCTTCAAAGCTGTTTGTAGCTAAACATGGGAATCTGCAGTGTCTCCTTCCATTTGTTTTTCCCTATTATTCCACCTTTTCACCCCAAATCTGAGGTGTGCAAGAGCTGTTGTATTAGCCCCCTTCAGTCCTCACCCCAAAAAGAAACTCTTAGTGGGACCCTACAGCTCTATTCAGGAAGACAAAGGGAGGAGAGACATTGCAGCTTTCTTTGCTTCGCTCTCATTCCTCTCTAATGGCCTTGAAATGTATTATTATGCAAATGTGAATTTTGATACTGAACTTAAGAAGAGGTTTTTTTTTTCTTTTTAAAAAAAAGGTCCCATATGTGGTCAGCATTGCTTCTTTATTTTGTAAGTGAATTGTAAACTATGCATTCTGCTGGGAGGACATGGGGGAAGAAGAGGTAGCTCTGCTAGACTTTTCAGCAGTTTCTGTGTCCATGGTGCATACATGTTAGGTGTGGAGGGAAGGAGAGAGTGAGAGTGCTGACTTCCAAAGAGAAGGACTCCTCCTAAATTGGGGATTTTGTTAGCTTGACAGTTTAAGAATTCAATTAACATTTATTCCAAAATCTAACCCAAAATATTCTGCAGGATTGTGAATTCTAGCCATGCAGTGTTAACCAAGGGCCAATAGTGTGACATGAAACCCAGCTTTCCCTGGGAAACTATGTGACCACCTCCTGTGTTAGGGCCCCTTTCAAGCTCAGGAAACAGAGTGCCTCAGGCACTGTCTTTTGGGATGTATCTAGTCACTCTCCATTAAAATAGTCATTCTCTCAGGAGAATTGGAACAGAACCTTCCCTTACTCAAAAAGTGTATACATTAAACTTTTCCTAAAATAGCCACTATTGCTATCTGTAATGCAGCTCTGATGTGTGGTAGCACTATTAAAGATAGAGTACTCTATTTATCTTCTAGCCCTAAACAGGTGTAGGAGAACTTGGCAGTTAAAACACTAGCTACTGCCAAAGCCTTGTCTATAGTAGTACTACTAGTGGAGATGTAGCAGTGGTGGTGATAGTGAGAAAATTTTAGGGAACAAAGACTAGTGTAGAGAACACCATCCAAATAAAAGAAATTATCCTTGTGTACTGGAAAGTGGCTGCTGTCCCAATGGGTAAAAGAGGATTCACTTCTCACTCCCAAAATGCACATTTACCTAGAGCTCAGTGGGCTTCTTGGAGTGGTCTCTTTGTGGGGGAAAAAAATAAAAATCTAACTCTAACTGCCCTGTTCTTGTCTCAATAGGAGCCTTGTGTTGACTTGACTTTCCCTTACCCATGGTGAACCATGGTACCTGCATTACCCTTGGCATTATCTTAGATAACAGTATCATAACTGAGGGATTATCCTGCCTGTATTCAGTGTTTTTCATGCAGCAATTTTATTTTTTGTTGACGTTCACAGTACTGTAATGAGTAATAGACTTGATGATGACACTCTCCTCACATCTGTGCCTGCCTTACAGATGTGATCTTATCAGGGTTCCACTCTGTTGGATTGCCTTTTAAACATAAAAACATCCTGAAGTTTCAATTCTTCATCACAAAATACCTCATGGTACATTTCCTTTTAAACATTGCTTAAACCCTGTGTTCTCTTCCAGCTTTGGTGAGCTTATCTGCTTCTTGGATCTTCCCAAGCTCCTGAAACTCTGAGTTTCAGTTGTGGCCCTTATTTTTTCTCCTTAGCCTTGGGCAAGTCATTTAATTTCTGTGTTTCCATTTTTTTCATCTGTATATTGGGGATACTAATACTTACCTACCTCCCAGGGGTTTTGTGAGGATCAACTAGTTCTTGTCTATAAAGTGCATTGAAGATGAAAAGCACTATATAAGTATTATGAATTTAAACAGCCACATAACTCATTCTTAACATTGTTTGAGGTAGGAGGGGGGAATCTATAATACTTCTAAATTTACGACATCAAAAAAATCTAGACCTTAAATGACTTAGCTAAGCAGAAGTAAATGGAGAGCTTAAACCATCCTTACTGCTTGCTTTCTCCTTTCCCTCTATGTTGGTCTTCTCTCCTGCATTTTATATGCAGTAATACCTTTTTTGCAGTAGGTCACAAGCCCATTCTTTTTAAGCAGACATTGGAGCTGGTTGGATTGATGTACTTGCAACTTTCCTCCTCTTCCTTACCAAATCTCTAAATTGGATGCAATGTGTTATTTTTTTCTTTGACTTTAAACAAACATTGGCTAGTGAAGTGTCATCCCGCCATGGACGCATCTCTTCCTGTCTTCAGGAAGGGAGGAGTATCTTATAGATCTGATGGGGATTGTAAAATGAAGAGTCATGTTCCTAATGCTGCTCCAGGAATAGAGGACAGTGTAGCTCCCTGCTTCCTTCCCTGAATTAATTTATAAAAGTGTTGTTATATTGACACTTCAAATAAAGTGTCACCTTGTCCCTAATACAAGAAGCCATCATATACCAATAGTACATAGAAACAGAGGAAATGACATTCAGTAGTAGTAGATGCTGCTTTTTTATATGCCTTACAGCTCACCCAGAATCTCTGAGAGGGTGGTGGGGTAAGAGGTCTTTGTTGGGTAAATCCCACAGCTGTCAGGGAACCTCTGATACTTTCTCCCTCTCCAATCATGTTATGGTCAGTTTCTTCTCTCTTGGACAAGTGTCTCAGGGATGTGCATATGAGCCCATGCCTTTGGAATTTGGTCTTGGAAATCTAGAAATTTGGCTTCAATTCTGAATTTGAAGCCTTCCTTTCTGACACTTCACTGGCCCTTTCTGTCCATTGCAGTGCTCCCTGTGGCCTTAGGATTATCTCTCTACTGCTTCCATATGTCATTGCCTCCACCTCTGTCAGCATGCAATGAAATCTGTCTAGTGATTCCATAGAGAACAAAACCAAAATGATGCATGGGCAGCCCTAAAGCTTGTGCACAATTGCAATGTTCCTGAGGTGCAGAATATCTAACAGATGTGTTATTCTTTCCTTTCTATACAGAAAACAGAACAGACATTGCATAGTTCTGCTGATGGTAACTCTGCACTGTTTACTTTTTAATTAAATGTTATGTCTTTTCCCAAAAGAACCAAATACATACCAAAAGCAACCTTTTGGTGGGAGGGTGGCACAGGTGGTGAAGAAAGCAATGGTGGGGAGGAGTTCTGAACTATTTTAGTTTCCACTATTTGGATGGAAACATGAAATGCTGCTTTGAAATCCACAGACCTAAGGAGCTATGTTTACAAAGACAAATGCTTTCTACCTGATCAGGAAACTGGCTGATGGTGGGCATCAGAGGGTTAGTGAGGTTTTCCTCATTGCTAACAGTCAAGTCAGGTAATGGGGGAGGAAGTGTGTCTTGAGGAGGAGTGGAGGAAGAGGTTAATTTAATCTAGCCTTGTTTGTAAAATAGTTCCCCCTTCCTCTCTCCTTCCTTTAAAAAAAATAAGTGCAGAGTGGATAATCACTTATGTCTGAAACTGCTGGATTAGAAAAGGCAGCTTTCCTACTTTGCACATGAATGAGGTAACAGAAAGGTACAGCTGAAGCCCTCTTGCAGAAACACTGTCCCCCCGAGCAGACATTGTAATAAATAAGAATAGTAGGTGCATGTATTGATGCTCTTTGAAAGTTACCTATGAGTGTTTTTTCTTATACTTGAAATAGCTTTCTTTAGTAAACTTTTAATTCTGATTTCTTCCTGCCCTCCCCCTAAATGGGCAGCAGAGAAAGCAGACACAGGACAAGGGAGAATAGAGAAGAGGTTAACACAACTACTTATGCCCAGGTTTCATCTTAATTCCTATCCATATACCCTGGTGTTTGATCTTGCTTTCTAGCCTAGTGGTTTTCCATGGACACAGAAACTCAGCACTTTAACAGGTGCTTTTGTATGGCAGGCTGCCCCCCTTCTCCTCCTCTTCTGTATTTTTATTTTACTTTTAGTATAGTGGTACTTAAAATCACTGGTTCACTTAAAAACAATAAAATGTTTAAACTCTACTAATGTACAAATAAGCTGAAATGTTGCATTTTATGTGTATTTTTGCCATAGCAGGTACTGTATTTCTCATGCTGGATTTAAAAAAAACAAAAGGGTGATGTTTTATTGGAGTGTGACAAATTAAGAGTAATAAGGAATTAAGTCGTCGTCATTTCATTGAAACTGAGAGATGGTGTAATACATAAGTTTTCTGAAGGTTTTTGGGCTTTTAAACAGCTTTTGTTTTTATTTTATTTTTATGTTTTTTAAAGATATGATTGTATTATGTGCAACTCAGTTGCTTACATTATAACTACAAAATATTTTTGGGTTCCTGGAAAAAGAGACTAATAAATGTGTTTGGCTGCTAAGCATTTAATACTGTAGTATCTTGTCAGTTTATTCTGTCAAATGGCCATTCTGTCTTAGGAGTGGGGGTAAACTGTAGAAATGATGTGCCTCTGCGTGACCAGACTAATGTAGGGTGCTTTCAGAGAAGCAGAACTACAGTTTCAGGTAGGATTTCCAAAATCTGAAAATGTAGGACTAAATCCTGTCCTTTCTTGTGCGCACAGATCCTCTGAGACAGTGTGAAATGCAAACAACATTTGGCCTCTGCAGTAGAACAGGGCTACTCAACATCTGGCCCGCAGCCTGTTTGTTTGCGATCCACAGTGCGGTTTGGGTTTACTCAGGGCTAAACACGCAGCCTGCGGGTAGGATCCTTTGAACATGGCCCCCTCTGGGAACACGCTCCAAAAAGGTGGGGTGAGCAGTGAAAGACACAAGCGGACGGGCTGGCTGGAGCAGACGAGTACAGGATGTCACATTTCTAGCCTGGGTATTGTGGGAAGTGCTGGCTGCTTAGCCTTGTGGGCAGAGTCTGAGAGGTGCTGACTGGTTCACTCTGGCCATGTTTGGGTCCGGCACTGCGAATGGACAGCCCTGCCTCCAGCTCTGCCTCCATCCTGCAAGGAGTGATGGACTCTGGCGTGGGGAAGTCAGCCCTGCTGGGAATCCAGGACGGGGCTCCTAGGCACCTGTCCTTTTTTGTCTCGTGTCTGGCATGACCCACCAAGCTCCCGACTCGCCACAGAGTGGAGCGCTCTGGCTTGGAAACTTTTTCTGAGTAAAATCACTCCAAGAAACACACAACCTGAAGCTTCAAGCTAAACACCCAAAACACTGGTATACAATTTTCTCTTTAATAAGAAGCATTACAAATGGCAACAAAGAAGCGACGCTTATTGGATGAACACGGTTTTCAACCCTCTTTGGGAGATGGAATTTGCATATATATTTGCATGTATATGCAACCACACTTAAGTTGCGGCCCTCGGCACATATTGTGAGTATCATTGTGGCCTCTAGGGCTTCCAAAGTTGAGTAGCCCTGCAGTAGAACTTCAGAGTTATCCACACAAGTCATCCACACAAGTGACTGGTCATCCACACAAGTAATTTGGAACCAGAAGAACACAATCAGGCAACAGCAGAGACACACAAACAGTATAGTAATTTACATTTAACATAATAAAAACAAAGGGAAATTTTAGAAATATTGACAAGCAAGCCTACTGAGCTTGTTTCATTTAAATTAAGATGATTAAAAGTAAAGTTTCAAAGCTGTATTAAGTCAATGTCTAGTCACAAACTTTTGGAAGAACCATAATGTTTTATTCAGTTACAAAGAACCTCCATTCCTGCAGTATTCATAAATCTGAGGTTCCACTGTAGTTTGTTTTGGACATTAGCAATGTATTTTATAAAACAAACCCTATGAGATGGAATAGAGATTCTTTTTGAAGCTCAATTCCTCTTACTTGCTCTTTTGAAAGTGCTGCTGCATATTAGCTTTGAGAAGTGTGTCTTTGTACATTGCTCACTGTCACAATACAAAGGTACAATACATTACTCATGGGGAAATTCTGTGCCAAAAATATTAAGTTCTGGACACAGTATTTAAAATTCTCCATGTTATCTATCAAGCAACAAAAATCATTGCCAGTTTCAATTATTTTGAAAATTTGTTTCAAAATACCCATCAACAACTATGTAATAAAACTCAACATTTCCCCCCCGCTCCCTCAGGAATAGAGTTAAAGCAGTGTTTTCCAAATGGTGTTCCGTGGAACCCTGGGGTTCCGCAAAGTGAAAATAAGGGTTCCGTGAAAATTCTATTACAATAACATTTTGTGATTTAAAAAAATATAATTTAAGCATTTATGAATTTTATTGAATTTTATTGAAAACAATTTATTTGTTTGCCCCAGTAAGTGTCCCTAATGCCAACTTAGCCAGAGAGTGGGGACAATGATGTCACTATTCAGCGCTGCGCACGCAGTCAATTAATGATGCAATCGTCTGTTATATACCATCATAAATCCTCCTACTCATGCTCAGGGAGCATGGATCACGTGGGTGACTGAATATGAATATACTAGCGCCGTGTCGGACAAAGTCAAAGCTTCAGCTGTCAAACCAGTTACTTGTATGGGAGCATGCAGGCAGTGCTCTCACAAATACTTTCCTTCAGTATAGTCACCGTGATTTCTTGTATTTAAAAATGTAACTGTCACAAATATAAATTGACTGATAGATTAATCTACATATGACCTTGTTTAGCATTTGTTTATTATTATCCGTACTTATTTGTGGTCTACTGACAGAGGCAACAAGGGGGGAAGCAACTAATCGAGTGACTACTTGACTATCTGATAAGCTTATGCTTATCAGGTAGTTGACTAGTCACTTACATCCCTAGACAGGAACTAGCTTGTATTTTGCATTTACACATTGCCTGCTACAGTGGGGCCCAAATGTTAATTAAGCTTCAGGGTTGCTATCAAAATTACAAGTATTTAACAACATTGGTATGTCTGTCTTCCTGGCAACATACTGAGGGCTTATAAAAACACTTCATTGGATAGTCAGCTTCTGGATGTTGCATCTCCACTTTATACCATAGACATTTGCTATTGCTCCAGAGCCTCTTCTTGTTCTAATGCAGTGTTTCTTAAACTTTTTAAGACCAAGGAACACCAAACAATGTTTTTTATGAGGAACACCAAGGATTTTTTTGTTGAGCAAAATAAAATAAAATAAAAACGGGAGGGCTGGGGGAAAATTATTGAGGAAAAAAAAGTCACCTGCCCCTTTAAGGGTGGCCATTTTGAATCCTAAGGCACACAGACTGCCTTGCAGCACACGGGTGTGCTGTGCAACACAGTTTAAGAAACACTGTTCTAATGCCATAGCCACATCTGTTCTTACTAAAGACCTGTTGCCCAAAATCCTAAAACCCCCAGATGAGCAGTGTTCCCTCTAAACTACAAGGCAGCACAGCTTCAGAGGTGATTAATCAGCCCCACTCAGTCAGAGGTTCAGGGCTCTTGTGCATGGTGCTGACTGACTGGGTGAGGCTGATTACTCACCTGTGGAGCTGTGCCTCCACACAGCTTAGAGGGAACATGGCAGCTGAGTTCTCAGTCTATGCTTCCTACGACTGCAGTAAGTCACCAGGTCAGCCCCAGAACTTGCTGCTTCACAGTGGTGTGATGCTGTGTTCAAGCATGATTTGTTTCATCTTACTATGCAGCCAGATGTTTCTAGATCCCCTCTGGACTGAATTGCCAATCTGCCTGGCTGGCATTTGGAGAGAGGAAGTTTAATTTACAGAAGTGGAAAATGCAATTGCCCTCACTTTGTTTCCTTTTACCACTGTAAAAAATATTCAAAATGTGCATTAACCCAATGCGGTGATAGCTGTAGACTGGTAGAAAAATTACTGTACTTAACTCCCACTATAAGTGATTTCATTTCTCAGTTGCCATTTAGAGCAAATTCAAATTCAAGCTGTGAATGAGCAACAGGGAATGTTTCACTTAATGATTTCCTGTTCTGTTCATTCCCTCTGGAGTCCCTGGCATTGAATACTATCGGGGGTTAGACAGACCTTCAGTCTGACCCAGTCTAACCTTTCTTATGTTCTGCCTTGGGTTGTAATGCTGTTTTAGAAATAAGAGCTGTTGTGATTGTTTGCCTTGAAGGCAAGGAGAGCAACCAATTGGAGTTGCTTTGTTGTGCAAGGGGCAAGTGAGAGCAGAGCATACTCTTTCCCCACCATCCGGTGCGCATGGGCACGTGGAAAGAGCAGACAGTCACTTTGAGCAGCCTGGGACTGCAGCAAGCAGAGAGCCTCCCAGCCAGAGCCTACATCTGGCACCTAAATCCTTCCGGAGGTCACCACTCAAACCCCCTGCATCCCCCCTCCTTCATGTCACAACTCCCTCCCACACCCTGCACCCCCTCTTATACCCCAATCCCCTTCCATATCCTCTTTTCATGCCCCACACCCAAGCCCTGTGCCTCCCCCTACTCCAGGTCACAACTTCCTCCCAAGCCTTGCACCCTCTCTTAACACTTCTCCCCAGCCCAGAATCTTCCAGGACCCTGCATTCCAATCCCCTACCCCAGCTCACAACCACCTCCTGCCCCCGTTTCTGATCACCATTCTGTACCCAACCTCTGTCTCAGAGCCACATCTTCCCTCCACAGACTAGAGCAGTGCTTGGCTGCTTACCAAAATCTTGGTATGCACCCCCTCCCTCCTCATCAGAACATAAGGAGGAAGATTAACCACATTAATAGAAAAACTCTTTTCATCAATTTAGGAAGCATCTAGAGGGAGAGAAGTAAGAATGTCCATACTGGGTCAGACCAAAGGTCCATCCAACCCAGTACCCTGTCTGTTGACAGTGGCCAATGCCAGATGTCCTAGAGGGAGTGAACTGAACAGGTACTGATCAAGAGATTTCTCTCCTGCCATCCATCACCACCCTCTGACAAACAGAAGCTAGGGCTACCATTCCTTACCTATACTGGCTAATAGCCATTTATGGACTTAACCTCCATTAATTTATCTAGTTCTCTTTTAAACCTTGTTATAATCCTAACCTTCACACCCTCCTCAGGCAAGGAGTTCCACAGATTGACTATGTAGTGTGAAGAACAACATCCTTTTATTTGTTTTAAACCTGCTGCTCATTAGTTTCATATGGTGGCCCCTACTTCTTGTATTAGGGAAACAAGTACATAACTTTTCCTTATTCACTTTCTCCACACCACTCATTATTTTATATACCTTTATCATATCAAATGTATACCTATCCCAGCTCTAGGCCTTAGGTACTTTAAGATTTATGAGAGGCAGCTGTACTGGGTAAAATAGAGGTGGGGAAGAAGGGCTAGATTTGGCTCAGGAATTGGGGGCGGGGTACCCTTTAAACCCCCTGTGGAGGATGACAAAAAAAGAAGGGAGAGGAGCTGGAAACTGGATTAACACCTCCCCTGTGTAGACGAGCCCTCGTGGCCACTGTCACTGGGCGGGGAGAAGAACGGCTGCTGGGAGTGGTCAAAGCCCAACAAGGAGGCTCCAGCTCTGGCAAGAGCTGGCTGGGCCAGCAGGGCGCTATGATAAGAGCTGGCAGGGACGCGAGCTGCAGCAGGGCCTTGCCTGTAAGCTACTTTCCAGGGAAGGCTACAGGGGGCAGAGGCAGCGGGGGGGGGGGGGGGTCTCGCGCCTCCAGCCAGCAGGCCGCCTGTCTCGCGTCGTACACCCGTCTCTGCGCTCTGCCCCGCCAATCTGAGCTCCTTCCGTATGTCACGTTCGAAGGAGGCGGGGCCTGTTTTACGACAGCGAGTCCATCCTCACCTGCCGTATTCCACGGCGGAGACTCGCGCGTTTTCGCGGCAGCCTGGCGTGCGGCCGGCGCGCGTGATTCCCGCCTGTGCGCCCTGCGGCCGCGCGCTGGCCGGGCTATGGCGGCGCCCGGCGCGGCGGGGGACGCGTTCGCCTGCTACCGCTCGCCGCTGGTGTCGCGCTACGCCAGCCCCGAGATGGGCTTCAACTTCAGCGAGAGGAAGAAGTTCAGCACGTGGCGGCGGCTCTGGCTCTACCTGGCCCAGGCGGAGAAGGTACCGGCGGGCCAGAGCCGGGCTCTGGGACCCCTGCCCCGCGCGCAGTGGCTGAGCCCCTGGGGCCCAGCTCCAGGGCTGAGGGGGCGGGAGCGGCTGCCAGTCCCGCCCCTCCCCCCCCCCCCCGCACGCGCACTCTGGTAGGGGGAAACTGAGGCACGCGGTGGTTCGGGGCGGAGCCGGCGCTGCTCGCTGGACCCTGCTGCCGGCGGCGGGAGTCCTGCTGCGCTTGGAAGCAGCAGCTCGGTCGGAGCCCCCGAGTGGGCGAGCGAGGGGGGAAACGCAGCCACGCTGCTAATGGGGGGGGGGGGTCTCCTCCTGCCCATGCTGTGGGCCTGGGTTAGAAGCAGAGAGGGCAGAATTTCCTAATTTTGAGGGATCGGATTAAGAAAGAGCCATTAGCCCACGGGCTGCGGGACTGACTCTCCCTGGAAGGTGGGGAGCGGCTAGCTCTGTAGCCAACGGGAGCCCAGCCTGAGGTCGAGACGGTTACCACAGAGGAAACCTTGTCTCACTGAGAACGGTACAAAGAAAGAACACAGATTTTGGTTTCTGGGGATGGCTTTCTTCAACTTCACACAACTGTCCAGATAAATCCGGTTGTGCAAAAAACTCATAGAGTGGCTGAAGTTCAAGGGAAAAGTTAAGGTAACATGTCAATGTGTTTCAGTTAAAATACATTGCCCACTCAAAACCCAAAATTGGTCCTTACATGCCTTCATTCTTTTGATCTTCACTATGCAATGTACTGCATAGGTGATCTGAAAAGTCAGGGGGAGAAATGGATTGGTGACCTGAGAGAGGGAGTTGGGGTACAAAAGAGGCAGGGGTGCCAGAGGCAGGCTCTGGATAGGAGGCGCTTATCTAAGCCTTTCCTGGCCAGAACCTCCAAGGCAGGCTGGGCTTCCTGCCTGCTGCAGTCCTAGATCACGTAGAGCTGCAGGGTATTCCCTCCTTGTGGCTCTCAGCACCATGAGGGGGAAGAGGCTTGAGCTGCCCCCATACCCCAGGCCTATCTCTCAACTCCTATTGCTGGTTGTTTCTGGCCAATAGGAGCTGAGGATTGGGCTGCGAGCAGGGCAGTCAGAAGAAGCCTCCCTGTCCCTCCAGAACAGAGAGCTGCCCACTGCACTTCAAACTCAGGACAGCTGTGCCTGAGGGTCCCAGCAGGGTGGTCTGTGGGCCAGATCTGGTGGCTTCGTGGGCCGGATCTGGCCCCCGGGCCATAGTTTACCCAGCCCTAAGTTGAGGGTGATGTGACAATGCTTTGAAGTTTCCTCTTAAAATGCTGCTGAAGGAATGGGGCAATATCAGAGACTGCAGTATGCTAAATACAGTCATAGGGAAGGTTTGATTTTTGTTTTTGTTATTTACTATGATGACAGATCTTTAAGTAGCCACTTCTTTTATACTTTGTGCATAGGCCTTTAGGAAAATGTTTGTTATATGAAGTACAGATAATACAAGAAAAAACATTTAGGATACTATAATCTCTTAAGAATAGTGGTAGAAATGTAGCTGTGTTAGTCTGGTGCAGCTGAAACAAAAAACAGGACTGTGTAGCACTTTAAAGACTAACAAGATGGTTTAATAGGTGATGAGCTTTCGTGGGCCAGACCCACTTCCTCAGATTGTATAATCCCTTAAGGTAGTCTTAAACCAAAAAAAAAAAAGGATTTTAGAGCTATTGTATAAACATGTTATCAAACATTTCATGTTTAATATACATTTGGAAATTTTAATTCTGGTGTGCCTGTAATATTATGCTTGTATAATTAGTACTTATAAATATAAATAATTGTAATATTAAATGATAGTATAGTGATTTTGAGGCTGGATTTTTTTCTATTACTGAATTTTAAGTTTGTTTAATGAAATCCTGCAGTAGAAAACAAATAAAAATTATGACAACTGGATATATTTTTCATGTGTTGAAAATCAGTACTATTTTATCAATGTCATAGTCTTGGAGAGCTGCAATCACTCCACATTCTCGTGGTCTGTTCAGGTATCAATTGATAGGAGGCAGTTCACCCTCAGTGATGTTTGGGCAGTTGTAATTGACAATGCTGTGTACAGGCGGCCCCCGGGTTACATGGATCCGACTTACATCAGATCCCTACTTACAAACGGGGTGAGGCAACCCTGCACTAGCTGCTTCCCTCCAGCAGACCAGGGAGACGCGAAGCTAGCGCCCCCCTCCAGCAGACCAGGGAGACGCGGAGCGGCTTTTCTCAGCAGACACCTCAGCTTGAGAATAAAAGACTGAGGGAAGTGAGACGTGGGAGAATAAAACTGAGCTCTGGAGAAATGTTTGGCTAGAGTTTCCCCTACAATATGTACCAGTTCCGACTTACATACAAATTCAACTTAAGAACAAACCTACAGTCCCTATCTTGTACATAACCCGGGGATTGCCTGTACTACATCAAAGCATACAGAGAAGCACAGACATGTCATGACCAGGGCTCGACCAACCACAGCAAGATCTACTCGCCAGCCCCGCACCACGCATGCGCCAGACCAGCACTGCGCATGCGCACAGCGCCGGTTAACAGGGCGAACAGAGCGACCGGCTGAAATCTACTCGCCATGGGCGAGTAGAAACAGCAGTTTGTTGAGCCCTGGTCATGACCAACAGTGTTCATGTGATGTGTCTGTGGCAGTATTGTCACTTCTTCAGGGATGTGAAATCCTTCATTACTTGGATGAAATCTGCCTTCAAAAATCAGCAAGAAGGTGAAGATGGGTTGCTTTTCTTAAGTCCAAAGATGTGTATGCCACAAAGGTCCCTTCTGAAGCAGTTAATGCAAGATGGTATGGCTAGTTTCAGGCAGTAAAATACACATTGATCTCTACAGGAATTTTTTTGAAAAAAGAGAAGTAATATGTACAGCCTGTGACAAACTTTTTGGCATTACTTAGCATCAGGAGACATCAGACTTACTGACACTTAAGACAACTTTCATATCTGAAGCCTTCCCAAACTGGTCACAGCCCTGAGCGTCTTAGATTGTATCCACTGCCCTAGAGCTTTCTCAGCTTTCAATATGACCACCTGGGGTCTTACTTGCTTTCTAGAAAAGCCAAAACCTGTGGGTGCAGTAAAGAAACTGAAAGAATCTTAGATGGCTTCTCCAGAAGAGAGAAGAAAAATACTATGGACCATCGTGTGAAGCCTATCCACTTTTACCGAATTCTCCAAATGCTAAGATGTCAATCAACATGAAAATTCCAGTCTATCTCATAGAGTTGGAAGGGACTTTGAAAGGACAGCGAGTCCGGTCCTCTGCCTTCATAACTACCATCCTTGACAGATTTGCTCCAGATCCCTAAATGGCCCCCTCAAGGATTGAGCTCAGAACCTTGGGTTTAGTAGGCCAATGCTCAAACCACTGAGCTATTCCTCCAGGCATGTGACAAAACAACACTCAAACTACCAGCTCTCACTCACTCTTCACCAGAGCTGTGAGAACAATGGCTAGTGTTTCTGTGCAATGTTCGGAATGAGTCCGTCCCAGATCCAGTAGATCCTTGTGCTTTCTGGAACGTTATGAAGGGAAGAATGTCTAGAGTAGAAGAGTCTCAGAAGGGTAGCTATGTTAACCTGTAACTTTTAAAATAGTCTTTCATGTGCCACAGAACTACTTACAATATATATTTTTGTTATCATGAGCTTTTGTGGGCAAAATCCACATCTGAAGAAGTGTGTTTTGCCCATGAAAGCTCATGATACTATATATATTTTTGTTACTCTTAGGTGCCACAGAACTACTCGATTTTAGAAGAGAAGAGGTTGCTCTGCCTTACATCTTTCTCCCTGACAGCTCTGACACCACCCCCATTCCATGCCTTTCCCCAAGCCTCTGTTCCACTGCTTCCTCTCCTGAGTGTACTGCATCCCTGCTTCTCTCCTGTGCTGCAAAACAGTGGGTGGGAGGTGCTGGAAGGGGGGTGAGGAATTGTTTAGCTGGCAAGTGAGGCGCTCTGGGGCAGACAGGATCTTGGCTGCAGGTGGGTGCTGAGTAGTGTGTATCTGTGCCTGTGCTGAGTAGTGTATATCTGTGCCTGTGCTGTGTAGTGTATATCTGCAGGATGTGTTGTTTAAATGATAGTGATAGGTTTTTTTATTTTTGTTTTTTTGTAAAATAAGTTTTTCCCATTGCAATCCAATTCTAAACATTATACATTTATAGTAAGCTTACTTAATTATTAGCGTGTCAAACAATTTTGATTAAAAGTAAGAATTGATTTTTAAATGGAAAAAAACAAAATCAGAAAATAATAAATCCAAAAATCTACAATAATAAAATGGATTTCATAGGTACCTGAGTGATCTCATCCAGTATTGTAAGTGTCATACTACACTATATGGACAGTTATCTAGTATGGTGTTAGTATACGAGCCTTGAGTTCAGGCATGGATTTCTACATTTGAGGACAGAACAAAACACAAACTTTTAGAGCAGGAGTGGGGAATCTTTTTGGGGGTGCCACTGACCTACAAAAAATCAGTTGAGGGCCACACACAAGTGAAAAGCAAAAAAAAAAAAAAAAAAAAACCACACACACAACCCTCTCATTGACACTCCCCCCCCCCCCCCAAGTGAGGAGGGAAAACCCTCACAGACATGGCTTCCAACTGAAAATCAGGAAAAAAAGACCTCTCTCCCATCGAGCTTCAGCCCTCTCCCTTCCCTCCGGGGCTAGATTAACTCTTCTGGGAGCCCAGGGCTAGTAGATTTTGTGGGGATCCCCCTAGACTATGGGGTGAGACCAAAAATGAGGTTGTGTGCAAGAAGGGACTGCCTGGGAGTAGGTTTAGCGCAGGAGAAGGCTGGAGGTAGGGGGCAGGATCTGGAGAAGAGATGGGATGAAGGAGTGGGGTGGGTAGTGGTATGGGGGCTGAGCAGGAGGTTGGGTGTAGGAGCGAGCTACGGGTGGTAGGGTGGCTGCGGATTGGGGCACCTACCTGGTACAGCTCTCATTTGGTGGAGGCACAGGTGGCTCCATGCCACCCTGCACTTGCAGGCACTTCCTGCTCCGCTCCCATTGGCCAGAATTCCCAGCCAGTCAGCGTGACAGGGGCATAGCTTGCAAGTGAGCACAGAGACAGAGCGTCCCCCCTGCACTAGCTTTCCTGCACTGCTGTTCCCCCAGCCAGTGAGGGGGGGAACAGCAACAGGCAGAGCTGCTTGGTCCCCCCTGCCAGGCAGAGCCCCCAAGTCACATCCAGCCAGCAGCTTGTATTGATCTGTCCCAGTACCTTCCCCTTCCTCCCACGTAGCTGGAACGCCAGCACCAACTTGCCTTGCTGTGCATGGGGGGAACTCCAAGTCTCGCAGACTCAATCCAGGCTAAGGATCTTAAGGACTAGTCAGCTATCCGATAAGCAAATGTTCTTTGGATAGTTGAGTCGACTAGTTGATTCTCCCCCTCCCTGCGGGGTGGAGGAGGGGGTAATTGAATCGGCAGTGCTGCACAGAGCTTGTACTCGGGCTCCGTGTGGCACTGCCCCTTTGAAATGCTGCAGTGGCATTTCAAAGGGGCAGCACCACATGGAACCCGGGGTCAGCTGGGGAAATGCGGCGCGGAGTCCCCAGCTGACCCCAGGCTGTGGGTGGCATTTCAAAGAAACAGCACAGCATGGAGCACAGGGTCAGCAGGGGACTCTGAGTCCCCCTCTAACTCCAAGCTCCATGAAGGTGCTGCTGCTTTGAAATGCACAAGAGCCCCTGCTGGGGACTCTTGTACATTTCAAAGCTAGCATGCCCGTGCGCAGCCTGAGTCATTGGACCCGGGAAGTGCCTATTGACTAGTTGAGTAGTCGATGAAAATTCCATTGACTACTTGACTAGTAAATTAATCGTTATTTAGCATCCCTAATCTAATGGGACATTAGGTTCCCCAGTCCTGTTTTAGAGAAGTTGATAATATTTGGCACTAGAGCTTGCTTTCACAACAAAATAGAAATTTAAATCCCCACATTGCCTCTGAAATAGGTAATTAATTGTCATCACCATTTTTCTTGCTGGAGAATTAAACTAATTATATGACTTGTCCAAGACCAGAAAGCAAATTGATGATAGAGCAGGATGACCTCTCACGACTTCCAAACACTGTGTTTGAGTTCCCTTGTGTTCCTTTCTCTGTCAGCTCTCCCTTTTCCTTCTTTCCTCTCAAGATCGAATTTTATTTCCAGTGAATAGAGTTTGTGCTCTTGTGATATCTTGAGTACTCTGGCCCCGCTGGGAGGAAAGAGGCTGTTATTTTTTCCATGTGTTCACATTCCTGAGGAGTTTACAGCCTTGTCATCTGTGAAGTGGGAGTCAGACACACTTAGCACTTGTTAGCTCAGTCATTGGTCAGTCACACCCTGTTAGACACAATCACAAGCAATTTCCTTTGCATTCCATCATGGAAGGTGTGTAGTTTCTAATTAGGTGCCTATAACAGAAGACAACTGATGAGGAAGTGAAGTGTGGAAAACATTATTCCTATTACACTTATTCCAAAACTATTTCAAACCATTTTGGAAGCAGATGGCTTTCCTGTAACATTTTAGTGAAGGATAGGGCCAAGTCAAACAAATTATTTCAGTGTCCACATTACATACGGGAGAAACTTGGAAACTACTAATCTGAGGAAACTACTTAGAAACTAGTAATCGGACAAATCTGAGGAATTGTCCCAGATTGAGGTGTCATTAGAGGAGATTTTAGAACAAATTGATAAACTTAACAGTAACTCACCAGGACTAGATGCTATTCATCCAAGAGTTCTGAAAGAACTCAAATGTGAAATTGCGGAACTATTAACTGTGGTTTGTAATCTATCCTTAAAATCAGCTTCTGTACTTAATGAGCGGCGAGGAGTCCTGTGGCACCTTATAGACTAACTGAAGTGTAGGAGCATAAGCATATGCTTTCATGGGCAAAGACCCACTTCGTCAGATGCATCTGACGAAGTGGGTCTTTGCCCACGAAAGCTTATGCTCCTACACTTCAGTTAGTCTATAAGGTGCCACAGGACTCCTCGCCGCTTTTGCAGATTCAGACTAACACGGCTACCCTTCTGATATTTGTACTTAATGACTGGAAGATAGCTAATGTGACACCAATATTTACAAAGGGCTCTAGAGGTGATCCCGGCAATCTAATGCCAATACCGGACAAATTAGTTGAAACTATAGTAAAGAATAAAATTATCAGACATGTAGATCAACATAATTTGTTGGGCGAAAGTCAGCATAGTTGCTGTAAAGGGAAATCATGCCTTACTAATCCACTAGAGTTCTCTGAGGGTGCCAACAAGCATTTGGACAAGAGGGATCTAGTGGATATAGTGTACTTAGATTTCCAGAAAGCCTTTGACAAGGTCTCTCGCCAAAGGCTCTTAAGTAAAGTTAGTGTTGTGGGATAAGAGGGAAAGTCCTCTCATGGATTGATAACTGGTTAAAAGACAGGAAAGAAAGGGCAGGAATAAATGGTAAGTTTTCAGAATGGAGATAGGTAATGAGTGGTGTCCCCCAAGGGTCCATATTGAGACCAATCATATTCAACTGTTTATAAATGATCTGGAGAAAGGGGTAAATAGTGAGGTGGCAAAATATGCAGATGATAAAAAATTGCTCAAGATAGTTAAGACCGAAGCAGACTGTGAAGAGCTTCAAAAAGATCTCACCAAACTAAGTGATTGGGCAACAAAATGGCAAATGAAATTAATGTTGATGAATGTAAAGTAATTTACTCTGGAAAAAATAATCCCAACTATACATACAATATGATGGGGACTAATTTAACTACAACTGAAGAGAGATCTTGGAGTCATTGTGTCTAGTTCTCTGAAAACATCCACTCAATATGCAGTGATAGTCAAAAAAGCAAAAAGAATGTTAGAAATAATTTAGAAAGAAGACAAAGAATATCTTATTGCCTCTATATGAAACCATGGTACGCCCACATCCTACATACAATGCGTACAGATGAATTGGCATTGGAAAAGCTTCAGAAAAGGGCAACAAAAATTATTAGGGATTTGGAATGGGTCCCACATGAAGAGATATTAAAAAGACTGGGACTTTTCATCTTGAGAGGAGACTAAGGGAGGCTATGATAGAGGTTTATAAAATCATGACTGGTGTGGAAAAAGTAAATAAGGAAAAGTTATTTATTTGTTCCCATAACATAAGGGGTCACCAAATGAAATTAATAGGTAGCAAGTTTAAAACAAAAGGAAGTTTTTCCTGCACACAGTCAACCTGTGGAACTCCTTTCCAGAGGATATTGTGAATAACAGGACTTTAACAGGGTTCAAAAAAGAACCAGATAAATTCATGGAGGTTAGGTCCATCAATGGGGATTAGCCAGGATGGGTAGGAATGGTGTCCCGAGCTTCTGTTTGTCAGAGGCTGGAAATGGATGACAGGAGAGAGATCACATGATGATTAATTGTTCTGTTCACTCTCTCTGGGGCATCTGGCATTGGCCACTGTCAGCAGACAGGATACTGGACTAGATGGACCTTTGGTCTGACCCAGTATGGCCGTTCTTACGTACTAGGAACGTAAGACTTAAATCCCTCCGGTTCAGTATTTTGTCTGTGACAGTGGCCGGTGCTAGCTATTTTAGAGGAAGGTGCAAGAAAGACGTTAGTAGGCGTTTAGGAGAGAACCTCTCTGAGGGCAGATTTTATCCTGTAACTTCCAACAGTTAAAAGTTGGCATATGACAGAAGGATGAGGGTTTATATCTCCTCAGAACTAGTTTATTTTTGTAATGTATTTGTGGGGTGTTTTTTGTATTACATGAAAATCAGACTCCCTGTCAATGTCTGTTTTTTAATCTTGCTATGCGCTCATTGTAAATGATATTCTATGGCTAACTTTGCATTGAATGAGAGTATTTTCCTGTGTAAGTTTTTAAATTGCTACCATTCAGCGTTCTGTTTCAGAATATAAATTTCTTATCTTCCTTTTCTATACTGTTCACTATCCTTGCTATCTCCTCCTAAAATAAACAGTGCAGTATTTTCATTGTCTCTTTTTTATAACCCATTTCTCAATCCCTCTAATTGTACTATCACCTTTAGAGCTGCAGTGAATACAGTGACAATATTACATTTAAGATATGGAGAGGCTTTTGAAGAAGGGAATATATTCAGATAGAAATAAATGCCCTGTAATTATTGCCATTAGGTTTTGGATAAAACCTGTGACCTTCCTCTGTGGAAATTAGCTTTTTCCCTTAGTTTAGTTAGATGCACAGGTTTGAGGGACATCTCACTTAAGCCTTGTCTATTGCGGGGTTTCTCAACTTTTTTTTTTTTTGTAAAGTACCCCTTTAAAAAAAATTGTAAGTAGAAACATTGGTCTATTGTACAAAATGTCAACTAATCTATGATGGCAGACAGTTGCCACAGTTGCGTTGCTTTTGCATGTTATGTGTCAGCAGTGCACGGCATCATCCGGAGTGCATGTATCCATGCAGAATATAGTGCAACTTGCCACCATGCAGTGCAGGCTATATTGGGAAGGTTTTGCAGTGTCTCCTGGGGCCAAAATGAGTGACTGTCATGAGAATTGCAAGCACATGGTACCTGATCCTGCAACGTTTACCGAGTCGCGAGAGGAGCTGTGGGGAGCAAGACGATTCTTGTGTGGAGCATAGAACGAAACAATTCAGGATTGTTGACAGAATGCACAGAGCAGCTGCAGACCATGGAGCACCAGTCCTGAGCCTGAGAAAAAACACTGACTAATTGGATGGCATTGTCGTGCAGGTTTGGGATGAAGAGCAGTGGCTGCAGAACTTTCAGATGTGCAATGCTACATTCCTTGATCTGTGTGGCAAAGTCACCCCATTCCTCCAGCACCAGAACACCAAAATGAGAGCCACATGGACAGTTGAGAAGCAAGTGGTGATTGGACTGTGGAGACTTGCAGCTCCAGATTGCTATTGTTCATTCAGGAATCTATTTGGAGTGGGGAAATCCACTGTAAGGGCAGTTGTTATGCAAGTGTTCAGGACCGTTATTCACCTCCTGCTACATAGTACTGTGACTTTGGGTATTTTGTTAGTTTAGCAGCAGCTTAAAGACTATTTTTGTTGTTTTTTTAAGTTTTTTCAGTTACAGACTAACTTGGCTACCCCTCTGAAGCTTCTGGGCAATGTGTAGAACATAGTGGTTGGTTTTGCAGCAAATGGATTCCCAAACTACAATGGAGAAATACACAGCATACACATCCCTGTTTTAGCACCAGGCCACCTTGCCACAGAGTACATCAACAGAAAGGGCAACTCTTCTATGGTAATGCAAGAACCGATATATAAACTGGGGATACAGTACTTCACTGATACCAGTGGGTATGTCTACACTACAAAGTTAGTTAGAACTAACAGACGTTAGTTCGAACTAACTTTAATAGGTGCTACACTAGCGCTCCGCTAGTTTGAATTTAATTCGAACTAGCGGAGCACTTAGTTCGAACTAGGAAAACCTCATTTTACGAGGATTAAGCCTAGTTCGAACTAGCTAGTTCGAATTAAGGGCTGTGTAGCCCCTTAATTCGAACTAGTGGGAGGCTAGCCCTCCCCAGGTTTCCCTGGTGGCCACTCTGGCCAACACCAGGGAAACTCGTCTGCCCCCCTCCCGGCCCCCTTAAAGGGGCACGGGCTGGCTACGGTACCCGTGCCAGGTACAAGCCTGCCAGCACCCAGCCAGCAGACCCTGCACCTGGCATGGATCGAGCCAGCCACCCGATGCCCCCCAGCCCTCCCCCTCTTCCCGGGACCAGGCTGGTGGCTCCCGGGAGCTTGCCCGGGACCGCAAGAGGCGGGCACCCGCCTGGGCTAGTGTGGACATCGTGGACCTTGTCCACGATCTCCACACTAGGCACAGGAAAGTGGCCGGCTTGGGCAGGGGAGCTGCCAGTCTGGCCACCTAGGAGCAGGTGTGCATGAAAATCAAGGGGGTCCAATGAGACCCCCGACCCTGAGCCCTGAGCTTACAATGGCCATCCTGGGTCAGACCAAAGGTTCATCTAGCCCAGTAGCCTGTCTGCCGACAGCAGCCAACCCTAGGGACCCTGGAGGGGATGGACCAAAGACAGTGACCAAGCCATTTGTCTTGTGCCATCCCTCTGCAGCCTTCCACAAACCTTGGGCAGGGACACCACTCCTACCCCCTGGCTAATAGCACTCCATGGACCCAACCTCCATGACTTGATCTCACTTCCCTTTAAACTCTGTTCCAGTTCTAGCCTTCACAGCCTCCTGCAGCAAGGAGTTCCACAGGTTGACTCTTTGCTTTGTGAAGAACAACTTTCTGTTACTAGTTTGAAGCCTGCTACCCATTCCTTTACTTTGGTGTCCTCTAGTCCTTCTTTATGGGAACTAATGAAGAACTTTTCTGTATGCACCCTCTCCACCCAACTCCAGCTTTTAGAGACCTCTATCCTGTCCCCCCTCCGTCTCCTCTTTTCTAAGCTGAAAAGTCCCAGTCTCTTTAGCCTCTCTTCATATGGGACCTGTTCCCAACCCCTGATCATTTTAGTTGCCCTCCCCTCTCCCAGCCTCTCTCTTCCCCTCTCCCACCTCTTTTTCCCAGTCTCCCCCAGTTTTGTTCAATAAAGACAGATTCCATTTTTGAACACAATTGTCCTTTATTTTGTACATCAAGAAGAGGGGCTAGGGAAGGGTAAGTGGAAGGAGGTGAGGGAGGAATGGGGCACGAGCCCCCAATGGGGAGGACTGGGCTGGCTCTGCAGGCTTTTCGGGTGGAAGCTCTCCTGCAGCCCCCCGATTGCCCCCTCTCCCCAGATGGCAGCCTGCGGCAAGTGCAGCCGGGCTGATGGCTGAGTGCTGTGATGTGCCCAGTGTGGGTACTTTGAGCAATCCAAGCCAGGACTGCTTTGCAAGCGGGGCACCCCTGAGAACTGTCTGTCCGGGGTGGGGGTCGGGACCCTTTAAGCACAGCCCTCGGCTAGCCTGAGACAGCATCTCCACGCTCTAAGTCCTCCTGTGATGCCCTGCCGGCACTGCTTCCGGCCATCCTTAAGCCTGGTTCAGGGTCCACTTAATGTGGACATGCTAGTTCGAATTAGCAAAACGCTAATTCGAACTAGTTTTTTAGTCTGGATCCGTTAATTCGAATTAGCTTAGTTCGAATTAACTAATTCGAACTAAGTTAGTTCGAATTAACGTTGTAGTGTAGACGTACCCAGTGTGTGCTGGTAAGGGAAGGTGCATGATGTGCGCATATATAAGAACATGTTCAGAAAGCTTCAAGCAGGGACTTTATTTTCCAGTGGATGGATTACTATTGAGAATGTTGAAATGTCAGTAATGATCCTTGGCACTCAGCCTATCCTTTACAAACATGGCTCATGAAACCATATACCAGCTACCTTGATAGCAGCCAGGGGCATGTCAGGCTCAGCAGGTGCAGAATGACAGTTGAATATGCATTTGGTCATGTGAGGGGTCATTGGAGGTGTCTGCTTACAAGATTATCCCTCAGTGGAAAAAATCCCAATAGTTATTGGGGATGTTAAAATATGTTTATTTAGGTAAACGTAACCGCTGAAAATTTACATGACGGGGAGGCTCCCTGGAAGCCGGTGTACAAGGAGAGATGGCTCCCCATCTATACTGACTCCCACAAAACTGCCCCTTACCCTCTCCACACTGCTGCCTTTGTATCAGAGGCAGTAGTGGGAAGGAGGGGCTGTGTGTGACTGTGAAGGCTAGCTGATGAGCCCAGGCTTATCAGTTAACCATGTGCACATTTATACTTTAACATCCCTAATGGTTATAGCTGCCAGCTGTGTGTAGCATAGTGTCCATGAAACAACGGGGAAAAGTTTACCTGAGTGTAGAAGGCAGAGGTGTTGTCTATGGCTGTCTGCTAAATTTGAACAGCCAGATACAAAATCTGTAAGAAGAGTTCAGGGATTCTTTGAAAGACTATTTTAATAGGGGCCTGAGTTGTGTGTGTTGCTATTTTGTTCTCTTTAGCAGCCCTGTATGAATGTTGTACAGGCTGTCCTTGCTATAAGTCCAAGATACATTCCAAATAACTTGAACTTATAGCGAAACAACTTAAACTGGGGAATTTTTTTCCCCATGGCTGACTTTCGTTTGCACAAATTGTGGGGTTTGGGTTTTTTTGTGTGTGTGTGTGTGTCTGAAGAGCAGGGAATGGGAAGACTTACAATGTATCAGTTCCTACAAGTGTGAGTGACTTTAGTGCAGAACAGATGTATACCAGGGCAACTTATAGTGGGGATGCCCTGTAGTGAGTGCTGTATGTGTAGGAATACAACATTGCCAATATACCTATTCTATTAATATTGTCTGAGAAGGATGTGGATTCTGTGACAAAATGAAAAAACAGGCAATTAGTGAGTGTCAGACCTGCTTCAGCATGAGCCAGCATATATTGTGAACCAATAAAACTGAATTGTGTTCCAGAAAACAGAATTTTACTCTTAACGTGACCCAGGCCAAAAAACCCAAATCCTAGAACTTAATAAATCAAGGGAATACAGCTTATGAAGGGACAAGAGGTTCTATTCCTGCTACTTTCTGATCCCCAAGGTAAAAGGGGTGGGGCTCAGGCTCATCCTCAACCTGTGAGTCCTCATCTGGTACCCCGCACAGCTGAAATGCTGTATGGTTTCCCTTTCCTCAGCCTGGATCCTGGAGACTGATATGCCACCCTTGACCTTTAGGACACATACTTCCACATCTCCATTTTTCAAGGGTTCCTCCACTTTGTGGTAAAAAGGAGTATCCAAATATTTCCATTCCTAGATGACTAGATGCTCGAGGACAACTCCAGATCCCAAGTGCAGAGTCGTGTCACTCTCCTCCTGTCCACTTGCAGTGCCCTAGCCATGCTGGTAAACAAAAAGAAGTCAATGTTAGTACCACTACATAGAATAGAGTTCATAGGAATGGTACTGAATGCCAAGACCTCCAGGGATGGGTTCCCAGGCCCTAATAGACCTCATCGTGGCTGTCTCTTGGTTCCCAGTAACAATGGCCAGAACATGTCTGCACCTCTTGGGACACAGAGGTGTGTACTTACATTATCCGACATGCCGGACTCCACATGTGCCCCCCTGTGCAGAAGTGGCTAGTGTTAATCTCGCAGGCCAGGGATCATCTGGACAAGGTTCTCATTGTCCCAGATCCAATACTTACCATCTCTCTGGTGGTGGACAGTTCCAGGGAACGTGCTCTGTTATGCTTAAAAGAAGCTCTCAGGACCTTTTTCAAGGGTATAAGGCAACACGCCGCATTTATTGATAATATAACAAAATAACATATGCATTTACAAGCACGCACACATGCGCGCGTGCGTTGATGGAATAGTTACCAGTCTGTTGCTCGGCCCGACCTATTGGTCAGGTAGGATGGGTGCGAGGAAGGAGCTGGGTCCTTGTCAGTCCGGACTGATGCTCCACTTGGTCTTAGCAGGACAGAACCAGAAGAACCATACAAGACACCCCATCTTTTATAGGATTTTCCTTCCATGCAAATCTATGCATTTTGCCTTGTCAGGCCTTAATCAGTCACTCGGCATTGCAATCAATCTTCCTACGACATACGCTTATTGGGAAGAAGTTGTTCTCAGTCACTTGATATCCATATGCTGACAACCCCTTCGGGTGTTGTCCTTCTGGCGAAAGTTATCGATTCCCTAGCACTAACTTCAGGGTTCATCAATCTGCCCTGGTAGTCTGCGTCTTTAGTGTGCTTTCACTTAGTTAATAAGTATTGGTGCTTCTGAGTCTCCAGCCCCTCCTCTGATCATTTGAGCATGCAGCGGCCTTCACACTTATCTCTCCTAAAACATTCTCTCTCTCATTCACACCAACAATACATTTACAGAATTGCAGCATGGAACAAGGGGTACTTCTAGTCATCCAACAGAGATGAAGCTAAGTTAACAAAGCTGCCTGGCCTGTCTGAAGCTTACACCTTGTGTTTAAGTTTAATCCAAACCTTTTGCTATAACATACATTCATTATAACTAGCTGACTTATTAGTTACAAAATTCCAGGGCTACAGCTCCAGAGTCCCATTCTAGATCCACCCTCCTGCAGTCAAGCTGATATTGGACACATTGGATCTTGGTTGGGGAGCCCATCTTGGGATGCCAGGACCCAAGGCAAGTGGTTGCCAGATGGTTTGGGCCTGCATATCAATGTCAAAGAACTTGGAGTAGTACGTCTTGCGTTCAAAGCCTTCTGCCCCCACCAAACTAGCAAAGTGGTCAGAGTCCTCGTGGACAATACAGCCTCCATGTTCTATCAACAGACAAGGAGGAGCCCATTCTGTGACCTTCTGACAGGAAGTCCTTGTGCTCTGGGATTTCTGTATTGTGCGCGATATCAACCTGGAGGCTTATCACCTCCCAAGAGCCCTGAACACTCTCCCATTCTGCTTGAACTTAGACTTTTCACCGCAAGTGGACATTGCATGCATGGGCAGAGGTGGGGCTGCCCCTGTTCTGCTCCAGATGTGGCCCCGGGGTGGGCTCCTTCTCAGATGCCTTTCTCTTGTTCTGGATTGGGGGAGGGGGATCTACTCAGTGCATTTACTTCAGTTTCACTCGTCAGCAAGGTCCTGCTAACTCTTGGTTTATTACATTTTCGTATTTTAATTTTTCCCTGTTGCTGTATGAAAGATGCACACAAACAGAATGGGAATCTAGCAGCCTGATTAGAAAACTATAATTTAAAGTTGTATAAGGTATTGTTAAAAATTGGTTTTACCTACTATGTTCTGCAAGAGTAATTTTTAGCTGTTCCTTTAAAATGATTTTTTTTCCAAGCACAGCCTAGTGGCTGGTTGGCATAGCGTACTAACAATCTGCCAAGTCTAAAATCTGCTACTTTAGTTTTATGTAAATTAAGTGGGGGAGGGGGAAAGCGTAGTGATATTTTTTTTCCAAGTCAAAAATATGTGCTGTTTTCCTCACTTGCATAAGCTAAGTGACTGACTGAAATGATTTACCCCAACTTCTGAGTAGGGATGTCAATATTCAGCCAATTAACACGTGGAGGTGGAGCAGCTCCCCACCTGCAGTGGACAATGGACTGCTCCAGCCTCATGGGGGTCCTCTTGTGGTCAGGAGCTGCACTGGCCAGTTTGGAGCAGCTCCTGTCTGCTATGGGCAGGGGGGCAGCTCCAGCTGGGCTGGATTGACCCGCCCCCACCCACACTCCCCTTTTATCATTTAACTACTTCAGAGACATTAGTTTTGAGGTCCATGAAGGAAAACATTCCATATAGTTACAAGCAGCAGAAAACAGGGGACTTGCTACTTACATAAAGCGAAGGTTCCCAAACTGTGGACAGCTGTTGGTCTTCAGAGTTTTGCTGGTAGGTTCACATGGTGGTGCTTTTCCTTTCCAGTCACTAAACTGCATTAAGAGAAGCTATAATACGTTACTTTCCTAAAAGTGCTTTTACATGCAAGCAGTTGTTGCTGTTGTCATAAAGATGTTGTATAATTGTGGCTTGGAAAGGATTAGTGACCATTGGATACCCTATTGAAAAAGTTTGAGAACCCCTGAACTAATCATTTGCTACTATAGTCCCATAATGTGGCCTTTTTATCACAAGAATATTTAATTGACAATAATCTAGGAGGAGAGTGTATTGCTTCTGTCTCCATATGGGTCAGGAAGATAGCTTTGGTTTTTGCTTTCTTTTTCTTCAGTCACTGGGACTGTCCATCACAGATGAGCAAATCCAAGAGATGGAAGCAAACCTGGATAACATAGACTTCAAGATGGCAGCTGAGGAGGAGAAAAGGTTGCGTCATGACGTGATGGCTCATGTGCACACCTTTGCACACTGCTGTCCAAAAGCTGCTGCTATTATTCATCTTGGAGCCACTTCCTGCTACGTTGGCGATAACACGGTAAAACAGTACTTAGAGTTTGGTCTCCAGAAAGATGTCCCGAACCCACCAAATGCTGCACACTTGACAGCTTAAAATAAACTTATTTTTATAAATAAAATCTCCAAATCGAATTTTTGAAAGTTTTATTTAATTTTTCTTCTGGAGCTAATTCCCCTTATCCCAGTTTTACCAAAGAATGTTTTAGTCTGTGCTAGCTAGAATTCTAGTGTTTAGGAGACAACTGCATTCAACACTGCACTCTCTTTGGCATAAGCAAAATCCATCCTCAAACAACAGCACTTACTGTTCCCTACTTGTGTGTCATCTCTTGCTTTAAACGAGGAATTTCATAATCATGTGAGTTGCACAAAGAAGAAATGCATGATCTGTTGGTCATGCCAGTCGGTCACCAGTTCACTGATTTGAGAAATCAAGGCCATTTTGGATAAATGCAGATCACGAGCTTTCAGTTTGCATGGATAGTCTGGTTTGCTTAAGTAAGTCAGCTCTTCAGGGATCAATAAAAAGAATAAAAATCTCATATTAAAATACCCCACATAATGTACTGCTTTCAATATTTGCGTCTGTAAAGGAATTGAGGGTTGCCTGTACATTCATTAATACAAAATAGCAATATTGCCCAGCACGTAGCAGTCTTCTTCCCTGCCCCAACCCAAACTTCTCTCAACTGCTGCTGTTCCTTTGTTTGACAAGACCTGGTAGTGCACTTTTACTCTTCTCTTTTGGCAGTCCTGCATTGTGCTTGGACTTAAGCAGCTTAGCAGCTGCTTTTCCCATGACATTTCATCTCAGCTATATTTGATTGCACCAGACACATGGGTAAAGGAAAGCTCTTACCAGGCTAGCCTTCTTTTTGAAGTGAAGTCGTAAAACAGACCTGCAGATCTATGGCAAGTAGAGCCTTCACTCCCATATAGGAATACGAGGATTTGGTCTCATTCTCTTGGGCCACTAGGAATTCTATGAAAGCATGATTTCCATCCAAGAGGATTGGAACAAAATGCATACTGCTCTGCACTTCCGTTCTGGCTGATTTAGAAGCAGTGACCTTGATGGGCCCTGACAGACATCCAGTCCTCTTTGACTTAAAGGATGTCCTTCTGGTACAGCATTTTGATTCTGGAAAGTGAGAGTTTTTTGGATGAGAAATGGAGAGGGTCTTTCTTAGAGATTTCATGGGAGGGAAAAGCAGTTCAGTTATCCATGGCAGCTGTGTGTTCAGAGAACCTAAAACCTCTCCCCCTTCTCCCCAAATGTGAATGGGGAGTGAGCAGCTCTCACATAGAGCTGAACTGAACTGTCTTTCTTTTGTTTCTTCCAGGATCTGATTGTTCTCCGTGATGGGTTCAACCTGTTGCTCCCCAAGGTGAGAGGGAGGTGTGCACAGCATTCTGCTGGTGAACGTGGCTGATGGTCATTGGGTGAATGATGCTTATCCTACTTGGTCTCTGGGTGGATGTTGGTAAGGTGGCGTTCTTCTGGGATTTGGTGGGCACTCAGGAAAACATGGCTGACTACTGTGGAGTGAATCTTTCCTTCACACTATCACTGGTCATTACCCGGCTTCCCCCAAAGCCTCTTGCTTCCTGAGGGATTGTATGGAAGTGGAAGGGTCTGTTATGAATATGTTATGCCAGAATTGGCTTCATTATGCTTGTGTCAGTCCTGAAAACAGAGAACTAAATGATTAACCACTCACCCTGCACATGCTGGTGGAGATGGTAAACAGACTAAACTGGCCACTGATCCAATCAGTTGTAGTCATTCCTGTCTGCTTAAGTTTTATACAGAGCAAAACTTGTGTCTGCACCCTCAAGTGACAAATATATATGATGTTTCTAGTGGCTTTATAAATGGATCCGGTTAAGTTGTTATGTTTTTTTCTGTTTCCCCACTTCTGTCATACTTAAGCATGTGTCACCACTGTACCAAGACAGTTCTAGATTAGCTAGTAACTTTTCTTTACACTGCAGTTCCTTCTCTGACTCTGTGCCTGTTTTCTCCTGTCCCCTACTCTTATCAGCTTGCCACAGTGATTAGCCGGCTGACCGATTTTGCTGAGCAGTATGCTGACTTACCTACCCTGGGGTTCACTCACTACCAGTAAGTAGCCCAGAAGATTTTGCTTTAATTTCATAGTCTGCTCTTTAGATAGAACAGGCAACAGCAGCACCACCCTCCATCTTTTTCTCCCTCTGATCAGTTGATCTCACTACACTATGTCTCAAGTAGGGATGTAAGTGACTAGGCTACTATCCAATAAGCAAGAGCTTATCAGATAGTTGACACACTAGTCGATTAGCCACTTCTCCCCACCTTGCTGCCTCTATCAGGAAGAGGCAGCAAGGGGGGGGCCAGAAGAGAGTCCTCCGCTGTCCCCGGACTCCACACAGCCTTTCAATCTTTGAAATGCACAAGAGCCCCTGCTGGGGCTTGCTACATTTCAAAGCGGAAGCACCCTTATTGACTAACTGAATTGTCGATGGACTATTTGATTAGTTGATTAATCTAATTTTAACATCCCTCGTCTCAAGTGAGTTTGAAAAACATGCTTAAGTCTCCTTTTGCACTAGGCAAATGAACCCCAGCTCTCAGCAATTGCTCCTTTTGAACCTGTGCTAAAAACAATTAACTTCTAATGCAAATGGTACCAAAACATTGTTACAGAAAGCACGACTGGGATGGCAGTCTCTGTGATGCTTTGCCTGTGCTGTCCAACTTGTGCTTGGATGGCAAGTCCCAGTGATGCTTTGCCTGTACTGTCGCTTCATCTGTTTTGAACAGCAGTTCTTAAAAACCTGCTGCTGGCAACTGATCACTTCTTTCATGTTGCATGGACTTCAACATTCAACATGGGGGGAGGGATAGCTCAGTGGTTTGAGCACTGCTAAATCCAGGGTTGTGAGTTCAATCATTGCGGAGGCCATTTAGGGATTTGGGGCAAAAATTGTCAGGGATGGTACTTGGTCCTGTTGTGAAGGCAGGGGACTGGACTCAATGACCTTCAAGGTCCCTTCCAGTTCTAGGAGATAGGCAATCTCCATTAATTTAATTTAATATGAGTGAGGTTTGCTTCTGCAGTTAAAACTGCAAGACCTATAAATTCTCATGTTTCAAGGCAGGTTGGATAAAAATCAATGCTTTAATAAAATTTAAGTCAGTGTTTTGATTTTGTTTACATTTGTTTTATTTTTAATATAAAAAATTAACATAAAATATTTCATGGCTTATAGTCTCTTACAGCATTTAAATCCATAAATATGCTGAATATAAATCAAATACTAACAAGCGGCTTCTCTCTATTAAAAAAAAGAATGGGGGGGGGGTGTCTTAACTTTTGTGGCTAAGCTTTAAAAATATGGTGTAGTAGCTCATGTACTGTATTAAATGCTTGTTCCTATAGGGGAAAAGGGGCTGTGCTACTAACTGAATACAATAACAAATTTATTACACGCTTCAGAGGGGTAGCCGTGTTAGTCTATAACAGGAAAAACTTTAAAAACAACAAATAGTCTAGTAGTACCTTAAAGACTAACAAAACGTAGATGGTGTTATGAGCTTTTGTGCGCACAACCCACTTCTTCAGATGACAGGAGTATCACAGGCATTATCGCTGGCATTGGGCCAGTCTCTGACTCCAGGAGATACCATCATGCATCTCATTAGGCTCATTTACTTAGCCCACCTGTGTGATTTTTATGCTCCTGCTTTATAGCTTCTCCATAGCTGAGCTGTAGCTCAATTCTCAAATTATGAATATTTATACTCCACCCACCAGCTCATGGGAAAATACTAATCTACAGGGCTTGACAAATACACTCGCCCGCTCGCCTGCAGCGAGTAGATTTTACCAGCTGGCGAGTGCAGGGGTGGACTGGCCTGGTGGGCCGTTGTGACAGGCTGGCTGAAGCCCGCACTATGGGCAATGCGGCCCTATCCAATCCGCCGGCCAGTGGAGGAGCAGAGCACCTCCGGGGAGGGGGAAGTGCGGCGATTCTCAGTGCCGGGCTGCCTGTGTGCAGCTCCGGCACAAGGAAGCAGGGTGCAAGCCAGAGGGCGGGACGCCAGCAGACGCCAGGACGCTGGTATGACGTAGTGTCCTGATGTCACGGCTGGTGGCACCAAGGGACAGGGGTGCAGGAGAGACAAATGCCAGGGGGCCAAGTGCAGACAATGAGGAAAAGGGCAGGAGGGGAGGTGTCAGTGGGAGGGGGGACAGGATGATGCTGGGAGAGGAGAGGGTAAGGGCACTGGAGGTTAGAGGGGATGGGGAGGTGCTAGGAGAAGGCTTGAAAGAAGGGGTGGGCATGGGGAAGGCGGGGATGGAGCAAGGCATCTGTGAGGGCACAGGGGCATGAGGGGAACGGGGGCAGAGGGTGATGAGGGGGTGGGTATCAGGGAAAAAGAGGGTAAAGGGGGCAGGGACAGTGAGGGAAGGAGGAGGCAGCAGGAGGGTGCAGGTGCCACGGGAATCTGGGGGTGAAGCAGAAGTGCAGACACCTACAGGGGAGGGACCAGCACCAGAGGAGAGAGGCAGGGCAGGTGTGTAGAGGGAGATGTTAGGAGAGGGGATGAGGAGGGGTAGCTCACACGATCAGAGTGGGGCTACTGGAGAAGTGGGCACAGGGCGGAGAGAAGGGCTGATGGAGGAGGGCAGGTCTCAGGAAGGCTGAGGGCAGTGAGAAGGGCAGGAGTCAGGACAGCAGAGGAGGGTGAGGAGTTGGGGGGCAGCAGGCACTAGGGGAGTTGATGGAGCAAGGGAAGGAGACATGGCAGCAGAGGGAAAAGGTAAAGGTTTATAAGATATTTATTAATTAACTTTGTTTTGTTTTGTTGTTTAGTGGGGAGGGTAGGATAGGAGAGTTGTGTAATGAGAGAAGGAACAGAATATGCAGCCAGAAAGGTGCAATATTCATCAGAGCAGGTCACTGGGAAAAAGGGACAACATTATTTAGCATGGAGCTTCTCATACTGATTTCAACATTTAGGAGCTAGAGGAATTAAAAACTGCCATGGCTTCTAATTGTTTTTTAAAAAAGTAACCTATTTGGGAATATATCCAAGAAATTCCTATACCTCTGGGTAAAACAATAATTCATGGCAATTGTGAATGATGCAACAGAAGCGCAAGGTCTGGTTGCTAGAATAAAACGACATTATGAAAATTGCTCTTCGGAAGGCAGTGAATTTGAAGATGATGTGCCTGAACAATCTGGATCAGCTGGTTAGTTAATTTATTTGTGTGCCATTTTATAAGCTGCCTTCAATGTCTCACCATGCTAATTATAACTAAGATTATTGTCATAAATTTGTGTTTTGGGTAGAAACATGTTTTTTCCTAAGTTGTTTGGTATGTTGCTAGAGATAAGGGTTTAATTAGATTGAAATTAGTAAAACCTAATTGTCCTGTAAAACTGAATTTAAAATAAATACCATTTAAACAGTGGTACAGTCAGCTGCAGTAGAGGAAATCTTTAATTTACAATCATTTGTTTGTTTGTTTAAAGCAGTGCACTGAATAATAACCAGTAAGGAAGGACATAAGGAGTTATGAAAGTCCATCATCTGCAGTGTTCACAACTTCAGAGTCATCTGCTGATACTTCCAGCAACGCTGCAACTAAACATACTTCAGGCTGTGAATTAACTGCATCAAAACATGCTTTCTTCATTATAACCCTGTTAAGAAATGCATGAATTTGCAATCAGGACCAGCAAAGGACCAGGAAGACACTATAAATGAAAAGATTACCGAGTTCTCCTTTTCATGTTGTTCAGGACAAATATTTCATTGACATAGTTCAATCATTATGAATATGCTACACTACATCTGGAATCGCAGACAATAAGTAACAGTAAAAGCTGGAACAAACTGTGAACAAAAATGTAGCAAAGATTAGAAGAAATCTAGAAGATAGCAATGGGAACCTGAAACTTATGTGGGTGTTCAGTACTCATTTGCTGTATCTTTTAGCTAAAGAATTAAGAACAATTGCAGGAATAAAAGTGAAAGTAGTTAAAGTTGCAATATGTTTCCATAACAACTGCTTTGCTTCAGCTTCACTAAAGAGAATAGAAGCATTTAAATGAATTCTCCCTCAGACTGCATGGTGGCATTCGATAGTTGATTGTTTTGAGCAGTTTATTAAGAACTGGCCTATTCTGATGATTTGTGAAGAAAATTGAGACAAAATAGCTGGAACTCTCACTGCCAAAGTAGTCAACATTGGACTAAAAAGAAATGTAGAAAATATGCTGGATGTGCAGAAACCTATTTTCATAGCATTGGACAAATGACAGAAAGATTGCTGCTGAATTGCTAATGCTGTAGAAATTTTAAAAGAACTTTGAGACATTGAAGAAAGAAATACCCAGCACCAAAATAAATAAGCAGATACATCAAGCACTTTACCTCATTGCCTACCCGTATTCTCAGCTGGAAGTACCAGGTAGATGCCAAACTTCTGAAGAAGATGGTGCTATGACATAAACATTAAATAATCACCCATCAATCTTGCCAGCCATAAGCATAAGAACGGCCATACTGGGTCAGACCAACGGCCCATCAAGCCCAGTATCCTGTCTGCCGACAGTGGCCAATACCAGATTCCCCAGAGGGAGGGAACACAACAGGTAATCCTCACGTGATCCCTCCCCTGTCACCCACCTCCAGAGAAACAGGGTAGGGACACCATTCCTACCCATCCTGGCTAGTAGCCATCGATGGACCTAAGCTCCATGTATCTATCTAGCTCTTTTTTGAACCCTGTTAAAGTCCTAGTTTTCACTACATCTTCTGGCAAGGAATTCCACAGGTTGATTGTACACTGAATGAAGGAAAACTTCCTTTTGTTTGTTTTAAACCTGCTGGCTATTCATTTCATTTGGTGACCCCTAGTTCTTATATTATGGGAACAAATAAATAATTTTTCCTTATTCACTTTTTCCACACCAGTCATGGTTTTATAGATCTCTATCATATTCCCCCTTAGTCTTCTCTTTTCTAAGCTGAAAAGTTCAAGTCTTTTTAATCTCTCTTCATATGACACCCATTCCAAACCCCTAATCATTTTTGTTGCCCTTTTCTGAAGCTTTTCCAATACCAATATATCTTTTTTGAGATGAGGCGACCACATCTGTATGCAGTATTCAATATGTGGGCGTACCATGGTTTTATATAGAGGCAATACAGTATTTTCTGTCTTATTCTCTATCCCTTTTTTAATGAATGCTAACGTTCTATTGCGTTTTTGACTTCCGTTGCACACTGAGTGGATGTTTTCAGAGAATATCCACAATGACTCCAAGATCTCTCTCTTGAGTAGTTGTAGCTAAATTAGTCCCCATCATATTGTACATATAGTTGGGATTATTTCTTTCAGTGTGCATTACTTTACATTTATTAGTGTTAAATTTCATTTGCCATTTTGTTGCCCAATCACTTAGTTTGGTGAGATTTTTTTTGAAGCTCTTCACAGTCTGCTTTGGTCTTACCTATCTTGAGCAGTTTTTTATCATCTGCAAATTTTGCCACCTCACTGTTTATCCTTTTCTCTAGATCATTTATAAATAAGTTGAATAGGATTGATCCCAGGACAGACCCTTGGGGGGCCCCACTAGCTATCTTTCTCCATTCGGGAAACTTACCATTTATTCCTACCCTTTGTTTCCTGTCTTTTAACCGGTTACCAATCCATGAGAGGACCTTCCCTCTTATCCCATGACGACTAACTTCACTTAAGAGTGTTTGGTGAGGGACCTTGTTACAGGCTTTCTGGAAATCTAAGTACACTATATCTACTGGATCCCCCTTGTCCACATGTTTGTTGACCCCCTCAAAGAACTCTAGCAGATTAGTAAGGCATGATTTCCCTTTACAGAAATCATGTTGATTTTCTCCCAACAAATTATGTTCATCTATGTGTCTGACCATTTTATTCTTTTCTATAGTTTAAACTAATTTACCTGTTACTGATGTTAGGCTAACCTGTCTGTAATTGCCAGTATCACCTCTAGAGCCCTTTGTAAATATTGGTGTCACATTAGCTATCTTTGGGTGTGTCTAGACTACTGAGTTTTGTCGACAAAAGTGGACTTTTGTCGACAAAACTATACCAGCGTCTACACTACCGCTGAGTTCTGTCGACATAACGTCGACAGAACTCAGCAGTTTTGTCGACGCTGGTATACCTCATTTTACGAGGCATAACACCTTCTGTCGACAGAGTTCTGTTGACAGAAGGTGTTATTGCCTGTAGGGTTGTGTCTAGACTACAGGGTTCTGTCGACAAAGCAGCTTGCTTTGTCGACAGAACTCAATGTGTCTGGACGCTCTTTGTCGACAGAAGTTTTGTCGACAGATACTGTCGACAAAACTTCTGTCGACAAAACCCGGTAGTCTAGACGTACCCTTCCAGTCATTAGGTATGAAAGTTGATTTAAATGATAGGTTACAAACCACAATTAAATGTGAAATTGAGGAACTATTAAGTTCTTTCAGAACTAGTAAATCATCTAGTAAATAAGCAAATATAATTTACTATTTTATTTAATTACATAATTTAATATTTTCTAACATACTAAAAATGTATAAGAAGAATCTGGAAAATATTAAGCTATACAACTGCTTAAATAAACTTATGTTTGTAGTGTACCCTCTTAAGTAGCAAAAATGTACCAAATATAATGTAAAGGCTCTATTTAGTTGTAAATGAATATGTTTTAATGGCTATATCAAGCAGAGAGAATAAAACTTTCTTTAGAAAATAATTGAAGCAACAAATGAAAAAGTTGATTAAAATTGAGGCTAGTTGGTTACTTAAACTGCTGATTTACATCAATGCTCTCTATTTTAGGGTATAATTGGTCACTAGCAGGGGTCAGGAAATATTTATCCTATGGGATAGGGTTGTATAACATTCTATATGATGGGAGGCTGGTGCCTTTTCTCTGGTACATCTGCATTGTTACTTTTTCAAACCTCTTCAGCAATATTTTTAAAGTATTTTTATAAAAGTATTGACCAAAGAGATGAGTCTGTATAGCTGTTACACTTTTGCTTGTCCTTAATTAGGACAATATTTAGGGCTTCCCTCATAGAAGAAGTTAACATACATTTCTTTAAAGCATCTTCATAAATTTAGAACAATTTAGGGACCAGAAAATGTTATCAATATGCCATCAGGGCTTAGGGTCTTTCTGAGACTTATTTTTTCCCTGGCCTTGATTACTTCCTCTGATTGCAAAGGAGAGACCAGCCTGGCTTGCTGCTCTTCTGATTTTTGTGGGGGTTAAGAATTTTAAGAAAATCATTCAATTCATCTGGATCCGGTGGTAAATTGTTATTGTAAAGTGCCTGGTAGAATTCAAAAATTGATCACTGAATCTTTGTGTTTAGTAATATCGTAATTCTGGTATTATTTGGGACCTTTAAGCTCTCACTTTTAATCTATATGTAAGAATGTTCCCTACTCTGTCCCCCAATTCCTTACATGTTTGCTTGAGTCTAAGACGGGCAAATTTGTCCTTATGGGAAACCTACAGATTTTCTTCATCTTCCTTTGAGATTAGTAACCTTCCTTGCAGTGCTTTAATAGTTTTTTTCTGTTGCTCTGAGATTATATGCATAGTACTAACCGTATCGTCTAGCAAGGAGATTCTAGCTTCCTCAAGTCTTAATACCAAACTTTACAAGTTAGCTTGATGTGTGCTGATAATGTATTTTATCTCATTTATACCTTCAGATAGGTTTCTTAAAATAGTCTGGTCACTTGAGGTTTCTTTTAGCCAGTCCATAATTGCATCTTGTCTCAGGGTTGGCCTTTTCCTAATCAACCATTCTGGTTGCAAGAGGATTGTTTGACAGCTTCTGCATTTTAGGGTATTGTGTAGGGTTGCCAACTTTCTAATCTTACAAAAACCAAATACCCCTGTCCCTCCCCTTCTCCAAGGCCCCATCCTCCTCTCACTCCTCTTCTCCCTCTCCCCCCACACACTCACTTGCTCCCCTCACGCATTCATTTTTACTGGCAGGGAACCTGGGGTGCAAGAGGTAGGGTGTGCTCTAGCTGGGGATGCCATGGTGTGGGGGTTCACAGTGTGGGAGGAGGTTCCTGGGTTGGGTTGGGTTGGGTTCAGGCTCGGGTGGGGCTAAGATGAAGAGGTTGGAGAGGATGCAGAGTGCAAGCTCTAGGAGGCTTTGTGTGTGGGAGGGAACTCAGGACTGGGGCAGAGAGCAGATTTGGGGTGTAGGAGGGGGTTTGGTTGTGGGAGGGGGTGTGGGCTCCAAGAAGGAGTTTGGGTGAGAGAGTGAGGGTTCCAGGCTGGGGCAGGAGGTTGGAGTTCAGGAGGCATGTGGGGTGTGGTTCTAGGCAGCACTTATTTCAGGGGGATCCCTGGAAGCAGCAACATGTTCCTTGGGTTCCTAGGCATGGGGTGGCCAGGAAGCTCTGCACAGTGTGTGCTGCTGTCCCGTCTAGGCACCATCCCTTCAGCTCCCATTGACTGTGGTTCCTGGCCAGTAGGAGCTGTGGACCAAGGCACAGAGCAGGTGCAGATGGCTCAAACTGCCCCTGCATGTAGGAGCTGCAAGAACATATCCGGAAGCCAAGCGGAGCCAGATAGGGAGCCTGCTAGCCCCACCAGACTTGATGGCCCAGTAAGCAGTGCTGACCAGAGCTGCCAGGGTCCCTTTCCGACCAGGCATGCAGATTGAAAAGCAGATAGCTGGCAACCCTAATGTTGCACGAAGTCTGGAGAAGGAAAGTGTTGTGGAATAAGATCTGATGACTATTACATTTAAAGAACTTATTTGCTTGCTGATGGTTGTGCATTTCAGTAGGTGGAGAAAGGAGTTGCAAAATTACACTGCCACCATTCCTCTTGTGCCTTCTAGAAGTCCCTATATTTAGTTTTTTAATTTTCTCCATAAACTAGACTTTTCAGCATCTTTATTGCTGTCTCTTCTCTCAGACCCTTCATGCGAAACGAAGGAGGGCAGCAAGTGGTTATGGTGGTTCTCATTACAGCAGTGTCTGAGTGCCTGCCTTTCTCATGAGGCTGTGCAAAGCATGTGTGCAGATGGTGATGCGATGATAATCTGCCTTGCTTACTCTCAGGCCTGCACAGCTAACCACAGTGGGGAAACGCTGCTGCCTCTGGATCCAGGACCTCTGCATGGATCTGCGAAACCTGGAGCGGGCTCGAGACGACTTGCGATTTCGTGGTGTGAAAGGCACCACTGGCACCCAAGCCAGCTTCTTGCAGCTGTTTGAGGGTGATCATGATAAAGTGAGTCATCAAGTCAGTGAGCAAAATGTCCAGTAAGCAGGTTGGGAAGATTCTCCTTCCCCACAAAGTCAGGGTCAAGGGCTGAATAATTGCTATGATGGTTGGTTGGCAGAGCTGTTTGGGAGAGCAGAATAGTAATAATGGGAGTGCTTCAGGACAGGGTTGAGGTATGCTGGCAGAGTTCTTGGTGGGTTCAGAGGGAAGGGGAAGTTGAAGCCTTTACATTTTTGTCCTTTGTCAGTCTCCCTGTGTGTTTGATGCTTTTCAGTCATTGCGTTCTGAGGTTCCTTTCTGTTTTCCTTAGGTAGAGGAGCTGGACAGGCTGGTGACTATGAAGGCAGGATTTAAGCGGTATGTAAAAAGCTTGCTTACCCAGTTCTCTTAAAATATGCTGAGAATGAATAGCCTGACACATTTTCCCACTGTCCATAGTAACACAGGTTTTAGTATCCAGCTAATTAACCTCAACTCTATTAGGCTCAAGTTTAGAGAGCACTTTCATGTGGTTCTGTTCCTTGCAAATCCACACTGCATCTCTGTGAAGGAAACTCCGTCTCCCAGCTAGTGCTCTTTTTCTGCTTCTCTCCCTTACTCTTTTTCATCCTGTCCAAATATGGGCTCCTGTTCTTCCTCCCTTGTCTCTGCTTGCCAGCCCAAGGAGCAGAGCAGCATGAATCAAAGTTTCCCACTAGTGTGAAAGAGAAACCAGGAAGTCAAATGAAGTATTGCAGGTCAGCTGGTGGTATTAGCCAGGCAGAGCTCTGCAGCATTGCCCCTACAGAGCGCATACTCACTGAGTCCTATTTTAATGGTGCTTGTGTCAACAATCTTTGTTGTGGTTTCCAGAGCTTATCTCGTCACAGGGCAGACCTATAGCCGCAAAGTGGATGTTGAAGTCTTATCGGTGCTGGCCGGTCTGGGGGCATCCATACACAAGGTGAGGTCCCTGTCTTCAAACTATGAAAGGGGAAGCGAAATACTGTCAGTCTGATGGGGTTGAGAAGAGAGATTCTGATGCAGAACACTTTCTGTGGGAAACCTGAGATAGAGTTGAGGGCTTAACTCCTCTCTGCTCTACCAGACAAATTCTTCACTGGAATATCCCATACCTGTTTATTTTAGTTGTGAGTGGTGCAAAATGAAGTAAAATGAATTCACTGAGACTCTAAGGGTAGAGATCCCAAGCAACATAGTAATCAAATTTGTGTTAAAGCAAATCCAGTTAGAATAAATGCCCTTCCTAATGGAGCATGTTTTAAAATCTCACCCTTTCCTCCCCCAGTATGTTCCTCCCATTGAATTGTCTCTCATCGAGATAAGTCCTTGTTGGATTATACCTCCCTTTGATTATCTCCACACCCTCCTTTGCCTGGCCTTTCAACCTGTGATATTTATCCTGTCTTATTTAGACAGTATATTTGCTGCTTAGTGAACATTTCAGTATTTAAGCACTATGTGAATGGTGTATCAGTGTTTACTGATTTATCTTCCCTCTCCTGACTATTTGTGGAGTCCTGTCTAGAGATGTGAGGGACTAGTCAACTAATCGCTTCCTTCCCCCTCCCCATTTGCTGCCTCTATCAGAAAGAGGCAGCGGGGGGGAGACGGAGAGAAGGGAGTACTTCAAAGTGGCAGGGCTGCTTGGAGCCTGGAGCCAGACCCCAGGCTGCATGCAATGCTGCTGCTTTCAAACACCGCAGGGAGCTCAGCGTCAGGCTCCTTGCAGCGTTTCAAAGCAGCAGTGCCACATGGAGCTCAGGATCAGCGGGGGAGTCCCCAGCTGACCTCGGGCTCCACATAGTGCTTTCGCCTTTGAAGTGTAGCTACAGCCCTAAGGCCATTGCTACACTTGAAAGGCGGAGGTGCCCTATCAACTAGTCAAATAGTCAATGCAGAATGCATCGACTATTCGATTAGTCAGTTAGTCAATATTTAACATCCTATCATATCAGTAGGATAAACATCCCTTCTCTCTTTCTCATTCTTTTGACTTGAGCTCTTTAAGTATAAATTAGGAAGTTTAAGAAAAATTACAATCACTGTGGAAATTGTCCTCAGTCTTCTCTGAGGTGCTACACTGTCAGGAAACCTGGTCACAGCTTTCTGATTTTCTAATGAGGATACAGCTGTGATTCATTTGTAATATCAATTGAGCCTTCATTTTTCCATAAAAAGGCTTAAATCTTAGTTTGAAGTGCCTCACTTTTTGAGGGGAATTATTCTCTCCCTCCCCAAGCTACTTCATGGACATTGACACGTTGTGTCTCCAGACATGTTATCTAGTACAGGTGAGAACCACCTTTTGTGTGTGTTCATTTGTTCTTGTTGCTTCTTTTTAGATCTGTACTGACATCCGCCTTCTTGCCAATCTCAAGGAGATAGAGGAACCTTTCGAGAAAGAACAGATAGGTAAGGGGTGACAGACATTGACTGGTGATCCTTGTTCCAGTTAGCTTATCTTTTCTTTTGCCTTGGTGATCTCCATCCCAGCAACAGTTGTGATGGCACTGACAAAAATTGCTTTTTATTAAAAAGTGTATTTTTTTTAACCTGTTTGTACCTGCAGGTCCTTACACATTGTAATGATTTATTAACAAGGAAAATTGGCATTGGGCCCGAATGCCCTGACTTGACTCCTCACTTCAGCACAGATGAGAGCCTGATCCTCAGAGGCACAGAGCACTCTTGGCTGCCATTAAAGTTAATTGGCTCAGTATTGCTATCCCTTTATATATTAACAATCTTGAAGAGTAAAACCAAGCTGGATCCTGGCACCAAAAGAGGTCCCTGAGGTAGCTTTGATATATACAGGGAAGGGGAGAGAATTCCAGAACTCTGAAGTCATAACTGAGAGAGCCTAGCCTCCAAAGTTGGTGCTGTAAGATGAGTCAGCGTTTTTCATTGTCACCCATTCCAAAGCAACAAGCTTTTTAAATAGTGACAGGTTCCTTTCTAAACACTGAACCCTCAGACTTTCAGCCAGTCACTGCAGGTTACTGATTTTCATAGCTAGGCCGTCAAGCAGACATACAAATTACAGCACATTAAAGTAGCTCGGCCTCGTTTCTTTCTTTCATACTGATATAGTGTTAGGCGTTAAGGCCCCCACTTTCTCTTTTGGAAGTACAGATGCAGTTCTGGTTTGGGGGATGGTTTAAAAAAGACCTGCATGGTATGATGCAGTGTTGGTGTAACCTTATTGGTCCTGAAATATTAGAGAGACTAGGTGGGCAAAGTCATATCTTCTATTGGATCAACTTCAGTTGATGAGTCAAGCTTCCGAACTTGAAAAGCTCAGTATAAGTGCAAAAGCTTGTCTCTCTCACCAATGGAAGTTTGTTCAATAAAATATATTATCTCCTCCACCTTGTGTCTCTGCATAGTCTGAATCAGACTGAAAAGTGAACAATGGCTTTTTTTCTCTTGAGGAGGCCAGCTTTCTTCTGATCTCTCCTCTTCTTTGTGTTTCATGTCTGGACATGTCTTCATCATCCTCTTTTACCACCTTCCTCCTTGTGTTTTTTCTTGCCCCCAGGTTCCAGTGCCATGCCTTACAAGAGGAATCCAATGCGTTCAGAGCGCTGCTGCAGCCTGGCTCGCCACCTGATGACTCTGGTCCTGAATCCACTCCAAACAGCCTCTGTGCAGTGGTTTGAGCGCACCTTGGATGACAGTGCTAACAGGTCCATCCACATCCTCCAGGGATAGCTCGGGGGAGAGTAAAGAGGAGAAAAATCCTAGTTATATGATGAAATAAAGGAAGAGGTTGGCTTTAGAGGGGGTTAAGACTAGTTTGGGGTAAATAGTCTCCTCTGCCTTAATCGAGGAATAGCACATTGGTGTATTCAGAATAGGGATGTAAACAGGTGATGCTTATGGGCAATGGTTAACAAGTACCCAGGAACAGCTGCAGGCCAAAGGCTGCTCTAGTCCTGCTGGACCCCTGCATGGCCTGGGAGCCAGCAGATGCATGTGGAGCCAGTAGAACCGCTTCAATCCCTCCTGAGCTAGGATGACACCTCTCCCCCCAAATTGGTTAACTGGTTAAACAGCACATTTAATCTGTTAACCAGTTAAACAGGGTTTTACGTCCCTAATTCAGAATATTGTCTTTTTAATCTACGCCCCTCACTTCCGAGTCTCATGCTGGCAGACACCACTTTATGAAAAGCAACATCATTGGGGGACATTTGGAGCCCAGCAACAGTGGTTGTAAATTGGCTTCTGTCTTTGAGTGAAAGAGGAATCAGTGTTTTACACAGTCAAGATCCTCCGAAAAGAAAAATAGCAATTCTGGGGAATGGTACAGTGACCAGAGGTAAAGATAACACACTGTTCTTCTTATCCTGGCCTCTCCCAGCAGCAGATGCTTCATAGAACCCTTCAAATCCATGGATATCCACTTTATATCTGCAGGTATCCACATCCATGTATGCAGATATCTGCGGCTCATTTATGCGGATGCCAATTTTGTATCTGCGCAAGGCTCCTGTGCTGTGTATTGCTACTACCTTCCCCAATTCCAGCCATCCCAGCAGAAAGTACTCATTAGGAATAGTTCTGGCTGTTCAGAGGGGGAGTTGCCATCTAGAGACATGTGTGCACATGCTAGGGCAGTGGTCACCGACCAGCAGATTGTGATCAGGTGGTCAGTCCTGGAGACTCTCGCGATTGGTTGTGATCTCTGGTGCTGCAGCAAGGCTACTGCTAAGGCAGGTTCTGAGTCCCTGCCTGCCCTGGCCCCACACTGCTTCCAGAAGCAGCCAGCATAACCTCACGTCCTCGTGTTGAGGGAGGGATGGCGGGGTTTTGGCACGCTGTTCCTGTATGAAAGCCCCACTGCTGCAGCTCCCATTGAGCCAAGAATGAGGGACTATGCCTATTGCAGCTGGGGAGCGGTGCTAGCAGAGGGGCAGCACATGGGGCCATGTACCCCTTGTCCCCCAGGCGCTGCAGGAGTGTATTAGTCATTTCTGGGAGCAGTGTGGGGCAGGTACAGGCAGGAAGCCTGCCTCAGCCTTGCTGTGCCACCAACCAGGAGCTGCCTAAGTGCCTTTGCAACAAACAATTAAAAATGACAATCTGCTGTCATACTCTAATTTAATGAATAACAAACAGCTCACTAGAAGTGCTGCCTGGGAGGAGGCTGGAGCCTAGACCTCCTCCGGAGCCAACACCCCAATCCTCCTGCATCCCAAGCCCCTGTCCTGATCACCCCCCTCCCAAAGCCCCTTCCAGTCTGGAGTTCCCTCTGAGCTAGCACTCCACATCTCCTCCTGTATCCCAACACTTAACCCCAGCCCAGTGTACCCACCTGCACCCAGACTCTGTCCCAGATCTTTGTGCACTCTCACCCCTTACACCAGGCTCAGCTCAGAGCCCCCACCCTCTGCCGATCCCTTACCCCAGCCTGGTGAAAGTGCATGAGGGTGCGAGTGAGCAGTGGGGGATGGAGTGAGCAGAGCGGGGCTTTAGGGAAGGGCAGGGTAGATCCTAGGTTGCGCTTAAATTCAAAAAAGGTAAACTTGGAAATAAAAAGTGTGGAGACAACTGTGCTAGGAGATGAGTTAGGCTGCCTCATCCCTAACCCAGATGCCCGGGTTATATCTGTTTTACAGGCGTATATCTTTGGCAGAGTCTTTTCTCACAGCTGACATCATACTGAGTACGCTGCAGAATATCTCCGAAGGATTTGTGGTGTACCCCAAGGTAAGGAAACAGCATTATATGCAGTGCTGAGTCCCAAGCCATCCCACTCAGAGCACTGATTTCCTGTCTGCTGGCTCAGTGGATATTCCTAAGGGCTGCTGAGCCAAGCGGTCCAGTTTCTCACCATGACTCTCTTCTTTGCGATACAAAAATCAAAGAGCTCATTAAGAAATTAAAATGCAACTAACTTAAAACAGATCAAAGAAAATACCATTTTCTGAAGTGTACGACTAACTTGTGGAACTTGTTGCCACAGGATATTGTTAACACATGTCTCTTACTAAATCATAGAACACTAGAACTGGAAGGGACCTTGAGAGGTCATCAGGTCCAGTCACCTGCCCTCATGACAGGAAAGAACACATTTGGAGCACCATGGGGCAGGAGTATGGCAGGAAATACCTGACCAAATCTACTGATTGTCCACTCCAGTGTGATAGAACCTGTTTCTTTTTGGCTTTTTAGGTGATTGAGAGGCGGATCCGACAGGAATTGCCCTTCATGGCCACAGAGAATATCATCATGGCCATGGTGAAAGCAGGGGGTAATCGCCAGGTATGTACGAGGGTCTGATGCTCACTACCAGGCATCATACTCTCAGAGAATGGGAGGGTATAAAAGTTCAGAATTATTTTTCCTTTCTTCCTAGGTGACTCTTTAGGCTACCAGAGCTGTTAATCTTATGATTATGCTGCAGGGCCAGTCTTTTCCCAGTAATTTGGGACAGGAGCAGGTTGGGGGAATTTTTATTCATTAGTAGAAGCATTCTACTATCTATATTCACAAATAATCGATAGTAACTTAATGGAGATTCTACCACCTCCCTAGGCAACCCATTCCAGTTCTTCATCATTCCCCAGCCTAGTCAAATAGTTTTTTTTCTAATATCCAACCTAGACCTCCCATTCTGCAACTTGAGACCATTACTTCTTGTAGTGACCTATTTATTATTTATTACATTAGAATATGATAGCAGATGTAATTTTTAATTGTTTGTTGCAGAGGCACTCAGTACAGGATGGACAATTGTTAATGGAAGCAGTTTGACACATTGAATCTCTTTTGTAAATGAAAACACTGGGGGGAAATCACTGTTATAATGAAGATGCTAAATAAGGCTGTCCTGAACACCCAATCACATGACACCTCACTAGATACCTCCCTCATAAAATCAACATTGTACTTTTCTCATAACTCTCTGTGATCCTTCAGCCAGTTGTTAATCTGGGAGACAAGCTTCATATCAGACTCTTTTGATTTGAGTCTCTGTCTCCCAGCAAGTGTTGCTGAGAATTCTAATGCAATTCAAACACCATGACTGTGTGTTCCCATCATCACTAGCTTTGTAGTTCAGTCTAAATCAGGTAATCAGCTTGCTTGGCAGGATTCATTCTTAATACATTCATTCAGATTATATTTCCACTTGCCTTCAAACAGCAATTTCCCCCTTAATAGTAGTTTCATTGATTTATTAGTGACAGCAGACTTGCAGGTTGGTAAGAGCAGGTGGGATTTTTAGGAGTGTTTAAATGAGGAGCTTTCAATGGGACTTCTGTGCTCCTACCTCACTTACATATTCCTGAGCACCCTTCCAGTATGGCTAGGGCCAATGCATACGCACTCTGTCTTCAGGTGCATCGTGATTTTTCCTTAACTTTTCAAAAAATGTCAGTGGGTCACTAATTTTAGTAACTTAATTCTCTGAACACTCAGAAGGCCTGCCATAACCGCAAATTGACTGGAATAAATTCACATTTTCCAAATAGTCTCTTAACTTTTCAGCTATAGCTCTCTGTAAAGCGGGGATGGGCAATAATTTTTAATGGGAGACCACTCCAACATTTTGCAAGTGGTCAAGCGCCACACTTCTAGGAGGGAGTGCAGGGTCTGGGACAGAAGTTGGGTGCGGAAGGGAGCTTGGGGTAGAGGACTGGGGTACAGGAGGGGGAGTGTGGGGTCTGAGAGGGAGTTTGGCTGAAGGAGGGGGTTGTGACCTGGGGCAGGAGACTGGGGTGCAGGTCTGGGAGGGGTTATGGATGTAGGAGAAGATTCTGGCCAGGGGAGAGGAATAGGAGGGTAGAGGAGGGAGTTGTGACCTGGAAGAAGTGGGAAAAGGGGTACAGAGGGTTTGGGAAGTGGCCTGGGGCAGGTACTTAGATGGGAGGGAAAGGTGGGATGCCAGAGGCAGGCTCTGGCTGGGAGGTGCTTACCTTGGCGGGTCTCAGCCAGCAGCCCTGCAAGAACCTGAGGAAAGCTGGCTGCTACAGTCCCAGGCTCCTGCACCACATGGCTCTGCTCTCGGCATGGGAGAAGGGGGAGAGGGAGGGAGGCTTCACACTGCCTCTGCCCCCAGCAAAATTTCTCAGCTCCTATTGGCCAGAAACTGGCCATTGAGAACTGAGAGATTTTGCTGGGAGGCAGGGCACCACACGAAGCCTCCCTCCTCCTTTCCCAGCCCTCCAGAGCACAAAGTGAGCTGCTTTCTACCTAAGGGTTCCAGGGAGGCAGCCACAGGCTAGATCTGGTGGCTTGGCAGGCTGGATTCAGCCCGCTGGTTGCCCCTTACCCACCCCGCTTTAAAGGGTCTGTTAAGGGTCCACAAATTGCTCTCTTTCCAATTGATTGGAAAAGAGTTGAATGTTAGCTACTTGAGATTTGTCTGCTCCGCAATTAAAAATTTGCAGCTTTAAAGCCCTCGTCACTAGGTTAGTATGCCTGCCTGTGAAGAGGCTCTTCCCTCTCCTTGTTACATGGATTCCATCTCTTCTTATCAATTCTTCTTCCTGAACAACATCCCACAGTCAAATAATTCAAAGCCCTCTCTCTCTCTGACACCACCTGAGCAACCATGCATTTACCTCCACAGTTTGATGGTCCCTATCAGGACCTTTTCCTTCAATGGACCCTTTCCTTCCGTCTCGCACCTCAAAGTCTTTATTCTTCCCAGAAAAACATCCTGCATTGACCCGTTCAAGGTCATTTTTGGCAAGTAGAAAAGGGAAACAGTCCTATGGCTTATTCAGTATCAGCAGTCACTCCATTACATCCTGAATTCTAGCAAGCAGCACACTTCTCAAGTTTCCTGGTCTGGAAGGCAGATAGGTGACTCTATCCTCCTCAGGAGGGAGTCTCTGATCACCTTCCCTGTCTCCTCCTCTTGGGAGTGAAGGTTATAGAGTCCCCCACCCTTAGGACAATGCATCCCATGTCTTCCGATTGATGGGGTCTTCTGGTCCCATTCCTCGGATAATTCTTCCAAATCATTATCCACTGTTGTACCTGTGCAGAGAGCCCGAAACTGGTTTCTAACTTCTATCTGTGCCTGCAGTACCAAACGCTGACATCTCTGATGCAACACAAGGTAGATACTTGGGCCTCTAGTCCTTTAACCTCTTCCAATATGGAGACCAGCTTGCACTTCATATAGACAAAGTCACTTCTATCCTCTGGGAGAAAGACAAATATGGCACATCCCATGCAGGTCACAACAGCTTATTGCTCTCTATCCAGATTGTCTTCCTTCTAAGAGCCTTTTCAGATTTTGTATTTATTGCTCTCAGAAGCCTGAAAGGCAAAAGGGAAAAAAAAAAAACTTTTGTGGGAACTCCCCCCAGGCAAACTCCCTGTTTGCCTGTTCACTGTTCAATTCACTGACTGCTTTTTTATTAGGCTAGAAGGGAGACAAATGATCTCCCACAGACCCTATGAAGGATCTTCTCTTCCTTCATTGCCATAGGACAGGGGCTCATTTTCCTGGCATCATTCCCCCCCATCCTTCCCCGAATCCCATAGAGTGCGCTCTGTAAACCTGTGGTGCAAAACTGAATGGGCCAGTGAAAGAGCATGTGGGTCGTCATTGGCAGCATGAGGGTGAAAAGGGCATTAATCAAATATAATGCATCTCTCTGCTCTTAGGGTTCTGAGAGAGCTGCAGTTGGGAAAATCTGTTTGCATCACTCCAGTGGAGCTACATGGGTGGGGATCAGGGCCAGTGTTGAGTTATAGGACTTTTGTGCTGCTGCCTCTGTGGAAAGCTGAGGGGAGCCGGCATGCACAGAGAGCTGGCTTGAGAGTTGGTTTCCTGTGCATGTTGGCTCCTGGCAAGTAACCCTCCACCCCCAGCCCTGTGCTGCTGCCTTTTCCAGAGTTTACATGTTTACACACATAAATGATAGTTAACATCCCTACCATGTACCTTGCACTTCAGGGGCAATTAGTGATGGATAAAGAATTCCTGTGTGCCCAGTTTATATCCTGCTTTGGGAAGAGTCATGATGATGTTCCAGTGACAGACCACAGATAGGTTAGAATTACTAAAAGTATTCCACGATGAACCCCAAGTATGCCTCTGAGAAAGTGGAAAGAGTTCCAGCATCTCATTTTAAAGGCTGCATTGTGCAGCACATTCATATGCACACTGTATTGGAGTGATATGGTGATAGGCCTCAAATAGCTACAAACTTTAGCTGTTTCGTTCCTGTGCAGTGCAACAGCCTTTGACCCATCTCTGCCCTCCAGGAACCATTGAATCAGCTGGCTCCAAGTATGCTATCAGTAACATGATGATTGCTCTCTTCCCCCTAGGATTGCCATGAGAAGATACGCATTCTTTCCCAGCAGGCAGCTGCTGTTGTAAAACAGGAAGGTGGGGATAATGACCTCATTGCTCGTATTCGTGCAGACCCCTATTTCAGCCCAATCCAGGGGCAACTGGAGAGCCTCTTGGAGCCTTCCTCCTTCACCGGACGTGCTTCCCAGCAGGTGAGGTTGCGGAAAGCAGCTTATGATGTTATGGGGTGTCTTGCCTTAAATTATTCAAACCATGTCCCTTTTTGCAGTTCAGGAGATTCACTTTCTGTATCTTTGTCCCGTTCCACTCTGCCCATTCCTCTAAATCAGGGATCCTTTTTTCAATCTGGAGCCACTGACCTACAGAAAAATCAGTCAGGGCCTCACACAATTGAAAAGTGGGAGGGGCGAGCCCCAAAGCTCTCTCATTCACTGTGGGGTTGTAGCATGAGCGCCAGCTCACCCTGGGCCAGAGCCAAAGTAAACTGAAGTTTGGATCTGGCCCACATGCCATAGGCTCTCTTCCTTCCCCCCCCCAATAAAAAGGAAGAAGGGGTTACCATTTTCGTAGCCACGTAAGGCATCCCTTCCCTTTTCTGTCCATCTCCGTTCCCCTTCTGTCTCCCCCATAATCTTTGATTCCCCCATAGTCCTTGAGGTGCTGGGTGACTAGGTGCTTCTGTGAGTCTAAGACCTGGGGGCCACAAGGTGGGGCTGAATGATGCCCAGAGAAGAACCAATTTCTTTTTCTAACCTTCCCTTCCTCTTGAGCAGGTGGCGAGGTTCCTGAAGGAGGAAGCTCGCCCAATGCTGACCCCATACCAAAGCAAGATGGGTGTGAAAATGGAGCTGGCACTTTAGGCTGGGCTTGTGGATGTATAGGGTGTGAGTGATATTAAAAGCCTTTATAAACCAAACCTATTTATTGTGTCTATCTATACTTGTGAGGGTGTGCACCCTGAGTGACACACAACCATTCCAAGGCTCACACTGATGCTCTCCAAATGTGCAGTGGTACTCCTTATTCCAGATCTGCTGTATAGCCAGCCACCCACCCTCCCTTTCCTTTTTGTTCAGGGTGCTGGGAGGAGGTTGGCCCAACTTTTGTTCTTATTCTGACTTCACCAAACGAGTGACAACTCCATCACATACTCTGTCTTCTCTTCTTATGGTACGTTTCAAGTGGTTTAAGTAGGCAGCACTAAGGACTCACTGGCTTCTATAACTTGATCATCAGTTGAAGGGTAGGGGAAAAGAGAAATCCATTTTGCTGTCTCATTTGTATGCTATGTGAATGCTTGTCCGTAGTGGTGCCAAAGTATTGGTGGGAGCTCTTTCTATGAAGGATTATGATTGTCACACTTGACACCTGCTTTGGCCAGATGATTAGGAGTAGTGAAGGGAGAAAGTCTGGGCCTTGAGTGTTTTTCATCACAGTGGTGGTCCTCAATACTTGTGACACACCCCAGCCTTAAGATATTTGTGCTGTAGCAGAATCTCTAGTTGTAGTGCACAGTAATCATACATGAAAGATATCGAGTGGGGTACCAACCAAGGTGACTCTTCTAGGCCCAGTGGCTGTTGGCTTTGAGGATGAACAATGCTGCCCAGAATCACTGTTCATGGATGGGAGCTGTTAAAATGCAACCAAGGGAACATATAAAGATACAAAAATCATTTGTTTACCAAGAATGCGTTCCCTTATGGTGAGGAAATAGAGAATACAACCTCAGAGATCATAGTTGCAAAAGAATTTCAAGGGATTGCTATTTTTCTGATTCTGTATGTTTCCCTGATTTATAATATGTATTTTTCTGGTCACCCAGTTATAGACGCACTCCTTATTGATTTCAGAAAAGCTGTCTGACCCTCCTCCAATTCCTGATGCATCATTCTGCAGCCTTCTCTTTTCTCTGTCATTTAATTCCTAGCCTCATCTTTCATCCCATTGAAAGCTTTCCCTTTTTCTCTGCTTATGTATGCCGAGTCTCAGATGATGTGATCTGGAGAGAACTCAGTATTTTTTAATATGGGAATTTGATTGTGTCTTTGCAATCTCATGTGAGAGTTGGAGGCAGGACTATTTTAAAAAACTATCTGTTCTCCTGGAGGTGGTCATGATGTGGTCAATCATTGGAAACTGTTATCTTTTAGTGGTTTTCAATAGTCAGACCATTACAGCTGCAAACCTTGAAAATACTCTGTTCTGTTGTTCATTTAGGTGATCATGTTTAAATAATGATGAACCTAACCATAAGATGGCTGTAGTTAATGATCTGAAATCTTTATGTGAATGGACCAAAATATACTGTATTTAAGATCTCAGTTCCATAGTCCAAGCAACAGGGGTGGGAGGTAAAAGTCAATTTATTCTGGGTTTTAATGCCCTGTGGTACTTAACAAAATCATGTATGTTAGGAATGAAGCATAAAGCCAAGGGCCTGAGGTCTGGTAGAGAGACAATGTTGTGCATGTGGGACTGGATACCAGGAATTCCTGTTTTAATCCTGGTTCTGCCACTGTTTGTTCGGTGGAGGAGGAGAAGGCTGCATTTTCAGTAGTGGGTGAAGTGACTGGTGTGTGCCATAGATTCAAAAGATTTTCAGAGGGAAAGTGCTGTATAAATGTAAAATATTACCAGAGTATGCTGTCTCTGTGTAATCTTCATAGCTGACTCCATTTGCTTATTTAGAGTGTGACTGCCATACTATGAACCACTAACACCTTGCAAATGACCACCATTGACTCCTGAAAGGCAGAGCGTTTTCCTACATTTGTGCCACTCCATGGTTCCTCTCTAACTTCTTGTTCTTCACTCCATTATCACCCAATCTCTACCCCTTAGCCCAGTCCCTTGCAGTGCTTTGTTGGCTTGCCTATGGCTAATCGGTTGGGAGCACTTACACCATGACTGGCAGCATGTGTTACAAGAATCTCTTAGCTGTACAGAGAAACAAAACTAGCACAATGTATCTAATTGCTGACGAGGGGGGTGGGGCTGGGGGAGGAAACCACCTGTCTCCCAAAACATTGGCTCAGCAGTGGGTGAGGATTCAGTATAGGGCTTACGTCACATGGGTGATGGACCTAGGTTAAGGTCCCTGTCCAGCAGCAGGAGGGTCCGGGGAGCTGAGGGGGTGGCTCACTGTCAGTCAGTGGGGGGGGGGGTGCCCATCCTAGAGCTGCCTTCGGCCCTGGGGAGAGGCTGTGGCGAAGCGGGCTTCCCCTGCCTCCTGCAGCTGACAGGCGCCTCCTGAGCCAAACGCTGCAGCCCTGGGGAGGCAGCACGCGCGACAGGGGAGGCGGCGCTGACGCGCTGCGCGAGGCAGGTCCCGGGCTGTGCGCCGCGTTCATCCAACGACTACATCGCCCGGACTGCCTCGCGGCGGCGCCAGGGTGCCGCACATGCGCAGTGGGAGGGGGCCCGGCAGATCGGCGCTGCTGACGGCGATTGAACAGGTCGGTCTCTGGCGGCCGCAACGGGGAGGGGGCTGAGGCGGCGGACTGGGGGGCGCCCCCCTCCCGGCCGGGGGCAGCGGCGCAGGTGAGCCGGGCGGGCGGGGCTGAGGGAGCCGCAGGCGAGGAGCTCTGGGGCGGGCACAGGGGCTGGGGCGCCAGGCCGGGGGCTCCATCAGGCGGGACGCAGCGGGCGGGAATGGCCAGACGCGCCCGCCGCTGTGGGGGGGGGGACCCCCTGCCCTGCGAACCGGGCACGGCAGCCCCGCCTGCTGAAGCGCCGCCTGATGTGTCCACTCGCGCCCGTAGCCGCGGGCTGGGCAGCAGCGCCCTCTTCGCTGCCCGGCCGCCCCTCCGCTCCCCGGGGCCGGCTTGCCCACCGAGGCGCGCCTGTTGGCTCCGAGGGGCCGTTCCCATCCGTGGCGGTGCGCTCTGTACACACCCACATTCCGCTTCCGTCAGCTTCCTGCAGGTGCCAGCTGCAATTTGCAGTTGAGAGAATGGGCCCCGGGGGTACAAAGCCTGCCACGTGGGAAAACCAGATGGGGCTGTTTGAATGTGGCCACTTTGCCAAGGGCAGAAATGTTAACAGAACAGCTCTCCTGTGTCTCTAGACGACCCAAACCATTTTCGGGTAACAAGGGGAGGGATGGACCCTGGTCTGCTAGAAGGGTAGGCTTCTGCCCCACCTCTGTATTCATAACCCTTCTCTCACAGCTGAGGTGAATTAGGGGTGGTTCCTCCTCTACAGGCCCTAGGAAGATTCCATTCACCTAATCTGGTGACTCAGAAGCTGCACTGCAACTTTCTGACTCATTTTATACAAGGATTTATGATTGGATTTAATTAGGGGCATCCTCTTCTGCTTTCTGTCCATCTTTTCTTTTGGTACTTTACTCTTTTTTTCCTCCTTCTCTCTGCCTTATCCCTGTTCTGTTTTACTTCATTCCAACTAGACTAGAAGCTGCTTGTGAATTACAAGTATGCTACTGCTGTCCCTTGCTTGTTGCCAATACCCAGTGGTCAATTTCTTGGCCTTTTTGCCGCTAATCAGATCGTACCTGCCTTGTATTTTCACTTCTTCTCAGTCTCTATTGAGAGATGCTGAGAGGAGAGACTGACTCCTCTTCCATCTGGCGTAAATCCAGGGGAAAGTGAAGGTGGTAAGGGAAGAGAAGAAGCCATAAGATAACCGTAAACACAGCAATCGCCTCCAAATTTTGGACATGAGGGGGTGTAATACAACAAACCCTCTGAATTTCCAATCACATCAAAATCAGAGTGAAGGCAGGGAATTTATAATTTCTCATACAAGAATATATATATATGCAGAAGAGGGAACAACCATAATGTGAACAGGGCTTAATCTTTTGGCAGGGAGCATTTCTGGGGCCTATCAGAAGCAGCTTAAAGATCTATTAAGGCCACATGAGAAAAAACTGGAAAATTCTTGTCTTATGTTTATATTTCTCTCATTCTAATTCTTTAAGGCAGTGGTCCCCAACCTTTTGAGGTTGTCGGGCGCCCAGGGGCCCGGCCGTTCGCCCGCTGGGCGCCCGGGGGCCCGGGGCCAGCGATCCCCCCCTTCCAAGCGCCGCGCGCCCGGGGCCGGCGCTCACCATGTGTCATGTGCCCGGGGCCAGGCCAGCCCCGAGCACCTGGCGGGCGCATTCAAATGCCCCCGCGGGCGCCATGGCGCCCGCGGGCACTGTGTTGGGGACCACGGTTTTAAGGGGTGTTTGAATTTGAACAGACATTTTCTTGTGGTAGATTTAAACAGTCCTTTCCCTACTTATTTTTATGTAATGTCCTAGCACCCTACTTTGTCACATCACAATCATCCCCAGCACATCTTGTTCCAATATGTGGAGGGGGGAATTAAGTACCAAGTGTCTGAAGAAGTCAACCATCTTTTAATGCTAAAGAACCAGAGAAAATAAAAGGTACTGATGGAAGTGGAAACGACCAGTATTGTATGGTATATAGGATAGGTCTTAGGTGCCCTATGTGATTCTATCAGCCCAGAAGAAGCAATAGGATATACTCGTCATAACAGATTGTAACATTGCTTTTTACTGGATAATCTGGTTTCAAGAATAGTCTTTGGGCTGCCACAGACAATAGAGGGTTGAACAAGCCTCTGGATTTATTTAATCATATATTATCTATAGTGCCCTCAATGTGTTCAGCACTTTCAGAAAAGGATTGATTTCTGCCCCAAGGAACTCACAATCTAAGGACAGATAGAGTGAAGGTAGAGGGGAGGACTACAGCAAATAGAGTGGTTGATATGTTAATTGGCCATGTCCTACTAATACAAGTTTACATTAACCCCCTTTTAAAAATATTAGAATATATAAATTATTGCCCATTGGCATCAGATTAAGAGTGGGTTTTTGCAGTGTCAGAAGATTCCAGAGTATGGAGTACTCAGGAGGTTACTTCTCTGGATTGTATCTTCTGCAAATGAATGGAGGGCTTTCATCTACAAGACTGTTAATCTGGCACTTCTCATCAAAAACTGGAAGGAAAACAGTTGAGGTTAAAAAAAATCTTTGATTTTTTTTTTTGAATTTGTTCCTCCATGAGAAAACACATGGAGCAACAAAGCTAAGATAACAGTTACGTGTGGTAGATCATCAAACTTTTCTGCAGCTGTAAATCACTTGTTAGAGTCAAGAATATCACTTGTTAGAGTCACTTTTTACTTGATATTCTTGACTTGTTAGAGTCAATATGGTGTAATATTGCTCAGTTGTTCAGGTGCATTATGGAGACTTTACACTCTCCTTGGCAACACAGGGAATTGGCCTTTTCAGACTGGATAGCTGACAAGATAGACAAGTGCTCTGATCAAATGCAGCAAGTCCTGTGTTCTTGAATACCACATGTTAGAACTCTGGTTTGTGAAGTTGTCCTTAACACCAGTATCTGTTTCTGTTTAAATATCTACCTTCCTGCTGCCATAAAACAAGAGAATCCTCCCTTTGTGCCTTCCATCAGACCCGCTAAAATGAGGCAGAATCATCTCATCCAAAGTAACCACCAGTGATTAGTATTCAGTGTAAGCTGTATGCTTGTGTGGCCACTCAGGAGAAATTCAAATGTCATCCAGCTGATTAGCAGAGCATACACAACTAGATTTCTCTTGGTGGTGCACATTTGCAAATGCCTTCGTGCACATAAAAATTTGTTCTGCACAGGGATGGAAAAGACTAGAGGGAACGTTGCCAAGAACTCTAGACCAGTGGTTCCCAAACTTTTTGGCATCATGCCCCCTTTTTGATTTTTGAACACCCCCTCCCCGTTCCCCCATAACAGCAAAGCTTGTTGAGCAAAAAAAAAAGGAACTGACCGGAATGGAAAAACAAAAATAGTGGGGTGGGGCTTAAAAGGGAGGAGTTGGGTCGCCTCACACCTCCCCTGGAATTTCTTCACGCCCCTCACTTTGGGAACCCATGCTCTACACAGTGGCGCTGAAACTATTTTTAGGATAGGCATGCTAAGATGTGTCCCAATACACACACCTATTCACATTCATCACCATCTCAGGTTGGGGTCACACCTTAGGGTTGTCAACTCTCTTGGACCAGACGCCATTGCAGAAAATGGCATCTGGTCGGGCAGAATTGACAACCTAGCTACAGCTAGTGGCAGCTATGAAGACCCAGGCTGACAGTGGGACCTTGACTGATAATAGAGCCTCCAGGGCTGGTGGCCTGGATCTGGGAGATGACAGGCTGCAGAGTCCACAGGGACAGCGAACAGCAGAATCCTGGAGGGGCTGCTTGGAGGCCTGGAACTGTGGCTTATGGATCTGCAGTGGAGGACGCCCCTAGGCACCAAATCTGGGGGTGCTGCAGCACCCTTCCACTGCATTCCCACTTCCCATGTCTGTGCCTCCAGAGGAAGGGAAATACATATTCCTCAGTTCTCCACACCAGTGCTGTTGACAACAGCAGGCAAAGGAGCGAAGGGAGTATTGGTTCTGACATCTGTCTGTCTGTTTCAGATGAAGTGTTATGTCTGCTCATTCTGAAACACAATAGTTGACGATGGCAGTGCAGTAATCTGGCTATTTAGAAAGTATCCCCTAGGAAAGATGAAAATAGACTTCTATGTCTTCTGAGACTTGCAAAGAAGATACCGCAAGTATAAATGATCTGGGACGTGGCTTCCTATGACAGCACTACTGAGTCTATCGGTCCCAAATCTTCCCCCTGGCAGTGTCTAGTTCCTGATTGTTTTCTCCACTTGTTTCTCAAGTAATCAGAATGTAGCCTGCCATACATACAAAGTTCTAGTAGGTAGAAACCCCACATTTCCAGGGGCATGAAATACTATTATTCTTTTGTCATTCATTTCTTATACCACTATAACCATAAATAGTCCTAACATAGGTCAGTTTCTTTAAGAATATGTATAAAGTTATTCATTTTCAAGTTCTGGGCCTAAGTAGTTTAAAATGTGGCATGGGTTGTAGAGGAGCATTCCTAACCATTCCTGGACAGTGGTCTGGGTGAAAGTAGCCATATTGTGAAGGGATGTCACATTCTTAAATTTTAAAAAAGCAGAGTTCTGAAAGGAGTCATCTGACTACGGCCCTGAATGCATCTCTTAAATTGCAACTCTGCTCAGCAGAGTGATATTCATCAGATCTGCTGCTTGTGTTTATTCAGGCTCACATTTGTGGAATCTAGGGTGCGTCTATACTACAGGGTTTTGTCGACAAAAGTGGACTTTTGTCGACAAAACTATACCTGCGTCCACACTACCGCTGAGTTCTGTCGACATAACGTCAACAGAACTCAGCAGTTTTGTCGACGCTGGTAAACCTCATTTTACGAGGCATAACGCCTTCTGTCGACAGAGTTTCTGTCGACAGAAGGTGTTATTGCATGTAAACTGTCCTTTGCGTCCACACTACCATGTCGACAAAGCAGCTTGCTTTGTCGACAGAACTGAATGTAGTGTAGACGCTCTTTGTCGACAGAAGCCTGTAGTCTAGACGTACCCCTAGTGTTGCCTTTTGCCCTTGTTAGCACTGCAGAGTTAATAGAGTGAGTTTGATCTGTTTTTCATTGTGTATTATTAACAGATTTACAAGTCCAGTCAGTTAAACCTGTGCAAACCCATCAGAGGCCATGAGAAGGTACAGATATCACTAAGTCCATAATTTGACCTATAGGACATTTTATTACTGGTGATCTTAGGTGAGCAAAATAAAACCCAGTTTTGCTCTTGTGTCTCAGGGTGAGTTGAAAGGACTAGCGGGAAAAATAATATCTTATAAACTGTGCACGCTCTCTTTGGAAACTGTTAAGTGATAATCATCCTGAAACTGTGGGGCTGAAGAGAGGCTGCTGGGGTCAGAGCTGCTGAACTAAGGTTGCCTAGCCACAGACAGTCTGGGTGTGACATTGTGTGCGGTCCTGCAGCCCCCGCTACATCAACCTGGGTTACTACTTGCAGGGTAACCCAAACACAATCCTGAACATTCCCAAAATTAAATAAACATCAGATGGTCTAGTAGCATTTTATTGATTAACAAAACATGTAGATGGTATCATGAGCTTTTGTGGGCACAAAATTGTATGCTCTGCAATGTCCAGCCCTCTTCAGATAGAGAAATAATATGGTTTGTTTGCATCACAGCTTATTAATTTAACTGGATGTAAATATACCCTTCTTCTTAAACACAGTGCTGAGTTGATTTATGATAAAAATTAAATGCATTTAACAAAGTATATATAAAGATTAAACATATATAAAGAACGAAGATAGAAAACATTACAAGTAAAACAAAACATAATACACTTCTAAAGTCTAAAGCATAATCAGGCTTTGTTCAAGATGGTTTCTCCTGCCAGTTGCCATTCTATTCAGCCATGACTGAATTCCCATCAATCAGTACCTTCCATAGAAGTACAAGATGCTAGCTTCTTTTGTCTCTTTAAGTGAAAGATTTTTGCATAAGTTGATTTCACCTGTATTCAGTTCCAGAGACTTTAGCCCACCTTGGTTGAAGGAACCATTTTTTTCAGCTTGCAAGAGTTCTGGCCTCTTATGTCTGTCCAATGGTAGATGCCAACGATGGCTTTTCTATCCTTGCGTAATTATGTCTCCCAAAATCCAATGACTGTGCTGCAAAATGCGTTCTTCACTTGCTGTGTGTCTCTCATATTCCAGTCTTTGTAGACCACTAAACCTTTGAAATGGATTGTTAAAAAAAAATGAAACCCAGACTAAGCTCCTCTCTCCTGTTGGTTGTAGAAAAATAAGTCCCAACTACGACTTTGATGTTTAATTGGCTGAAAAAGCTCTCTGACTTTGCTGAAATTGGGAGGGGAAGTTTGGTGACTCCTTAACCAATAGTTATAAAACACTTGGTTACATTTTTGCAGTGGCATTTAATAAGGAAGGCCTTTGAAAACAGTCAGCATTGTGCTTCAAGATGTACTGGAGATGAATGGGAATCTGAACATAATTGTAGCTCTATTAACTGTAATTCCTAAAATGATTACTGGCTACATTTAGAGTAAAAGTTTTTTGAAAGGACAAGAAAAGGACTTTGCTAGGCCATATTTTGTCTATATTCTCCACGCACCTGTACATGCTGTAATGGTTTCACTCCCCCCTCCCCATGCTTTGTAAAATTGACTTATGGACACAAATATTGCATAACTCCAAGATGCTTTGGATAAAACACCTTGTAATCTATCAGTCTTAATGTCACAATCCCCTGGATCTTTATATCTTATTTTGGTTAATGTATCATTCTTGTATGTATAGTTAGAGATATGGAATGGTTTATGGATTTAAATGTGCAAATGAAAGTCATCACGGGGTGTTTCCCTCAATGTCTGGGTGATTGCCTGTAAACAGCCTCTTTAGTCCTTTAAGTCTTAGTAGTGGTGGTCTTAGGAAGGCATGTGATCACCCCAACTGGTAGGGTCTGACCAGGTAAAATTACATAGAAGGTAGGGGAGAGAACTCCCAAGTTCTCATCCAAAGTGGAATCTATAAAACAATGGGAAACTAGCTCTCCCTTTGGCTGGCATGTCACTCCCAAGAGAATGAGCCAGAGACCCTTAGGGAAAAAAGACCTTCCCTGGTTTGGAGGCTTAGCTAAAATAAGAACAGTTTTAGGGTAAGTTTGTACTGAGCTTTTAGTATTAGGACTAACTATGTGTGTTCTGTTGTTTAAATCTGTAATTTACGTTGCCTGTTTTTACTTGCAACCACTTAAATCCTACTGTTTGCATTTAATAAAACCACTTTCATAACAGTGTAAATTGTTACCTGGGGAAGCAATCAGTGTGTACATCCTCCTTTCATTATTAAAGGAGGTTTACCTGGATAATTTATTTGGGGTTCTGACCCCATTTGAGGAGTGGTTTCTGCTGAGCCCCAAACTGTATTTTCCTCAGACCTGAAAAGCTTCAGTACAGCCTCTCTCCGACTTACAAACTGGTTACGGACCAAGCAGTTGGTCGTAACTCGGTTTGTTTGTAAGGAGGACCCCATAGAGTTACATGCAACCGCGCTGTTCATAAGCACGGATCACATTCGTAACTCTGGGTCCGCCATTTACGACAGGTTTGGTCGTAACTGTGAATGGTTATAAGTCGACTGTTCGCAACTCGGGGACCAGCTGTTTCTATATTACTCATCGGGGGGGAAGGGGTGATCTCAGCCTGTGCCTTGGCTGAAGGAGATCAGGAGATCTGGCCCAACAGGACAGGGTGGTGAGAAACCCCAGAGAGCAAAGAGGCAAGTGTCAGTGGCTTTGTCAGCACTCTGGCCAGGAAGCACCCCCAAGAGTTCTTCTGTGACTGCACCTTGTAGCACATGCCACTTTTAATTTTAAACCATAGATATTTGTGAGTGCTTTGCCTATTTCGGTTCTTCTCTGAAGACCTCTGGGCATGCTTCTCCTTCCTCCCATCAAAGGCTCTCTCTCCAACCCAATGAAGAAAAGAGCAGCATGGGGCATTCTAGAGGGAAAAAGCACCTTAACTTACTAAGGTAAGTGGTCACAGCAAAATGGTGGACTATATTTCGTTCTTTTCCAAACAGGACAGTAAAATCTGAACCCACTCAGTTTTTCTATATAGGGATGGGTACCAACCAGTGTGGCAGCCCAACTTCACGGGTGATTAATCAGCCCAGGCAGTTAGAGGCTCAGGGGCTCCATGCTTGGAAGGAACACAGGTATCAACTAATCTCAGGCTTATCAACAGTTTTCTACTTCTCCAAGGGGTTGAAGGATGAGCCATCAGCACTGGCATCCCAGGGAGTCTGCAAATCCCTAGTCCAGGTTTCCTTTCACAGACCTGTCATTGTGATGAATGGGTGGGCTTTGCAGTCTTCCAGTTTAGGGACTGACAAATGATTTAGGCAGATGCTAGAGCCTCTTATGATTTGGTCTGGCCAGCATGTGTCTCCTGCACTGAGTCACTTGCCTGCTTTGGAGCCTGAAGATAAAATATCACTCCTTTTATTGTATTTTTAAATTAATCTTAAAGTGCAGTTCTGCTCTGAAAAATTACTCTGTTGGCATCCTGGACTTCCGTGTTCATTGTATCTCAGTGACTCCATAACAAGATGTAACAGTATATAATATTTTTAAAGTCTTTTTTTCTAAGTGCCAACCCAACCATGTCAAACTGTGATCTGAAAGTCAAGCTGAATTCATCCTGGCTATTGCAGTATGATCTGGCAACAAGATTCTGTCTTCTCTTACATTATTATATTCAAAGTGAATTGATGTTTGAATGTGGCCTTGCAACTGGAAATTTAATTAATCATACTGTTGCTTTTGCATGAACCAGGATGGGCTGAGTGATGAATCTTCAGGGCTTATAAACCTGTTTATTTTTCATGTTTTTATAATAAGACAACTGATGCACATAAGGAGCAGGTCTGTGGCATAAGATGTCATTTTGAATTAATTACATTTATGACCATAATTGCACTTTTGAAGAGGTGCATAAAAGTCTCTTGCAACTTTTATAGCTGACTCAGGCTAGAGGGAGACAGGGATTTTAAGTTTGCTTTTCTTTGGCTGTTCTTTATAGATCTTGTGTGATAGGAGGCACTGCAGGAAATAGAGGAGAGGTCTTATTTTCCCTCCCTTTTCCTCCTGCTGTAAACATGCAGCCTTCTTGATTCACAGTGATTTCAGTAATTGGAATAGTGATAGAAATGTAGCCGTGTTAGTCTGGGGTAGCTGAAGCAAAATGCAGGACAATGTGGCACTTTAAAGACTAACAAGATGGTTTATTAGATGATGAGCTTTCGTGGGCCAGACCCACTTCCAGTGTACTGGCATCATATTCTCAACAAACCACCATTTCTGTGTGCCCACTCACCCATATAGCTCTGCCATGAAACCCCAATTTTGACCTGGCACACCTCTAGCTATTCCAATCCAAGGATTCCTCTGGAGTATCAGCAAACTTTTGTAATGTCTTTTGAGATTAGGGATGTTAATGGTTAACCAGAAAGCTTTGCCTTTAGGTTGATTGGTACGGGCTTGAGCAGCCCCCCACCAGCATAGGTAGGGGGCTGCTCCAAGCAACCCCTGTTCAAGGCAGGAGGCCGCTCCGGCCTACCCTTGACTTCCCCCACTGCCACCCCCTGTTTACTGGTTAAATTTACGTTTAACTTTGTTAACCATTTAAATGGGATTTTACATCTTTAATTGAAATGCATGTAAGGAACAGAGATTAAGCAATTTAAACATTTAAGCAATTTTAACTCTTGCTCTAAATCACGGGGTTACCAGAGATAAAGTCAGGGTTAATCTGCTGTCATTACCTCATTCCTGTCCTTATACTGTATATACAGCAATCCAAAACACTGCTAGGTAGTAGGTTATAAACCTGACAGAGATGACTGGAATGAAGCAGCTCTACAAATAATCAAAACTGCTTAATCTAGATGTGATAATGGACGAGATCCATGTGATATTGTGCAGAGGTGTAAAAACTTGAGTGTCCACACTGCTGGAGTAGGACAGCACTTTGCATTACTTGTTACAGGCCTTCCCTGTACCTTGTTTTTTCTCCCAGGTGCGTGATATGCCTTCCTCGATCGCTATCTTAATTATGGTTGGGAGGAAAGCTCCGGTTCCACGGGCACTCACAGCAAATATTGACTTGAGGAGCAAATAGCGCTTGCAGATCCAAGATATGCTCCCACCTGATCGGAATGAGAAGGGGAGATGCAAGGGTGAGGATAGGAGTTGCTGTAGTCAATTTAATTTGGTGAATCCTAATTCAGACTCTAAAGCAAAAGCTTTTTATGAGAGTTGGAGAAGATAGATTAGATCAAATAAAGATTTTTCATCTGTCATTTCTATGAAGTTCAGTCTGGTTAATTGAAGGGACACTGTCAATATGTAACTTTAAAGTACAAACTGAAAGCACTTTCTGGTGCCACATCTGTCTCCAAGACCGCAGGCCAGGGCTACTCAACTTCGGAAGTTCCGGGGGCCACAGTGATTCTCACAGCACATGCCCGAGGGCCACAACTTAAGCGGGGTTGTATAGACATGCAAATATATACAAATAGCTTCTTTCACGCTGAGGGCATGAATACAAAGATTAAGGCAAGACTACACAACATGTAGGCCCCATTTCAGTCAGTTCTGCTGATATTAATAAAATGCATATTTACCCAATTTCCACCCATATGGCAGCACTTTTAATGAGCAATGATAGTCCAGGAATTTAAGTACTAAAACGTATATCAACAGAAGACCTTTATATTGTCTCAAAATTGTGGAGCATTTTCCCAGTGGAGGCCATATTCAAAGGATCCCACCTGCGGGCCACATGTTGAGCCCCGTGTAAGCCCAGACTGCACCGTGGTATGCAAACAAATGGGCCACGGGCCGCATGTGGCCCACAGGCTGCGTGTTGAGTAGCCCTGCCCTAGACCAATGTTTGTGCCTTTACAGTCATAATTTCCTATTTTCTGAAATGTTTTTCTTTCCTGCCATTGTATGAAAGACTGACCAAGAAGAGGGGAAACAATGGAACTAACTATATGCAAAGTGCAGTCAAATGCCCAAATAAAGCAAAAGTGGCATGGGTGTGGGGAAGGATATTTTTCCCTAGCTAACTTATTTCAATGGTAGATAGTGACATTATTTTTAACACTAGAAGATAAAAAAGTTGTTCCTGTGAGACATAACTTTTTGGCATATTATGTTGTTTTAACAATTTCCATTGATTGCTCTTTTTGGATTGTTACTGAAAATCTAGGGACTGCCTCCCAAATCAGATGAGACTAATTACCCAATTCGGAGGCAATAGGTAAGTATTAGAAAAAAGATTTTTAGCTAATTCAAAAGTATATAAAGCCTGAAATTACACTGAAAACAAAGATGCCACTTGCATATGTTTGGTCTCCCTCACTTGTTCATTTCTTACATGTGATATATCTATTAAATACACCTTTAGTTTTTGCCTCAGCACATCTCTGGTGTGCAAACTGTGCCGAGAGTATGTGCCCAAGCAAGCTGCCAGCTGAGGACTAGTTTCACACCTTCAGGGAGTGATGAACCAGAAGTGAAAAGTCCCAAGTACCTGGTAGTTAAGATCTCAGGTTGGCTGTATAAGGGAGATGTAATGGACCAGAAGGGCTGTTGGTGTCACTCTGCAAGGCGTAACTACACTGATGGAAGCCAGAGTGAGACTTTGGGTAGATCTATGATGCAAAGTATTCCCACATTAGTGAGTCTCGGAGTACAAGCCAACTGATTTCGGGTGTTACTGTGGGACCCAAAACAGCAGTGTAGGTGTTCCTGCTAGGCTGGAGCCCCAGCTCTGAGATAGGGATACAAGCAACTAGTCGACTATCTGATGAGCATAAGCTTATCAGATAGTTGACTAGTGATGCAACTAGTCGCTTCCCTCTTCTCCGCCCGCCCCTTGTTTCCTCTATCAAATGTAGGCAGCAGGGAGGGGGAGGGAAGCAGGAACTGGTGCTGAGGGGAGCTGGCTTAAATCAGTACCCCCCCAACACTGTCTCCGCAGGGGGCAGGGAACTAGAGGCACAGCAGGAAACAGTGTGAGTGGGGACTGCTTCAGTCCCCGCTTGTGCCATTTCTGCTATGATTCTGCTTTTGAAATGTACAAGAACCCAAGCGGGGCTCTTGTACATTTCAAAGGCTCAGGCGCTATAAGGAGCATGGGGCCAGTGAGGGAAGTCCCCACTGGCACCATGCTACCTGTACTGCTTCTGTTTTTGAAATGTACAAGAGTCCCACTGGGGCTCTTGTTCATTTCAAGGCTCAGGTGCGCAGGGCCAGTCCCCTGCTTATCCTGCCTTCCAAATGGGGGAGCCAGCTCCATCACTGGGGCAACTTGTGCTGGCTGTGGGGACACTGGCAGGGTGGGCAGGGCTCAAACACACAGTTATTAGCTCCCCAGGCCAATATGCCATCCCCTACGCCACTCCAGAGCCTACCTCCCCTCCCTACCTTCAGGGCATCCCTTATCCTGCCTCCCTAATGGGGGAACCAGCTCCATCTCTGGGGCAACGGTTCCATCTCACACGGCCCAGTCCCGCGCTGGCCCCTTGTTCTCTGCAGGGCTTCCGCTTTTGAACTGTAGCAGGAGCCCGGCATCGATCTTGCTACAGTTCAAAGGCAGAGGCACCCTTATAGACTAATCAAATTAACTATTTGATTAGTTAATTAATCTAAATTTAACATCCGTAATCTGAGATCTACCCCTCTTGCCAGGTTTCAGAGCCCAGGCTCTAGACTATGCAGGAATGTCAGCACTGCTGTTTGAGCACTGTAGTGTGAGCCTAAGTCAGTTCACCAAAGCTCTGAAACTTGCTGCCACAGGTGTGGTGGAGGTATTGGGCTTTTTTGTAGTGTAGATGTACCGTTAGTGCTTGTGGCATGCTACTGGTGTCGGGGCACTGAACCAAAATTAGACGGTATAAAGGCACTCAAGGTTACAGGGCAGATGGTGACAGAACACTACTGGTGGGAATATTGTGATGGGTGCAATCGCAGAGATCCCCATGAGACTGTCACCTGCCTATCAGATTCTCTGGTCTACCCCAGAAAAGTACTGAGTTGGGGTTACAGCCAGCAGCAGAGCAGCACAGATACTGAGAACAGCTCAGCTCTTTGAAGACTCAGTCACAAGGATTTGACGCAGCACCCAGGTTTACAGTCCCAGTGGACCAAACCCACAGATAAATCCATCTGACATTGCTTGAGGTTTATACGGAGTAAGTTCATAAGTTTTATCAATGAAAGAGAGATATGCACAGCTGTTGTTCCTCGCCCCTGCCAGCAGTTATTTACACTGGGTTTAATAATAAATGAATCAAAAAAGTTTTGTTGTTAAATATAAAAAGTAGGATTTAAGTGGTTGCAAGTGATAAGACAGATCAAAGTAAGTTACTAAGCTAAAATAAAACTGGCCAGCTAAGTTTAATACTGTAAGAAACTTGATACAAGAAATTTCTTATCAGTAGTTTTAATTGTCTTTTCTCACAAGATAGGCAATCTCCTAGCTTGAGCTCAATTAGGGATGTAAAATCCTGGTTAAAAAGTTCATTGATTAAATGGAATGTTAAACATTCCATTTAACCAGTTAACTGGGATCCCGTGGGCTGGGCACCTAGGGGGCTGCTCTGACTGGGCTGGGCTCACCAGTTTAACCAGTAACCCATTAAAATTCTTAGATTCAGTACTTCCCCCAGTTCAGTCTTAGATTTTTGAAGCAGTCATCTTGGTGGTAAGTAGGGGGTGTCTTGGTGCCTGGCATCTGGTCCTCCACTATTGTTTGGTTCCCTGCCTATAAACAGATTTTTCCCAAGGTGGGAATCCTTTGTGTTCATCTTCAATTCTCTCGCCACCATGGAAAAGTACCACATTCAAAATGTGTTCCATCATCAGGTGACCTAGCCATATGTTTTGGCAAGACCAACCATATCCCAGGTTTACAGGAAAAACGTGACTATTCACAGCTCTCCGGTGATAGGTTACATGCCACATTTTACATAAAGCATATTCAAGTCAGGCATATTCATAGTGAAAAATTATGTTTCCATAAAACTGGGGGTTTAACATTACAGAAGTTCCCCAGAACATCACAGGGGACTTCCATATTATTTAATTATATCCATTGATATTCTAGCAATATGCTGTTTTTTGGTGTTGTCATCTTGTGTCATCTTGAGCTGTAGTACCAAAATGTCAAGATTCTGGAAATTGACATTTTGTATGGGAATTGACCTCAAATGGGAAAGTGAGTGTTAAGTAAAAACTGGATTTGATTTGAAAGCTTGAATGGATATAATTTCTTGTGCTCTTTGCTTATATTGTGGCTAATGGAAGAGCATGTACAAATTGCATGTGGTTAACTTGGCTGCACTAGTGAATGTGTGTGTTGAACAAATGCTGCAAGAGTTCTTGTTTTGTACACTACTCATGTATAGAGATTATTTTATGGACTTTTGTGTACAGAGCAGTCATATCATGACGAGAAAATTGTGTATTTGAGGTAATAAAAAAATTGTATGGGAAAGATTTTCAGACATGTTCATCATCTACAGGTTCCACTGGGTGTAATTAGAACTGGGGTGCTCAGCACTATTGACAGTCCCACCTATATGAGAAATAGCATGCGATCATGCAAGGGCTGTCAGAACACAGATGTTTAAGGGTCACAGTTAAGGTTGTATAGAGAGTATCCTAACTTTGGGATGTTGACCTGGCAGCCATGACTTTTTCTCTTTTCTTTAAAGTTAGTTAATCACTGTACTTTTCCTGTAACTAATTTTCTAGTAAGATTCTCTGTATTTTTAATATCCCGTTACTTCTCTCTAAAATGCAAGGGGCTTCATAATGCTCAAATTATGTAATCATTTTGCTCTTGAAAATGAGAACGCTCATCCTATGATCTCTTCACTGGCTTCTGTACCATCCGTCTTTCAGCTCATCCATTGTTATTTCAACTGGCTTTGGGTTCATCCTCTGTCCCTTTCCTTGGCTTTCTGTCCATCTCTGAAATCCATTTAAAATTGCACCTCCTGGTTTTGTAAAAGCTGGAAATTCCTTCAGGGAGGGGTGTAGAGACCCTTTCCTTGGAAATGGGGGTGGGGGCTGCTTTGGTCCAACATCAGTTAGTCAAGGGAGCATACTTGTGGTATGGGGCCATAGGGAATATGTAGAGCAGAGGTTAACATAGGTCATAAGAACAGCCAAAGATCCAGCTAGCCTAGTATCCTGTCTTCTGACAGTGGCCAACCAGTTGCCCCAGAAGGAGTGAACAGAACAGGGAATCAAGTGATCCCTCTCCTGTTACATTGACCTTTCTCCTCCAGCATGCACCCAGTCTCCAATGAGTGCTTGATGTGCCCCAGAATCCTATGCTCCAGTTCCTGTGACATTTTACTGGGGCAAGGTGTGCACTGAATTAGTGTTTTAATCTCTAAAGCACTCTGGTGTTGTGAATGTTTTTTGTAATACTACTACTAGGATTCATTGAGATCAGGTATATGGTTTAAGGGTGTCCCTAGCAGCTATTTGGATGGGTCAGATGAGCAGCTGTGCTTAGAGAATGGAGTTGTCCTCCCAAGAGAACTGCTGGATCCCCCTCTGAGATTAGCTGGTGTGGAGAAGTTTTTGCCCCACTTCAATCCTTGGACAGGTTCCATTTTGCTGACTCCCCAAGCAGCAGCTCACAGCATCTGCCTGCCTTCCTGGCATGATTCATCCACCTCTGCCCTGGCCTCTGAGGTCCCTGGTGCTGACAGGCCAGCAGCAGGGGTTGCATGTGTCTTTCCCCAGCCAGGTCCCAGATGACTGCTTTCAGGAAGGTTTCCATAGCAACTGAAGACAGGAAAAACCTGCCCATCAAGTTCAGCTCTTTAATATCCAGTCCTTGTTTAGGGAGCGGTTTAGGCAGGAGGAGCAGATGTGGTGATCAGGTGATTGGCTGGGGGTGGGGAGAGACACTGATAGAAAGGAGTGGTTTTGAGCAAGGAAATGTATTGTTTCTGTGTGACTGCACTGTGTTGAGGAAGGGACCCAACGCAGCAGGCCTCTCCCCCCTCCATTCATTCACTAGCAGGCTGGATAATTAACTTGGCTTCAGTTCACTTTCTCCTCCATAGCTGTGCCCAACCCACTGAGCTGGCCCCTCACTAACATGCAGGTGATGAGCTGTGTGCAGAGTCTGGGACAGAGAATAGCAACATTTGTAAAATGCTCCCCACTCAAGTGCTTGAGACGCTGGCCGTAATTCAGAGAATGTAATGTAAATTACAGGGAAACTCTGAAATCCATTTAAAATTGCACCTCCTGGTTTTGTAAAAGCTGGAAGTTCCTTGAGGGAGGGGCATAGAGACCCTTTCCTTGGAAGTGGTGTTGGCTGCTTTGGTCCAACATCAGTTAGTCAAGGGAGCATACATGTGGTATGGGGCCATAGGATAATTTTCTCTCTTGGTATTTGCACCTCCCCATCAACTGCTGGGAGTGAGCCACATCTACCCTGACTGAATTGGCTTTAACACTGTTCCTATACTTGATAAGTCACTCCCTTTTGCTATGCTAGTACATATACCGTTGCCTCTGTGATTTCCATTCCTTGCATCTGCCAAGTGTTTTTTTTTCCCGCAAGAGCTTATGCCCGAATATATCTGTTAGTTTTTAAGCTGCCACAGGACTCCTTGCTATTTTTAAAGCTTTTCCTTTAATTCCTGATGTATTCCTCCAGTCTTGAATCATGCTCTAAATTCCTTCCAGTTTATATTTTCTTAGTTCCCACAAGTGTGAAAACAGGATCCTGATTGTGATGTAAAAGTAAACAGCTTCTATGGTGAAAAGCAACTTGATTTTTGACATTTTTTCCCCTTTTTTTACTTGATTTTAGTATCACAAGCATAGTGGCCTTTTTGTAAATAAATTGTTTTGCCTTGGTTGGGTCCTTTTGTCTCACAGATCAGAAAGGAATTTCCTTCAGGCCACATGGATAAGTCTTGAGTTGAGAGGATTTCATCTTCCTGTGGAAAATTGGGGGGTGGCTGTTCATTAGGAGCAGCTGGAACACAGTTGATCTCAAGTGTTGAATAAATACTCTCATGATCACTTCTGTTTTTTCTACCTATTTTTTTTTTCTTGCAGTAGAACAGTGACCTGAGACTTTTTGGAGGGCAATCTGCCTAGGGCTATAGACAGCCCTCCATCACGCACACTGCTCCAGCACCATGTCAGGTAAGCAGAGGATGCCAGACCTTGGGACATATTTTCCTGCCTGCATCTGAAGTTTGGGCCAGCAAAATAAAGAAGGTAGAAATAGCCTTTTTGTTAAGACCAAAGCAGACTGTGAGGAGCTTCAAAATCCCTGGCAGTAGGTACCTGATGTTGCCCTTTGTGACATAGTGGGGGGTAACTGGTAGAACAAGCTATCTCCCTGTCCCATCAGCTACTCGTCTGGGCCGTGGTACAGACAGCAGCCAGTGGGGGTTACCCACAGCCCAAGCCTAGCAACCAGCAAGGTACCCACACTACGTCACACCCTTATGTGCCATTACTCGGTAATTAAAATTTCTGAAATGCTGGTATAAAAAGCTTGCCACAAGCTCCATCGTAGAGGTGGCTTCCTTTGAGTGGGAGTGACACATGTTAGTTTGAGTTTCCAAGAGATGAAAGATGCTGTGTTGGTGATGAGGGTCATATAAATATCTAGATTCCAAAGATCAGTAGTAGTGAGCTGACATCTCACTGAATTTGTCTGCAGTATTGTGTGCTATTTAATATCCGTTACGCTGTTTTTTGTTCTTAATTTGTTTGTTGATCCCTTTGTATTTAGGAAACTACACCCCCTCTGCTGGGGGTCCCTTCTCAGCTCTAACCCCCAGCATCTGGCCACAGGAGATCCTGGCAAAATACACCCAGGTACAGTTGGGAGAGGGAATGGAACACCGTATGTTTGCTTTTTTCAATTTATTGGTAGAGTAATGTGAAATGCTACTGCTGATGTACTGAACTCTTCATGCTGCAGAGAAGGCACAGACTTTCTTTTTTCCCCAAAAGCTGTTCTGTGTAGCAAGGTAACATTTGAACTCTGCGCGTTTGCAACTGCAAACATCTGGGACTTACTGGTTAAACCCATTTTTTGGAAGTGAGTGTAGTGCTGAAGGGATACCCAGAGCCTGAAGAAACCTGTGTGGAGTCTTTCTCTGCACTTTTGCAGCTATCGCACAGTTGTGAAAGTGGTGACATTTTACAATGCAGAGAAGAGTCTTTCTAACCATCCACCAGATAGTCATGGTTTCCACAGCCCTGTGTGGATTAATGCATCATAGTGATGTAAGCAACTAGTCAACTAGTTGATAAGCAAATGCTTATCGGATAGTCGATTAGTGACTCAACTAGTTGCTTTCAGCTTCCCTTGCTGCCTCTATCAGAGAGAGACTGCAAGGGGGGAAGCAGGATCCGGTGCTGGAGGGAGCCGACTTAAAAGCTGGTTCCCCCCAGCACCCTCTCTGTGGGGAGAAGGGGCAGGGGCACAGTGGGAAACTGGTGGTGCTTCCACCTCTGAAATCGAGCAAGATCAGGGCTCTTGTTTCATTTCAAAAGCAGAAGCACTGCAGGGAACCTGGGGTGAGCTGGGGACTCAAACAGTCCCCCTCTCCCTGCTTTTGAAATGTACAAGAGCCCCAGAAGGGAACTGTTTGAGTTCCCCGCTAGCCCCATGCTCCCAGCGCTTTGCTTCTGAAATGCAAAATAGCCCTCCTGGGGCTCTTGTACATTTCAAAAGCAGGGAGTATGAAGCCAGCAGGGGACTGCTTGAGTCGCCACTGGCTGTGCTCCCACAACACTTCTGCCTTTGAAATGTCGCAGGAGCCAGAGGCGCCCTTATCGACTAATCAAATAGTCGATGCAAATTACATCAACTATTTGATTAGTTGAGTCATCTAAATTTAACATCCTTAATGCATCAGAGGAGAAGCTAAACCAGAGCATCTTATCCAGGGTGTGGAGGTTTAAGGGAATTAGTGTAGAGCTTTGTAACCTGCCAGTAGTGTTTATTAAAGGCAAGTGTGTCATGGAGCCTAGTGGGATGGCCCTCTGAACCTGTTTCTCAGAAACCCGTACAATGAAAGAGGAAGTGTATCTATGGCACTACCTGTGTGCCTTAGAGGACACACACACGAGGAGCTTGGTTAGGGGTTTGTGACAGGTTGAGTCACAATAGTCCTCTCGGGGTTGTCAACCCATTCTGCTGATCAAGCCACTGATGCCTGTCTTCCTGCTTTCTGGGGCTCCCCACCACCCTGCCCTGCTGTGCCAGAAACTCTGATCTCCCCCAGCCAAGGCAAAGAGTTGGGGTTACCACCCCCAGCAGAGTAACACAGACACTGAACCAGCTCAGTTTTGGAAGGTCTCAGCTATAAGGCCATTGATAGCACACACAAACCCAGCCCCCAAAAGGGACCAAACCCCCAGATAACTCCATCTTGCTCTGTGTAAAAGGTTTACTGAGAACGCTCATAAGGTCATCCCTTTTTATGCACAGAGTTTATTCTCCCCACACTCACATATACCAGGTAACAGTTATTTACGTTGGGCTTGATAATAAACAAAAGTGTTTTTTTAAATATAAAAAGTAGGATTTAAGTGGTTGCAAACGAAAACAGACAGATCAAAGTAAATTACTAAGCCAAAATAAATAGAATATTCTAGGTAATCCTAATACACTGAAAGATTGTTTTATATATATAATATAATAAATCTCACCTCAGTCCTTATCTCAGATGCAATTCTTCACAAGCCAGAGTTGATCTTCTCTCTCTGGCCTGAATCTATAGCTCTCTGGCTGTGTCCAGACTCAGGTTTTTTTTCTGAAAAAGTAGCCTTTTTCCGAAAAAACTTCACCTGCGTCTAGACTGCAGCCGTGTTTTTTCGAAATTAAATCGAAAGAACGCGGCTTTTCTTTCGACGGTGGTAAACCTCATTTTACGAGGAAGAACGACTTTTTTCGAAAGTGTTCTTTTGAAAAAAGGCGTTCTTGAATGCAAACAGGGGTTTTTCAAAAGAGAGCATCCAGACTGCCTTTCGAAAAAGCGGCTTGCTTTTTCGAAAGTTCCTCTTGCAGTCTAGACGCTCTTTTTCGAAAGAGGCTTTTTCAAAAGTATCTTTCGAAAAAGTCTCTTTCGAAAGAGGCTTGCAGTCTAGACATAGCCTCTGTGTCTTTAGAGTTCTTTTTTTTTCAGGTTTCTTTCTGTATATCCTCTTAAGGTGAGGAGGCAAATTCAAAAGCCGTCTGACGTCAAGACTGATTACTTTCCATTCCTTAAATAGATTCTCTGTCTCTTCTGGCCCCCCCCCCCCCCCCCCTCCCGGGTGGGAACTCTTAGTTTAGTTTCCCCATCCCCATGGGAAAATACCAACTTCAAGATGGATTTCAGTACCGGATGATATGGTCATATGTCTTTCTAGGAACAACCACAGTTTGGGCTTACAGGAAAAACAAAACCATTCACAGGTCTTTGACTTGATCATCTAGCAATTAAGTTCCTAAAGTATCACTGATGGCTTTTACTAGAACACTTGGATTAATAAAACAGGTTCCCACTTAATATTTCTAACTTCACATACAAGAAAGATACATGCACTCTAATAGGAGGTACAGATTCAGTGGATTACAACTTTTAAAATAATACGTCATATGATGTACTTTTTGCATAAAGCATCTTTGAGTAATGCATATGCTTATTCATAAGCCAATTTTTATAAAACTTGAGGTAGCCCCATGACAGGATTAGCTGTTGCCAGTTTGTGCTGTGAGAGGATACAAAAGTGGCAGTGTTAGGAGTGCACATGCAGGCAATTGTTAGGAGTTGATTGGGTTAGTCCAGTGGTCCCCAACATGGTACCCGCGGGTGCCATAGCGACTGTCGGGGCACTTATGTGCACCCGCCGAGTGATCAGGGTTGGCCCAAGCCATTCTTGCACCCCGGGTGCGTGCGTGTGCGCCGGCCCCGGCTGCGTGCGTGTGCGCGGCGCTGGCCCCGAACACATGGCGCGCAGCCCTGGGTGCGCGGCGCACACATGACCCCACCCCTGCATGCGTGGCGCATGCGCAGCCCCACCCTCAGGTGCCCAGCAGCCCCAAAAGGTTGGGGACCACTGGGTTAGGCTTTGTCTACATGTAGGATTAGCCCTGATTCCAGCCACCAGCAGAGCTGTACCTGTGGCAGCCCTGGAACAGGGGTTCCTAAATGGTGGTATGCATATCCCTGGGTGCATGTGAGAAATTATGCAATAGTGGGTTTTATTTATTAATTTTATATATTGCATTTTCAAAATAGTCTACTCAGATGAAGCTTTAAAACAAAGCTCTCACCTCCAGTCACTGTAGAGTGCAGGTTCAGTTGCCCAGCAACTGAGCTCAGAACTTAGGGTGTGCTTTTTGGCTGTATATGTCACACAATAACTATATCTGAATGTAACAGGGAAATATGGACAGATGGCTAACAGTGGGTAATGTTACGAACACACATAGTATCAGTGATGAGAAGGGTAGGGTCTCATGTGCAGCAGGTAGATCTGGAAGTGGGTGCACAATATGAAAAGTTTGGGGACCTCTGCTGTAAACAAGGAAATCTGGTGTTTGTGCTGTGGAGCTGAAAGAACCAGAGGCAGGCTAAGCTGCTGGAGCCTGCCTATACCAACAATTTGCGCTGTTGCAGCCGCACAGGTGGCTGGAATTGAGATGGAGTCTTGGAGGGGAGTTCTGCTTTGTGAGTAGTATTAGAGGTGCGCACACACAGAATTTTAAAGGATTAACCACGTTAAAACCTTTTTTATTTGCAACCCCCCAGGGCCAGGAAAATTTTGGTTGGGGAAAAAAAAGGGGGGGGAGCACTGGGAGCATTTTGTTGCGGCCCCTTTAATTTAAAGCGCTGGTCCACTCCCCCCACTGCGCATACGTTGGGCACCGAGCCAGGAAAACAAAATGGTGGCCAGCCTGGCACTGCAACCCCCCAGAAAGACAGGGTTGTGCACTGCTGTGTTAGAGGAGCAACCATAGGGGAGACTGGTAGGGAGCATTCCCAGGAATTTTTCGCATGGGGATTGTCTCAGAATAGTGATCAGATCCACTGTCTCTCCCAAGCAGATGCTATGGCTCCTCACCATAATGTGACATGGGTGGGAAATCAAAGCAGAATCTATTGAAAAGAAGCCAAATCCCTTTTCTCAGTGTGTAGCAGGACTAGGTGCATGTAATTTGCCTGTTGAACAAGGCAGTGTGGTGCAGCAGGGGAATGAGGGTCTGACTCTGCATTCCAGGAGCTGGGAATGCTCCTCCCTTGGTGCCCCATCTGTGGTTGAATGTTGGAAATCAGTGCGACCTCTACTTTCTACCTCTCATGCCCCCAGAAAGAAGAGTTGGTGGAGCAGCCAGAATTCCGGTATGATGAATTTGGCTTCCGAGTGGATAAGGAAGGTAAGACTGCTGCATCTGCTTTCTGGCACCATTCTGACCTTGTGGCACAGCATATAATAGGATCTCCCTTCCACTCTGTTCTCAGCACCATCCTGACTCCGGTTTTCTAGAGGCATGCTTTAAGTGTTGGCCGTGGAACATGAGGCCTAAAATGCTGGAGCCTTGGCCCAGCATAATCTCTGACCCCTTTGCCACACACAAGGCAGTGAGGAAGGGGTGTTTCACTAGTGCATTGTTGCTTGCAGGAATGAGAGGAACAGCTGTTGCAATTCACTGAGCAATATGTGCTGTGGTAAGTAGCAGTGTAGCTTTTCAGCAGTCCAATGCAGAGGCACCTACAGTATATGCAGTGAAAACTCAATGGCCTTTTAAATCTTCTATCAAAGCACCTAGGGTTCCCATTCCAAGGTGGGCTACTGTGATAGGTTACTCTGCCTGTCCAGCTGATGAGAAATCCCCTGTCATCTTGGCCAAGAGTGCCTAAATAGGAATAAACAACGAGAAGTCCTGTGGTACCTTATAGACTAACAGATTTATTGGAGCATAAGCTTTCACGGGCAAAGACCCACTTTATCTGATGCAGATTCAGACTAACCCGGCTATCTGATAAATAGGGATAGAACCAACAACCTGCTTTAAATGTACACCTTGCAAGTTGAGAGGGCCAAAGAGAAATGGTTTAAATGGCTAGAGAACCCACACAGCTGGGAATTAATCATGGGAGCCAGCTCCAATGGCTAAAGAAATGGGGAGGGGGAGTGGCCCACCATGGGAAGATTTCTGGTCACTGTCTGAGGAGACATCACATTGCATGGCTGTACCTGGGAAAGGGAAAACTGATTTGCACAAGAATAGCTCCCTGGAAAAGACAGGAGGAGGCTATTTTCTCTGTCAGCGTTTCTCAAACTTTCCAACTATTGTATTCCTTTCAGGCCTCAGATTTGTCTTCACAACAGTTAAAAACTACTTGGTTTCCAAAATCAGAAAATACGGAAGTGTTACAGTCACACTATTACTGGAAAATGACCGACTTTCTCATTTTTGTCTTATAAAATAAATGGATTCGAATATAAATATTATACTTGCATTTCATTGACTAGAATATGGAGCAGTATAAGCAAGTCCTATGAACTTTTAGTTTGTACAGCTTGGACCTCCCTTCTCTGGCACTCTCAGGACCTGACTGGTCCCAAATGAAGGAATTTGCCAGACCAGAAGAGGTACCCTGCCACTCCTCCTCCCAGCCCCTTCACTCACTCTGCTCCGGCCCTGTGCCGTCACGCTCCTGCAACTAGGCTCCTGACCCAGGGCTCTCTGCTTCAAGAACATCCATGGTCCTGCCAGACCTCAGATGTTTCCAGACCAGAGAGTGCGAGTTTAGGGAGGTGCAGTCTGTTCTGATTTCACTAGTACTTTTTATGTAGCCTGTTGTAAAACTTGTCAAATATCTAGGTAAGCTGATGTACCCCTGGAAGACTTCTGAGTACTTTCGAGGGTTCTGTGGTTGAGAACCCACACTTGAAAACCATTGTTTTATGTGCTAATGTGGGGGTGCACATGCATGCCTTGCATGCTGTAGTGAGCACTGTGGACTGGCACCCCAGGGTCAGAGATACAGGTATGTGGCAAAGGGAGCAGCTGTCCCTCCAGAGCAGTGTTTCTTAAACTGTGTTCCGCGGCACACCGCTGTGTCACGAGCCAGTCGGAGGTGTGGTGTGGTGTGGTGTGGAGAACAGAATTCAAAATGGTTGCCCTTAAAGGGGCAGGTGACTTTTTTTCCCTCAATAAAATCCTTGGTGTTCCTCATTTAAAAAAAAAAATTGTTTGCTGTTCCTCGGTCTTAAAAAGTTTAAGAAAACACTGCTCCAGAGCCTATTCTAGAATCATGAACATGAACATTAATGACAGAGGGACCATTCTGGTCTGTGAGCTCCTCCAAGCGCCAGCCACAGAACCTCACCCTGTAATTTATGCATCAAGTTCCTATCCTGTGGTTGAGCCAAAACATATATTTTAGAAAGCCAGTTTTGACTGAAGAATGCCTTTAATGGCGAATCTACAACTTCCCTTCCAAAGTTTCATGAATGGTTAGTTAACCTCTTTGTTACAAGTTTGCACCTTATTTCTATCCTGAACTTATCTACCTTCAGCTTCCAGCTATTGGCTCTCGCTGTGCCTTTGTCTGGTAAACACAAAGGTACAAAACCCCATGGGGCAGTCGCTGCCAGGCTCTCATTTAACTTCGATGTCCTGCTCTTTGTCTGGCTCAGGTTTTGAATAGGCACACACGAGTCCCAGTCTCCTATGTCATGAGGTTTGCTTGTGACCACACAAGTGGTGCTGGGTGAAGAACCCAGCTGTGCTGTGATGCAAGGCACGTGCATCTTAATCACCAGGGCTGCTACCACACACGTCCTCCTTTCCCCCAAAAGCAGAGGCTCAGACATTTTTGCATGGCATTTTCTAGATACAGAAAACAGCTCTCCCCATTTCTGTCTGTCACTTGTCCCTGCCTTGTCTGTTTCTTCATCGCCTCTGCTTTCCCCTTTCTCTTGCTGCAGACGGTGCTGAGCCGAACTCCAGCAAGCTGCTAGGGATTCCGCTGACAGAGGAGCCACAGCAGAGGCTGAAATGGCAGGCCCACCTGGAATTCACGCACAACCATGACGTGGGAGACCTCACCTGGGACAAAATTGAGGTCACACTGCCGCGTTCGGAAAAGCTGCGCTCACTGGTGCTGGCTGGCATCCCACACAGCATGAGGCCTCAGGTGAGGCCCAGGTGCACAGTCATGAGAAAGGGAAGCAGGGAGAATGAGACACCACCTCCTGTTGGTTTCATTTCTTGTGGTTGTGCTTTTTCTGCTCTCAACCCTTTCTTTTCATGTCCCTGATTCTCCAGCTGTGGATGCGTCTCTCTGGGGCCCTGCAAAAGAAGAGGAATTCAGAAATGTCCTACCGAGACATTGTGAAAAACAGCTCTAATGACGAAACAATCTCTTCCAAACAGGTTGGGAGCTGCCTGATGTCCACACTCTAGTGCCTGGGATGCAAACATGGGTGATCTGTTTCATAGGGAGGATGAGAAATTTGCTTAGCATCCGCAGGTATTGATAAGGGGGAGGGGAGAGTTGGGCTGTGCTACTCATTATTCTGGATGGATATATTTTTCTCTTCCTGTATTAGAAAGGTGGTTTGAAGGGCTCAATTTGCTTTCCCAAGAGGGGAGGGGAAAAGATTTAGTGAGCCTCCACATTGCCCTCAGGCTGTGATATATTTTGTACATGGAGCAAACAACTCTGCTGTGGACATATGTATGTGAATCATGCCCAAGTACAAGCACTGACCAACATACTAACACATTCAACCAACACGCCTAAACTCACCAAGCTGTTGGGATAACAAACCAAAATCATCTGACGGAGAGAGGGAGGGACTGAACAGTTCAGGGGATTTGGCCTGAGATATGGAGCCTTTACACAATCACCAGCTGAAGACAAGCCCAGGTCCTTGCCCTCTGATGATGGTTTGGTGGCCTGCCTGAATCTGGCAAGGTGGGGTGGCCTCACTCCAGATCCCAGTGGATAAATATCCATTTCACATCTGCATCCACACAGACAGCACTAATCAGTCACCTTTCTGCCATCTCGGGTGACACCAAGAACCGAATAGGTCAAGGAGTATGAAGGCTCCTGTCATCCCCCAGACAGTCCCTCCAAGGCAGTGCTTAGGTATTCTAGCAAGAGTATACAAGCAGTTGTTCTGTCCCTGGCTATATCATACCTGTCCTGGGGGTAAACAGAGGCCTTTGGGTTCCAGATGACACCAGTCCAGTACCTTGCATTAGCACTAAATGTACTTTAAAAAGGTGTGGGAAGGCAAGGTAGTATGTGGCCAAGACAAGGTGTCAGGGAAGCCACGGGAGCAGGAGGCTGTTAATCAGGAGGCTGTTAATCTGATTCTGAAGCAGTTGTTTGACTGCTTGCCAGATCGAGAAAGACCTGCTCCGCACCATGCCCAGCAATGCCTGTTTCTCCAACATGAACAGCATCGGGGTACCACGCCTGCGCAGGATACTCAGAGGATTAGCCTGGCTTTACCCAGAGATTGGATACTGCCAAGGCACCGGCATGGTAATTCTACTTGCCCCTTCTTTGTGTTTCACTAGAGAACATTCTTTCCATGGTAGCTGAGACAGAGCAGGTGATTTCAAGCCTCTGTAGTGCAGCTGGGCACTATGTGAACCTTGGGGTAGCATACCAAATGGAGCCATTTTTCGGGGCAAATGAAATGGAAGGAATAATTCTATGCACAGACTAAACTTATCTGTCTGTGGAGGAAGAGTGATTGCATGTGTGTGTGTTTGACAGAAGAGTTGGCTGACCTGGCTGAAATAGCAAAGATCTTGTTGGATTGAGTGTGAAAGAAATTCCACCAGTGGTAGAAAGCAAAGCAAAGCTGCTGGGTGTGGAAATGAGGAAAGTTTCCATTGCCTAAACTCTGGATTTTGTCCATCTCCCACACAGACCAGTGGAAAATGTTCCACTCCACCTAAGCACTAGTGAATGTCCCATTCAGTGCGTGCATGGAATGAATGTCTCCTCTTCCTCTCCTCACTAGGTCGCGGCTTCCCTGCTGCTCTTCTTGGAGGAGGAAGATGCCTTCTGGATGATGTGTGCCATCATCGAGGACCTGGTGCCTGCCTCCTACTTCAGCACCACGCTGATGGGAGTGCAGACTGACCAGCGTGTCCTACGCCACCTTATCGTGCAGTACCTGCCACAGTTGGACAAGCTCCTCCAAGAGCATGACATTGGTAAAGGGGCCCTAAGGGCATTCAGTCTTCCGTGTATGCTGATAAGCAAAGCCTGTATACAGCACAGCACCTTAAACTGATATGATGTGATGGGAACCTCACAATTAGGAGGCTACTTCCACAATGACCTCCTCCCCTTCCAGCCAAATACATGCAGTAAAGTGTCCCTTGGGTCACATTTGCTCCATAGCCTGTTGACATGCTGCAGGACTTCCCAGTGATGATGCACAGCTTGGGCATTGTGGTTGCGTTTTGGGGAGAAGCTGGAGGCTTCAGGGCTGGGCTGGACTTCTTGGGGGCGTTTCTCACCCAGGAATGCCTGGGAGTCGTGTGTGGAAGTCATAGAGGCATTGGCCCTGGGCCGGGGAGAGAGCCAGCATCTCTCGTTAGGGGATACAGCAGGTGAAGAGGGACATTAAACTTGTGAGGAGAGGAGGGTTGAGTTCCTGGTGTGCAGCTGTGGCTGTATGTTTGCATGAGCAATGTTCCATGGGGTTTTGGACACTTTTAAGTCTTGTATAAAGTGGGCCCTGTCATGTCTCAGGTCCCAAGAAAAAGCCCTTATTCCTATGACTGTTTTACTAACCACCATGCTTGGGAGCCTTTCTCCCACCCAGCCAGCCACCAGAATGAGGTCATCACTGTTATCCTCCTTTATAGTCATGGTGCCTGGAGAATCCCTGTGGAATGAGGATTAGTGAGTGTGTCCCCTGTGGGCAGGAAGGGTGGTTCTGTGCAGGCTCTCTTCCTCTCTGGTCAGCTGGTCACCTGTGTCACGTTCCTTTTCTGTCTTTTCCCACACAGAACTGTCCCTGATCACCCTGCACTGGTTCCTCACATGTTTTGCTAGCGTCGTGCACATCAAGCTGCTGCTGCGCATCTGGGACCTCTTCTTCTACCAGGGTTCGCTGGTGCTCTTCCAGGTCACACTGGGCATGCTCAGTATGAAGGTAGCAACCACCTCCTGAGCTCTGATTTGTAGAGAGCTCTGACCTGTAGCACTTTGGAGAGCGCTAGAGCCGCCATCTTGATTTCCTTAGTATCCAGGGATGTAAAGGACCAGTCAGCAATCCAGTGTTAGAGATTTGGGGGAGTTAGTGAAGATAGCTTCCCTTTCTGCTGTCTTTCCTTTCACCGCCACTCCCTATGTCTGACTATCACCTTCTCTCATTTGCTACACCCCTCTGACTCCTGAGCCTAGGTAATACAGATTGAAGATTTGTCCTGCACTCCTTGACACTGGAGAGATCTTGGATTTTTACTGTCTTGGGATGGGAATGTAGTATCGACAGCTGATCATTTGGGGATGATGAAAAATCCTTTGTTGCTGTTTGCATAAGCCCCAGGATGTTAGGCCTGTTGTCCTGGGCATATTTAATTTGGGTGATTACATATGGCCACCCTAAACTTCCCCTGAATTCTTGAATGGGAAAAGTTATCCTGTGATGCTCTCAGGTAGTGTTGCTGGTGCAGGATGGTAATTGTGTGGCACTGAGGTGGCTACAGGTGAATGGAGTGATTTCTGTATATGCCTCTGGCATAATGTGCTTTGGGATCTTTTGGTATGAAAGCACTAGAACAGTGTGAGATGCTGCTTCTCCTTCAAGTGGTCCCCGTGGGTGCTCCACTGTAGGTGCTGGTGCGTCCTCGCGCCGGTGACCAGAGACTTTTCTAGCCATTTCTGCCACGCTGCACAGGCGCCGTGGCGCCCTCTAGTGTCATTGGAATTGAAGGGTGCCTGCGTGCACAGCTCCTCAGTTCCTTCTCTACCGTCCTCTGCAGCAGATGGAGCCCTCTGTTCTCCTTACTTCTCTCTAAAAATAGTAAAATAACTCATTTTATTCCCTAGTTACTTCATCATCCAAGTTCTTTAGCCCTATTCGCCTCCTCTGTCTAGTTATTTAAAAAAAAAAAATTCTCATTGCGGCTTGCTGCTTTTCCCCAACCCGGGCTTCAAACGCTGCGAGTCATGTCGAGATGCCATGCCTGCTTCCGATGGGCACTCCAACTGTATTAAGTGCCTTGGGGAGGCACACCAGACTCAGAAGTACCTGCACTGCTCCAAACTAACGGCGAGGGCGCGCCGAGACCGAGCCAATAAGCTAAAGACTCTCTTATACGAGAAGTCCCTCTGTCCCTCCTCAGAGGACTCTCCTACGCTATCTAGATCACCTCAACTAAGTAAGGGTATGGAGAAAAATCAACCCCCTACCCACTCTTCTTCCACGACCTCTAAAACCGGTCTCTCTCCGACTCCATCCCTATCCTCAGCACTGTCAGCGTTACGGGTTAGCACCGAGGATAGGCCGGGAACCTCCGGCACGTCACAGCTTAAGACGCCAGCACCGCAGAAAAGAGCTCATCCAGAGCCAAGGCAAAAATCAGCGGCACCAACCGCTTCGGCACTGACGGCGCTATCGAAAAAGTGCATGGCACCGAAGCATGCCAAAACAGCACCATCCTCGGCACCGAAAAAGGCCCGTGCCGACAAATCACCTTCGAGCGCTCCG